>NC_139620.1:6068768-6509381 GCF_964270895.1 Podarcis filfolensis
AATACGCTTACTAGCATCTTTTCTTTTTCTGGCCTATGATTTGGGGCTTGCGTTGCATTCAAGCACACAGCCCCCTATAAAAATGCGACGCCCGTTTAGCAAAGCACAGTAGTTCCTTTGATTTTTCTTTTAGGGAAGATGTTTTATAGAATACAGTCACTATTTTATGGGCATCACAAGGAGGCTTGCACAGATCCTGCAACCTTTTCCTCTCTTTCGCATAGGCATATCTTTCAGCTCCATCTGCGATTAGCACAGTTCTGTACTGGTTTTGCAATCTTTTAAGAGTAAACATAAAAAGAGCACCATCACGAAAAAGCATTTAGTGTGCATTTTCCAACTCCTCACCCAGGGCGGGTTACAACAACTAAGACACAGCACAGTGTTAAAAACATTTTAAAACAACTCACAGTCATAGAACTATACATACTTTTGTATGTGATTTTACGCAAGTTATTTCCCTCGATATGATGCCTTTTTGTATGTTATTTTTACGACGATATGCATTTCCACATGCAATTTCCCATATGTGTCGTTGTCGTCATCCCTGTCCTGTATTCAGATTAGATCAGGGGTCGGCAACCTAAGGCCCATGGGCCACAAGCGGCCCATGGATCCCTGCTGCCTGCTCAGGGACCCCCACTGCCCGCTCGGTTGGCTCCCGTGCGCTGGCACAGAGCAGAGTGGGGACCGCCTTCCACGATGCTGGCCAGCTTCCCATTGGCTGCAGGAAGCTCCTACAGCCAATGGGAAGCTGTGCACGCCTCCTCTGTGCTGGAAGGGGCGCCGAAAATAGTGTTTGCGCATGCGTGCGTGCGTACTCTGGCCCTCCGCAGCATCTGTGGGACCGTGAACCGGCCCAAGCCACGAAAACTTTGCCGACCCCTGGATTAGACCCTTCCTAAGAATGTGTCCCTTTCAGTGGATAAATGGGCATCTCCTTGCAATCGAAGTCATGTGTGACAGGGACCATTTGGTGACCTGCTTTCTGTGAGGATATACAACCAAACTAATGATTTTAAAACACTTTTAGGAGCCGCTCATAAACCCCTGGCAGTAATTGGAATGTGGATGCGATGTGTGCTTTGGAAACATTTACAAGTGCTTTGGATGCCTTTTAAAGCTATGCAACACCAAGATCTCCAGCAAAGGGAGTTTGCTCATTGGCACACATAAATTTAGAGTTGACTGCACCTTTCCATTTGGCTTTCTCCCTGTTTATAATTTGTCCAGGTGGTCTTGTAGTAAGGTTAAGGCTTACTGGGAAATGATATACAATGAAATGAAAAGGATGTCTAAAATGATGTTTGTAAAAATAAAATGAAATAAATAACACCAGAAGCCTTTCTCTTGGGAATTATAGGGATAGAGCTACCTAAATTGTATAGAAACTTATTCATGTATGCAACCACACCGGCAAGAATGCTACTTGCCCAAAAATATAAAGAAGAAGAACGGATACAAAAACTTATGGAATATGCAGAAATGGCGAAACTTGCCGGTAGAACAAGAAATCAAGATAACAAACTTTTTATAAAAGAATGAAATTGTTTATTGAATATTTACAGATAAATTGTAAACAGATAAAAACACTGGCAGGATTATTGTAATAACCTGCAGTTACATAAGAGTATATATTTAAAGAAGATAAATAAATGTGTAAGGTAAGATAATTTGGATATGCAGTAGATATTAAAAATAAATTTAAGAGGGGAAAGGAAGTCAAGTTTTAAAATGTCAAAATGATTGTAAAATGTATATGAAATGTATATATCTGAAAAGTATAAATAAAATTTAAATAATAACAATAATAATAATTTGTCCAGTCTTAAGTTCAGTCCACCCCATTTCCACATCAATATGTGACCATTTACCCAAAGAAATCTGTTCGCAGGAAAGTACTGTTATGTGTTTAGGGGACCAGTCTGGATGATGCCAGGTAGGGCTGGGAAAGATCCCCAGCCCAAAACCTTTGAAAGCTGCTCCCAGTTGGTACTGGGCTAGATGAACCAATGGTTTCACCCAGCACTAGTTATTATTTTTGGCAGGAATGGAGAGCCTATGTCCATCCAGATGTTGCTGGAGTCCAGGTCTCATCATCCCTGATCATGTCGGCTGGAGCTGATAGGAGCTGGGCGCCTAAAGACCCAGTGCTAGAGCACCTGCTTTCCATACAGAAGGTCCCACGTCTTCAGAATCTCCTGGCAGGTCTGAAACCCTGGTGAGAAACTGCCAGTCAGTGTAGGCCATACTGACCTGGAGAACCAGTAGCCTGATTAGGTATAAGTCAATTTCCTATGTTCCTAATGTCTGGAGGACACCATGTACCCTACATCTTGCACAAGGGTTGATTTAAAGGGATGCTCCTAGGACATCCTTCTTCAACCTGTTGCCCTCCAGATATTTCTGGACTCCAACTGCCACCATCCCAGGCCATTGGCCATGCTGCCTGGGTTGATGGCGATGGGGGAGGACCCAAACTCAACCAATGAGGACTGAACATACTTAATTACATGACCAGGCACGACAGCCCCAGCCCCCAGGGATCATAAGAAAGGAATAAAGACTCTGACAACGTTATGGAATTAAAAATTAGACCACAACTTTATTAAACTTCCGAATGTAGGAAGAATTTGGCTTAGGCCTTGGGCATGTATCCCTCCCAGCCCCCCCCCCCAGCTGGGGGAACTGGGGCACATCAGGGTAAATGTGATATGGGGGTGCTCTGCGAGACGTAAGTGTAGCAGGCAGCCCAGCCCATATCCCCACATGCAGGGTAGTTCACTGACGACCTTTCAGTATATGGTCAGTGACAGCCATTATATAGCCCCTTTAAGAGGGGGACCCTGGAATCGCTGCTGCAGGGGGGTGAATCACCACTTCACACCCCCCCATATAGGGAAGAAAAGACTAAGGGATTCCACCCAAGGCCATAACCACCAAAGTTGTGACGAATTGCTACGGGGAAGACAAAACCTGCCAATGCAGGAAAATTTCTTCCTGGTCCTTCAACAGCAACCAGTCAAAGATCGTAGCAGCGCACACTTAAACAGGAAGGAAAAGTTAACCTGCAATAAGATAACATTAAACAAAGGGAGGGTAGGGAGGGTGAAGCTCCAAAGCCGACTGCCTGGCTATTGTCAGCTCCACCCCCTATTTAAAAATGGGGCTGGCCCCACCTCCCAGCAAGAAACTTGATTACGGTGGTACCTCAGGTTAAGAACTTAATTCATTCCAGAGGTTCGTTTTTAACCTGAAACTGTTCTTAACTAGAGGCGTGCTTTCGCTAATGGGGCCTCCTGCTGCTGATGTGCCACTGGCGTGTGATTTCCGTTCTTATCCTGGGGCAAAGTTCTTAACCTGGAGCAACCACTTCATGGTTAGCTGAGTTTGTAACCCAAAGCGTCTGTAACCCAAAGCGTCTGTAACCCGAGGTCAGTGGCATAGCGTGGGGGGTGCAGGGGGTGCCGGCCGCACCGGGCGCAACATCTGGGGGTTAGGGCAAATCCACGGGTTAGGGGGCGCAAATCCACGAGTTAGGGGGCGCAAATTACTTTCCTTGCCCCGGGTGCTGACAACCCACGCTACGCCACTGCCCGAGGTACCACTGAACTGAGGCTGGGCGTGAACCTTCAACTACAATGGTACCTTGGGTTACATATGCTTCAGGTTACATATGCTTCAGGTTACAGCCTCCGCTAACCCAAAAATAGTACCTCAGGTTCAGAACTTTGCTTCAGGATGAGAACAGAAATCGTGCTCCAGCGGCGCGGCAACAGCAGGAGGCCCCATTAGCTAAAGTGGTGCTTCAGGTTAAGAACAGTTTCAGGTTAAGAATGGACATCCAGAATGAAATAAGTATTTAACCCAAGGTACCACTGTAATAACACTGAGAGGCAAGCCAGCCCCCTCTGTACTAGTAAGTTCCCTGGGAACTGTAGCACTACACCCGATCCCACAAAGGGCACCCACATTTTAAAGTGTGAGTGCTCATTACTATGAAATACTGAATGTATGTTGCGTGGCGAGTTCCCGCCCCCCACCAGGATAAATAAAGACACGAGACACCATAATTTAAGGTTAATTGGGCGAATTAGGCCACAACTTTATTGAATTTCAGGAATGAGAGGCATTGGCTTAGGCATTGGTCCTAACGACTATCCGGCTCCAGCCCATTTGCTGGAGACACGGGGAAGGGTTAACCTTATATCGGGGGAGTCTCCTGCCAAGGCATGTCGACTAGGAGCTCCCCCGGGTCACCGCTCTGGGGCGTGCCTTTGGCCCTCACCTCCATAGGCTTCGGACAGGGCCACGCCCCCCGGAGTCCTTTAACGGACCACCCTTCGGTCGCTGGGGGGAGGTGATGGCGTTCCTCCCCCCCCACACACATCCTCTTAACCCCTTCTTACCAATGCCTACCGCCAATGCCGAGAAGTCGTGACGAGTTGCTACGAGGTAGGCGAAAAACCAAAAGGCCAGAAATCGCCAATTGGGAAAAATTCCTACCATGCCCCTTGCGGCGACAGACCGAAGTCCATAGCAAAGTCAAAGACCTACCTAAGCCTAGTTAAAGGGAGGGAGGGTGGGAAAACGTGGGGGCGAGCCGGCGAAAAGAGGGTGAGCCCCCTCCGTGCCGGCCCTAAATAGGGCAGGCCATGCCCCCCCAGCCAGCCAGCTGATTGGCTGGCTGGGGGGGGGGCAGACCCGACCAGGATTCCCCTGCTCTCGCGGGGGCTGCGACCAGCCCCCGCTCATGTGGGGTGGGCGTGAAGCCCGCAACCCCACCTCCTGGGCAGGCCGGAAGTGGCTTTACAGGGAAAGGGGTGGTGATTGAATGGAGCTTCCTGCAATAGGACATGCCTGGCTGTGACCACAAGAGTGGAGCCTTCCGAACTGCTGGTCCAATTTCTCACCATATTCTCTTGGGACTATTTTGTACGGCCATCAGTAGGTGTCAGCATTGCCTGCTGCCACCGAGACCTCACCTGTTTGCTTTGGCTCTTTGGAAAACGCCAGGGAGAGGTTTTTTTTGTGTGCTCCACCCACATCCTTCAGCTGTGCATCTAGAGAGGCTTTCACTTACCAGACCAGTGTAGCAACCTGGGCTAGACAGGTATGGCAGTTCCAGCCTGATTATCTACATTCTGTGGGAATCCCCATGAACATAATGTAAGAACAGCCTGCTGGATCAGGCCAAGGGCCCATCTCCAGGATCTTGTTCTCACAGTGGCCAACCAGATGCCTGTGGGAATCCCACAAACAGGACCTGAACACAAGAGCCTGCATGTTCAACCAAGTGGTATTCACAAGCATCACTGCCTCCAGCCATGGAAGCAGAGCATACCCAGAATGACTATTAGCTGTTGATAGCCTTATTATCCACCATGAATTTGCCTAAGCCTTCTTTAAATCCATCCACATTTGTGGCCAAGTTTGTGGCCCCTGTAGGAGCCACTTCCATAGTTTCACTGTGTGTTGTGTGAAAAAGTGCTTTCTGTTTTGTATCCTGAGTCTTCCAGAGAGAAAAACTTTTATCTATCTACTTTCTCCAACCCATGCTTAATTTTACAGACTTTTATCAAAACAGCCTTTACTCACATATTCTCTAAGTCATATTCTTCAGCTTCACCTCATGAGAGCAGACAAGGATTATATCTCTTAGCTCAAAATGATAGCAATGAAACAGGCAATCCCAGATAATTGTCCAACTCCTACAAAATAGTTCTCCAATGTTGGATTTTTTGAATACGTGCCATTCTGTGCAGCTTCATACAGAGTCAATTAAGTGTTGGCTGAAAGCCAAGGATGACTGAGCAGAGAGGAGTTATTCTGCCTGGAGATGAGGGACCTTGGATGCAGTTCAACCATTGGTTGAGGTCTCACACAGGCATGATGACTTATGACCTTACTGACTGGAAACTTTGTTGGTCAGTGTGGAGTCTGAGAGTCATTTGGAGTTTGTTAAGAGAGAGCTAGTTAAGATCCGTTTCTGTTCTGTTCTTGTATATAGTAACTTGAAGCCTGCTGGAAATCATAAACACCTATAAGTAATCAAGTTACTGGCAGCATCGTTTTGTTCCTGCTTCGTCCATCCTGCCTGCCACTGATTGCTTTCTGGAACTCTGCTTATGCTCTGCTAAGGTCTGGCTAAGGTCCTGCAACAGGTCAAAGTTGCAAAACACCAATAGTCTCCAATGCAGATTTCTAATTATATCAAGTTAATTGCTGACAGGAATTCCATTGCACATACATTAATCTACTATATCTAGAGCAACAGGTAGGGGGTGGTGGTGGCACTACACAGATAAGGAGAAGGCCAACAGTTAAGGGGCAGTAGCCTGTACCTGGGGTAGGGGTGCCAACTTGAATAAAATATTGTGGGGGCGGGGGACAAGTAAGTCTTGCCCCAAATAATTGATCACATGATGTGGTGCACACACACCATTTGAATGGCTATGTCCATCAGCTTTGGGGGGCCCTGGCCCCTAAAATATTTTATTGGGGGCAAGGCCCCCTTGGCCCCTAGGAGTTGGGTCCTATGATCTGGGGTTTGGTGAGCCCAGGACCAGCCCAAGACATTTTGTTGGCTGAGTTGAAGGGCAAGAAGGCATCCCCATTCCATGTACCAAAGCTAATTAAAAAGCTATGTACCAATGACAATTAGTTGAATCTTACTTCAGTAATGGTCATGATGTGATAGTGTTCTCTGAAGTCACCAGGCTAGGGGTGTATTCAATCATGGAGGTTATTGTGTTGCTTTCCCTGATTATAATGGCAGCACTTCTGTCCTGTTTTCTAACACTCCTTTCACACTGCAGGACCTGTTGCATGATGGAACTTTTTTGACCAATGACTTTTTGACCAATATACCAGCATGTGCTAAATTTCATTCGCACCAGAGGACATGGTCTGACACAATGTCTCTATTCCCCCACCCTTTTCTTCACATGCATTCTTTTGTTCTCCCACGATTTCCCATGAAAACGGCTTTGCACATGTAGTGTCTTAAGCTCATTGGGTCTGTCTGTTCTTCGCTTTAAAAGCTCATGCCTTGCCAGAGGCACAATTCTTTTAGCACAAACTAAAGAGCAAAACCATGGACTGCGAGAAGATCAAACCTATCCATTCTTAAGGAAATCAGCCCTGAGTGCTCAATGGAAGGACAGATCCTGAAGCTGAGGCTCCAATACTTTGGCCACCTCATGAGAAGAGGAGACTCGCTGGAAAATACCCTGATGTTGGGAAAGACTGAGGGCACAAGGAGAAGGGGACGACAGAGGACCAGATGGTTGGACAGTGTTCTCGAAGTGACCAGTTTGACCAAACTGCAGGAGGCAGTGGAAGACAGGAGTGCCTTGGCGTGCTCTGGTCCATGGGGTCACGAAGAGTCGGACACAACTAAATGACTAAACAACAACAGAGAAAAAACACTGTAGACAATTTAGATCTCCAATGGATTTTGTTGTTTTAGCCATTCTGCCTAACTGTAAGACCAGCAGCCCTGGGTCAGTTTTCCTTGTGGAGTGCGAAAGAACTCTTCCCTTTGGAAAAGTCTTGGCTTCTCTTCTTGAGATCTCCAGGTAGGTGTCAGGAACTGGACTGAGCATGAAGCTTGGGAAGTGTCCCCTTGGTCTGCTCGGCTCCTCTCAGAAGAGGAGGGGAGAATGGGAAGGTTTGCCACCACCACCCTTGTCTCTAGCAGTTTCAAGAGGAGAAGGAGACAGGGCTGAATTACAGCTGAATGAAGAACTGCCTAGTTAAGAGATAATGGAGGAGGGGGGAGTGAGAGAGCAGCCAGCAGAGACCTCCCTGGAGAGTCTGGGAGATCCTCCTTCTCCAAGGGCTTGTCGATCACTCCACATTCAAGAGCAGAGAATGCAGAGGTGTGACCCCTTGGACTTTCTGTGGGTACTCAAGATGTTGTTGGGGAAGGCGTGATGGCCTGGGACTCGGGCTCGGACTCTGAAACAGAGGAGTCTCAGTCCGCACCGGACCCTTTGCCTCAGGCATCACCTGAACCAAGTCTGGGGCCTGATCCTGAAGAGTCCCACTCTGCACAGGCTCCCCTGCAACAAACACCAGCTGGGCCGAGTCAGGGGCCTGAGCCTGCCCTGGCTCCAGATGCAGGGATCACCTCATTGCCTTCAGCTGGGCCATCACTTACAGTTGCTCCAATACCAGTTGGGTCAGGAGAGGCTGAGGCGGCGCCTGGGTCTAGTAACCCATCGACGTCTCCCAAGCTGCAGAGACTAAGGTCTGAGAGAAGGAGAGACCTGAGTACTCGCAGGAGGAGTGCTCGCCTTCGGGCGAAACAGGGAGGTGAGTCACCGGGGGATCAGGACCAGCCACTACCCCGACAAAGATAAAAGGCTGTCGGACGCCGCCCCAGGTTGTGGGAGCAACATTGCTGTATGCTAGATCCTGTACCTGTCCTTGCCTGGTTTCCTGCCTTGTGTCCTACCTTGGCCCCGTCGGACTGACTCCCAGCGGAACCTTCAGATTCTGGACTGGACCTGGACCATGTTTCACGGGTTATCCCCGGGCCCAGCAAAGATGGAAGAGGAGGGACTCGGAATAGGCAACGTCTCCTTTGTGTGGAGATGTGGATTCCTTGTCTTGTACCCAGATGACTAAATAAAAACCATAAATACGAACTGGCTTGATCGTCTTGCCTTTGATGCTACCAGGGAAGGAGAGGATCTTCCATGCCTGACAGTAGGGTTAGGAAAGACCCCTGCATGAAACCCTACAGAGACAATGTTGGAGAGTGCAAAATGATCCTGAGTTAGGTCAACCAATGATCTGACTCAGTGTAAGTCAGCTTCCTATGTTCGCAGAGCTATGTGTACCATTCAGCCTTCCTTGCATTTTTAGGGTAGCTTATGACTCTTCAGTTGTGCTGGAGGTTGCTGTTCCTTCACCAGTGCTAAAGTAAGATTCAGCTACCAAACTTTGGTCCATGGAATGGGGTCAGTGCACCATCTTGTCCTTTGACTTTCACAGCAAAATCCATTGGACTGGCCATGAGTTGTCTACTTGTTGGTTTCCCCATATCCCGTCAGGGAATATGGGGCTGGTGAGCTGGAGACACCACATGCCATTCTGCAGCTGGTCATGATAAGACCATAAGATGAGCCTGTTGGTTCAGGTAAATGGCTCATCTAGTCCAGCATCCAGTTCTCACAG
This sequence comes from Podarcis filfolensis, assembly GCF_964270895.1. Classification (NCBI taxonomy): domain Eukaryota; kingdom Metazoa; phylum Chordata; class Lepidosauria; order Squamata; family Lacertidae; genus Podarcis; species Podarcis filfolensis. The sequence goes on from NC_139620.1 coordinate 6,077,955, forward strand.
TGGCCAACCAGATGTCTCTATGGGGAACCCTCAAGCAGGACCTGAGCACAAGAGCACACTGCCCACCAGTGATTTCCAGTAACAAGTATTCAGAGAAATATAGCTTCCACCAATGGTGGTAGAACATAGTCATCATAGCTACTTGCCATTGATAGCCTTGCCCTCCCTTGTCCAATTCCATAATAGGATGACGCTTGGCTGGTCCTATACTCCCTTCCCAATAAAGAATTTCTGGGAATGAAACTGGGGCAACATGCACAAATGTCCACAACAGTGTTACTAGCCATACTGAAAATCTATCTGCTTTCCACAATATTCCTCATATTAAGCTCAAATTTCATTTTCGTTGTGGTGACAGTGGTGGAGCTTCATGCTCCAGCACTGGGGGGTGGAGAGCAGGCGGTGGCAGGGCTGGCGCGCATCCTGGAGGCGTAGCATACTGCCTGCGGGGGCATGGCGCCCAGTGCGGGCGGGGGGGCAGCAGCGATGGCACTCCACCGGGATCGTGCTGCCGGGGTGGCACGCTCCCCCTCACTCCTCTTCCTCCACCAGTGGGTGGAGAAACCGATGCTACTCTAGATGTTTGTGGCACTCAATCCCACTCCAGAACATAAATAATCTGTATCAAAACTTACATCTTCCTAATATTTATATGGGGCAACGGAGGTTGCTGTCTTAAACAAAGTCAAATCACTGTTCCATCGAACCTCAATAATCCCTACATTGACTAGTAGTGGCTCTCCAGGGTTTCAGGCAGGCGACATTGACAACCCTACCTAACGAAACTGAGATGGAATGTGGGAGTTTTCTGCATGCAAAGTATGTGTTCTACCATTAGGTTAGGGATGTTCCCCTAAAACATAAGTTGGGAAACTTGTGTCCTTTCAATTCACTTTCCCAAGTATGCCTGGGGATTTTTGAAACTGGACCTGAGACCTGCATGCAAAGCAGATGTTTTAGCACAGAGATACAACCTTTTCCCAAGAACAGAAGGAACATAAAAGCTACTTGTACAAAGGCAAGACATGGTTCCATATAGCTCAGTATTGTCTACACGGTCTGGAAGAGGCTATCCAGGGTTACAGGCAGAAAGACTCACCTAGCATAATGTGGAGTATTTGGGGTTGAACCCTGAGATGTTCTGCATGAAAAGCAGAGGCACTGTCACTGAACTGCGGCCCTTCCTCAACAATTGTGATTGCCTTAATGTTGGAGCATCTCAAAAATTGCTATCAATTCCTCTCTGAGGAAATTTCACGGAAATGTGCACCCAACATTGCATTCATCGTCAACGTGGTATGACGATATAATTGATAAAAAGTATGTTAAAAATGAAGCAGAGAGAAAAAAATCATTTGCTGTGCTGAAGATTTTAATGACAGAAAAGAAGAGATGATTACAAGCTATTGACATGTTTGTAGGAAGCAACCATCCCCTTCCACCATGGAGAGGGTTATGGCTTTACAATGAAGATATTTGAAAGTAAAGATTGAATGATAAGAGCAGGAAAAGATATGAGGAAAATGTTGGAATAGAGGCAGAGAAAGACATTGCCAGGCAAAGTAGACACAGAGGCTGAGGACCCAGCAATCCCACCAAGATGGCAAGAGTGGAAGGTGCTCAACCCTCTGAGAAGACAACCCTATTTTGCCCAGTAATGTTGCATGGTCTTCTTGCATGTTCAGTGATCCACAGATGACTCTCCATAATGGTTTAACATGGACCACAGCATGAATCACAGCATGAGCTGGAGACCCTACCACAGTGGGCAGTGCTGCACAGGAATCCTCCTGGCATGATCACATCATAGCCTGGGTAGCACATGTCGACTCTCATGCCTAGGCCAGAGCCCCCATGTCCACTCCCAGAAGATCCACAGCAGGAGGGTGGGCAGCATTCGGAAGCGCACACACAGCGGCAAGACACTTGGGAGTTGCCGTGGGAGACAAGACGGGGTCCTGGAACCGTAAGGGAGCAACCGCCGGGTTGGACATGCACAGCTGAGGTGCTGCCAGTGTCAACCAACACTCCGCCACTGCCGGAACCAGATCCGCCACCACATCCAGAACCGCACGAAGTTCCACAACAGGCCATCTTGAGTGAGAGAGAGGGATCTGAAACACACAATAGAACAACATTGAACATACAGGAGGGGATTGGATGGATGGACCTCAGGCATAATCCCAGGCAATCCATGGGTACATATACACAGTGTATGTTTGTGCATCACCTTTCCCTCTCAAATAGTCCTGCCATACTTGTCTGATAATTAAACAATGGAGCTGAGAAATCAATGTACAGTGGTACCTCGGGTTAAGAACTCTGGAGGTCCATTCTTAACCTGAAACTGTTCTTAACCCGAAGCACCACTTTAGCTAATGGGACCTCCTGCTGCCACTGCACCGGAGCACGATTTCTGTTCTCATCCTGAAGCAAAGTTCTTAACCCGAAGTAATATTTCTGGATTAGCGGAGTCTGTAACTTGAAGCGTCTGTAACCCGAGGTACCATTGTACATCACTGAAGCAAGAAGGATTGCCTGCCAACCTTGCTACTCCTGGGAGATCTCTCAGCTTCTGGGAGTCGAACCCTCATAGAAGATGCACAAATGCAACAAGTACAGCTCCCCTCCACAATGTGGAAAGATCACAGAAACAGAACACCTAGCTATGCCGAACCATATAGCATATGAAAACTGAACAGATTGTCTTTGATCATACTCACTTGAGTTCAGTAGTTGCAGAGATGCTGTTGGAAGTCAGCAAATGTTGATGGTGGCACTTCAGACTGCAGGCCTTTATATACGGTTCTAACTGGTCACATGGAATTGTTATTTGAACATGACAAAGGTCTTAAATTAGTTCCTTGCAGAGATTGGCTTCAAGCCTTGCATCTAAAACACATCTAATTGCTTTACTCACTGCTCATGATCTATTCTCAGGTTATTATACCCCATAAAAACCTTCCTTCTTGTACATTGATGGCTGTATTCTTGGTTGACTACTAAATCCTATTTGACAAAAAATACATCAATGAAGCGCACTGATTATGGGTGTCATCAACCCAAGCTTTTTTCTGGAGTCAAATTCAGATTAACAAAGTGTGTGACGCATGTATGTTATATTTGTCTTTAAGCATATATTTTTACTAAGAGCTTTTTTCTCCTCTTTTGATTGGAGGTGAAATAGCTTAGTGGTAGAACATCAACTTTGCATGCAGAAGGTCCAGGTCCAGGCAGAGCTAGGAAAGACCCTGTATGAAAGACCCTGAGCTTGACAACTTGGTATAAGGCAGCTTCCTATGTTTGCTCCCATGCCTTTTTTTTGGGGGGGGGGGGAATTGTTAAAATTTTCATGAACTACAGAGAACGTACGTCCTTCACTTTTTTCGGGGGGGGGGGTCAGATTATAAAGTATTCTGGTTACGTTCAATGTAAAATGTAAAACAATATAATATCCCAAGGTAGGGGAAGAGGGTAGAGGGTGGGAAGTAATCTTACACATTATCTTGTTTTGTCAGCTTGGTACGTACGTGGGGTTTTATGTCAGTTTCAATTGTGTAGGTTCTCTTTCTGTATATTTATTGGTTTACATTGACTATGAGAGAAGATTTGGGGGCACGCACATTTATTTGCCTTTTATTACCTCTCATGAACTAGCTCTCATGTCTTTTAATGGGTTTTCTTCTGCTCCGATTCTTGGCTGTCTCCCTGACACAATTCCTTACACTTGGTTCCCAACTCTCCTTACATTGTTGCTGGAAACCCCAACCCAAAACCTGAATTCAGTATGCAATCTCTCCTGTGCTTCCAGTTCATAAAGTGCCACGTTCTATCTCAGTATAGCCAAGCAATCCCTTTGAAATGTGTGGTGTTCTAATAAAAGCTAATTTGATTCCATGTGCTAGTTAACACTGAGTATAATCAACTATTTATATCACACGCAATCATTCTTTTGTCTTTAGAAATGTAGCTATTGCCTGATTGCTGTTGATTCTAAATGTGGAGGTCACACACCTGAACAGCAGTTACCTGGTCAAGACCTAGGGCAGACGTCCTCCAACTCAGCCCTCCAGATGTTTTGAGACTACAATTCCCATCATCTCTGACCACTGGTCCTGCTAGCTAGGGATCATGATGCGTTAGCTTACATCAAGGAGGTGTAACCCATGGGCCTTCTAGATGTTGCTGGGCTCCAACTCTTATCTGTCCCATGTATCTCTTTCACTTGCTATTCAGAGGCCTATTAGAACAGAATTTCCTCTTTCCCAACCATGCTTTCCCAACCATGTGGCCAGAGACCCAAACAAAATAAAAACAACCATACAAGTAAACATAAGAATGCTATAGAAAGTACTTTAAGATGGGTTACAATCATAGAATTGTAGAGTTGGAAGAGATTCCAAAGGTGAACTTGTCCAACCCCACTGCAATGCAGGAATCGCAGCTGTAGAATCCCAGACGGATGGCCATGCAACCTCTGCTCAGAAACCTCCAAGGAACGAGAGTCCACAACCTTCGGAGGGAGTCCACTCCACTGTTAAAGAGCTCTTACCACTGGAAAGTTTTTCTTAATGTTTAATTTGAATCCTCTTTCCTGTAATTTGATATTGTTGGTTTGAGTCCTACTCCCTGGAGTAGCAGGAAACAAGCTTGCTCCATCTTCCATGTGATAGACCTATAGATACATATTTGCCGATTACTATCCTATCACATCTCAGTCTCCTCCTTCCCAGGTTAAATATACACAATTCCCTCAAACGTTCCTCGTGAGGCCTGGTTTGGAGACCCTTGATCATTATATAATATAGGGTTGCCATATTTCAAAAAGTGAAAATCCGGACACAAATGTTTTTGAAGGGTTTTTCTTGGGGGGGAGGGCAAAGTTGTCAAGCTATTTTAAAGGAAATATGCCAAAATGCCATACATCTGGATTTTCCCAGACATTTCAGTGATTTCCACCTGCACACTGTTTCCAACGGCCTCATCTCATTGATGTCTGCGATTTTCCAGACGTATAGCAACCCTAATATTTCAGGAATATCTATAACACATCTAAATAAACTATTATATGTTAATATGTGGAAGTTTGAGGTAGGATAAAATAAATAACATAACCAGGTTAAAAAAACAAACCTGCAACCGGAGAACATAGGTTTAAATAAAGGAAATTTCTCCATGTTTTTGAGACAGATGGAGAAATGTAGCCACTGTCCATTTATCTGTATTCGGCACTAAGGTGAACATTGCTGGATCAGGCCAATGGCCCATTTAATCCAGAATTATCTGCCCACCATGGTCATTCAGATGCTTATTGGAGAGCCACAAACAGGGAATGGGTGGTATAGCTAGTTCCTGCTTTTGCTCGCCCAAAATTCAGCTGCAGAAAAAAAAAATCACCAACACATGCTGTGGACAACCCAAATTCAATATCTATCTGTCTACAAGTATCCACATTCTTTAACCTGCCCTCGTTGTCCTCATTTTCACTCTAGAAAGAAAGCTTGATTTGGTTACACCTAGAAGAAGTGTGCTTTACCAGTCTATAAAAAGAAAATCTACGTGATATAATATAGCCAACATACTAAATTTAGCTGAGAATAAATCATAAGTAGTGAGTAAAGCTATTAGATGTGTTTTAGGTTCAAGGCTTACAGTGAATGTCTGCAGGCAACTAATTGAAGACCTTTGTCATGCCCCAATAACAAAGCCATGTGACCAGTTAGAACCGTATATAAAGGCCTGCAGTCTGAAGTGCCACCATCAACATTTGCTGACTTCCAACAGCATCTCTACAACTACTGAACTCAAGTGAGTACGATTGAATACAATCTGTTCAGCTTTCATATGCTATATGGTTAGGCATAGCTAGGTGTTCTGTTTCTTTGATCTTTCCACATTGTGGAGGGAAGCTGTACTTGTTGCATTTGTGCCTCTTCTATGAAGGTTCGACTCCCAGAAGCTTAAAGGTCTCCCAGGAGTAGCAAGGTTGGCAGGCAATCCCTCTTTCTTCAATGGTATATGTTGATTTCTCAGTTCCATTGCTTAATTTCTTAAGGATCAGACAAGTATGGCAGGACTATAGGGGAGGGGAGGGTGATGCACGACCATACACTGTGTATATGTATTCATGGATTGCCTGGGAGTATGCCTGAGGTCCATCCATCCAATCCTCTCCTGTATGTTAAGTGTTATTCTGTTGTGTGTTTCAGATCCCTCTCTCTCACTCAAGATGGCCTGTTGTGGAACTTCGTGCGGTTCTGGATGTGGTGGCGGATCTAGTGGGGGCGGATCTGGTTCCGGCAGTGGCGGAGTGTTGGTTGACACTGGCAGCACCTCAGCTGTGCATGTCCAACCCGGCGGTTGCTCCCTTACGGTTCCAGGACCCCGTCTTGTCTGCCACGGCAACTCCCAAGTGTCTTGCCGCTGTGTGTGCGCTTCCGAATGCTGCCCACCCTCCTGCTGTGGATCTTCTGGGAGTGGACATGGGGGCTCTGGTCTAGGCATGAGAGTCGACATGTGCTACCCAGGCTATGATGTGATCATGCCAGGAGGATTCCTGTGCAGCACTGCCCACTGTGGTAGGGTCTCCAGCTCATGCTGTGATTCATGCTGTGGTCCATGTTAAGCCATTGTGGAGAGTCATCTCTGGATCACCGAACGTGCAAGAAGACCATGGAACATTACTGGGCAAAATAGGGTTGTTTTCTCAGAGGGTTGAGCACCTTCCACTCTTGCCATCTTGGTGGGATTGCTGGGTCCTCAGCCTCTGTGTCTACTTTGCCTGGCAATGTCTTTCTCTGCCTCTATTCCAACATTTTCCTTATATCTTTTCCTGCTCTTATCATTCACTCTTTTCTTTCAAATATCTTCACTGTAAAGCCATAACCCTCTCCACTGTGGAAGGGGATGGTTGCTTCCTACAAACATCTCAATAGATTGTACTCATCACTTCTTTTCTGTCATTAAACTCTTCAGCAAAGCAAATGATTTTTTCTCTCTACTTCATTTTTAACATACTATTTATCAATTATATCGTCATACCACGTAGATGATGAATGCAATGTTGGGTGAAGATTTCCGTGAAATTTCCTCAGAAAGGAATTGATAGCAATTTTTGAGGTGCTCCAACATTAAGACAAGCACAATTGTTGAGGAAGGGCCATAGTTCAGTGACAGGGCATCTGCTTTTCATGCAGAACACCTCAGGGATCAACCCCAAATACTCCACATTATGCTAGGTGAGTCGTTCTGCCAGTAACCCTGGATAGCGTCTTCCAGACAGTGCAGACAAATACTGAGATAGATGGTACAATGTCTTGCCTTTGTAGAAAGCAGCTTCTTATGCTCTGTGAGGGACCTGGGAGAGGGGTGGCTAATCTGTCTTTTTTCACTGTAGTGTCTGGCTCACATGACCCTGGCAAGCAAAGCACCTCTTCCCACAACAGGGGACATGAGGGACCACCAACAGCCTGCAGAAGGTCCCCTCTCACCCCACACAGGGAGGGAGGAGAGGAACCCAGAACATTGATGTGCAAGCTCTTATATAGAATTTTGAAATTGCCTACCCTGTAGCTCACAGGGCGGCAAACTATGGCCTGCAGGCCAGATGCAGCCCAAAGGGGTCATGAATCTGGACCGCATGGCCACTTGAGAACCTACCAAGAATCCAAGGCTCAAAGGTCACCTCAACATTTACTGTAGAAATAAGGCAGGACGACACGGGAGTTGAATGCATGTGAGCTGTCCAGGAGCAAGCAAGTTGCTGACTAGCCTTGCAGAGCCTCTTTTATTAGCAGAAGTCAACAATTGGAAACAGTAGTGAAACTACCCTGAACTTAACATATTTCAAGCAAGGCATATTTCCAGCGTTAGTGATACACGTGTCAGACAGTTGCTTCCCTTGACGTTAGACAAAGTTTGACCCACTCATCACGCTCCAGCCAAGTGAAACATTAAGCAAAGCTTTCTGTGAGGGAGGCAAAGGTCAGAGAGTGGCTAGACAAGTTGTGGCTTCTCTTATGCTGAGGTGGGGGTGTGCCCGCATTCTGCATTTGCCATTCCCACAATTTACCTCACCGCGGAGCCCGCTCAGTCAGTCCCCCCGCCGTGATTCGGTAAACACCGATGTGGCTTTTCATTGGTAGAGCCGCCTTAGATTTACCTCGCTCTTCTACCATCCCAACATAAGCCGATACACGCAGTGGCCAAATTCTCCTTTCCAGTTGTGCTAAAGTAGTCACCAAGTCTCAATCCGACCAGCGGCTTTCCCAACCACCGACCGACACACACACACACACGCCCCATGGTCACATGCCAGCAAGAGAAAGGACCAATCAGCATAGAAAGTGACTCAAGAAGTCGTGGTCACGCGCGCGGAAGGCTCGGCAGTTGGCAGCTTTTGCTCGGTGTAGAAGCACTGTTCCCTCTGCTCCCTTAGCTCCTCCGCTCCGTAATGAGGGGAAACGGCAGTTTGGAGTTGGTGGGCCACCAGACGTTGCTATGTGGCCAAGCGAGGAGCACTGGCGTGGCAGATAAAGAGGCTTGATGTGAGGAGTTTTTTGAGTGGGTGGCAGGGGGCTCCGGGGATGGTGGCCACAGAAGGGGAAGCGGGTGGCAGCCTGAGGCGGGTCGGGGGAAAGAATTGGTGGGGAAGACGTGGCATTCCCAACGATGCTCCTTCCCACTCAGCTCTCCTGGCTTTTAAATAAGCGCAGGCTGTGTGTGACTGTTCTGCTTGTCTCTGGGCTGTTTCCCCTTGAAGGAGACCGTGCAAAGGAGTACAGCATTGCCCCTCTCCCATCTTCCTGAAAAGCGAGGAAGATCTGCTACCTATCAGGTGCAGGTGCTGGTCACACGGTTGTCTGTATCTGCCCGGTGACCTAGTACACACGTGTGTGTATGTGTGTGTGTGTGTATTCACAGATGCATATATGGGGAGAGATAAAAGTTCAAGCAATTGCTTGTGGGTGCATCTCTCTCCATGGGCGTAGCCAGGATTTATGTTGGGGTTTGGTGGGTGGCAGTGTTAGTTTCTGGTTTGCCACTGAGCAGCTGCTTGGAGTCACAGGACTCTGTTTACATTCCAGAGAACTTCCAGTCTCACGGGAAAGGGAGACGGGATGTGACGTTAGTGGTTCCCTGTTTCCTTTGTTCCTTTGTTCAGTGGCTCTCTGCTTTCGAAGAGAGAGGATGTACTTTTCTTTTGCTGTCTGCGTAGCTTAGAAATAAAGCATAGCATGTAGCCAAACCTCTCGTCTCTTCCCTGTGCTGGGAACTCTGCTGGATGAAGAATGTGCCTTGGAGCCTCATCAAAGGCTCGAGGTCGTTAATTATTCGTCGGAGGCGATTCCGGAGACTCAGCCCAAAGATGAGGCTTTACCAACTTGGCCGAGTGGAGGACACCCACCTGTCGTCATCATCCTCTGGCTGGCAGGCTATGTCTAACAGATTTAGAATGAAATGCCCCAACAACTGTTGCTTTAAATTGCTTTCTTTTGACCTCAAGTGCTCAGGGGAAAAAATCTGTCAAAATCTTCCTACAATTTCTATTTTAAGTATTTTTATTTACTTACTTTATGGGGGGGGGGGAGCAACTGCATAGTGTACTGATGGAGTAAGAAGACTCTGAAGTAAAGTGGAAACTGGTAATTTCCAGTCTTTTTTTTTGAGGAAGAAATACAGCATTGTAAATAAGGCTACAAAAATGACGAACCTGCAGATGCTCTTATTAACCTACTAAGAGGCTCGTGGTCTGCTTTTCCAGGCTGGCTGTGGAGGAGGGGCAACCCCTCCTATTAGCAAACTAATTATATTGAGCATATTGTTAGCCAAAAACAGGCCCATACTTCCCATTGAAATACTTATAAGTTCATGTTGATTAAAACTGTTCTTCATTTTAAATATTGCATTGCTTTCCACGGTTTTTTGTGCGCTACAAATGCAATATGTGCAGTGTACAGTGGCAGAGCTTCATGCTCCAGCACCAGGGGGCGGAGAGCAGGTGGGGCGGGGCTGGTGCTCATCCCGCGGGCATGGCACACATCCTGGGGGTGTGGCGCCTAGCTCAGGTGGGGGAGCAGCTGTGATAGCACCCCACTGGGATCACGCTGCCGGTGCCCTCCCCCCCCGCTCCTCTTCCTCCACCAGTGGCAATGTGCATAGGAATTCGTTTATTATTATTTTTCCCCAAAATATAGTCCAGCCCCCCACAAGGCGTGAAGGATAGTGGACCGGCCCCGTGCTGAAAAAGTTTGCTGACCCCTGCTGTAGCACAAGACCACCCCCAGAAACATCATACATACATCACAGAAAGAGGTGGTACCCAGGAGAAATTTGAGTGTGTTGCTTCCTTCCTGTCTGCCAGGATACCCAACAATACCTTACAGTGGTACTTCTAGTTATGAACTAAATTCATTCCAGAAGTCCGTTCTTAACCTGAAACTGTTCTTAACTAGAGGCATGCTTTCGCTAATGGGGCCTCTTGCTGCCGCTGTGCCACCGGCACACGATTTCCCTTCTCATCCTGGGGCAGAGTTCTCAACTCGAGGTAACTCTTCCAGGTTAGCGGAGTTTGTAACCTGAAGCATTTGTAACCTGAGGTGTTTGTAACTCGAGGTACCACTGTACTTAGTTCCTGAATGCCTTACACATATTGATAGTGTGCTCGCTTAACAGATACTTGCCAGACTGTATTTACAGGGAGGTGCAAGCCCCTACAGTCCAAAGACAATTGGAAAGCTTTTCCCCTTTCCTTCCTCCTTGCAGAGAAATATTTGAGGTCAATATGGAAGAGTCAAAACGGCTTCAGAATGGCATTAGAATTCCTACAACACCTCTGAATCCCATTTTAAAAGAACCGCCATGTATTTGGCAAGACTCCAGGGACAGCATGAAAAGCAAATGCGCTGCTACTGAGAAGGCCGGCCAAAGAAATTTTGCTATCTGAGCGGAATGGGAAAATTGTGTCTCCTCACCTTGCATCCTCTTTCCCATCTTCCACCTCCAGCTGCATGTGTGGTGTTGGAGCATGCTACCCCCTCCTTGTTCTCTCCATCACACTACACAACTATCTGAAGGAGAGCCAGAGATTCTGCCTGCCTGCCCCCTCAGTGGGCAGGGCGGAAGCCTGGCTGGGGATACCTTGACCCAGTATGAGCCAGAGCCAGAGTTTTTCAGCACCCTCCTTCTTACTTTGGACTTACAGGCCAGCATGTCGGGGGGGGGGGGAGAAGTGCCATGTGCACTTCCAAGGAGAGAAAGGCTGGTTCTGTCTAATATCTCCGAATGATTGATGTTCTCTGCGTTACTGGCTGACTAATACCTGAAGCAAAATTCTCGACGTGGTCTGGGCTTGGCAGAAGAAAGGACTCTTGTATTTGCCTGCTTTCACCCTGAAGCTCCTGCCAAGCCCCCCCCCCCCCGGAAACCGCCTATTCCCAAGGCACCTCATGCTGGGTGCTTGTGCTCCCCAGAGTACTCAGAGCGCAGGTGCTAGGCTTGGTAACCTGTTGGTGTTCCCCCATGTCCTCTGTTGTGGGAAGGGGTGCTTTGCTTGCCAGGGTCATGTGAGCCAGACACTACAGGGACAAATTAGCCACCCCTCTCCCAGATGCCTCACAGAGCATAAGAAGCTACTTTCTACAAAGGAAAGACATTTTTCCATCTATCTCAGTATTTGTCTGCACTGTCTGGAAGAGGCTATCCAGGGTTACTGGCAGAATGACTCACCTAGCATAATGTGGAGATATTGGGGGTTGAACCCTGAGATGTTCTGCATGAAAAGCAGATGCCCTGTAACTGAACTGTGGCCCTTCCTCAACAATTGTGCTTGTCTTAATGTTGGAGCACCTCAAAAATTGCTATCAATTCCTCTCTGAGGAAATTTCACGGAAATGTGCACCCAACATTGCACTCATCGTCTACGTGGCATGACAATATACGGTAATTGATAAATAGTATGCTAAAAATGAATCAGAGAGAAAAAATCATTTGCTTTGCTGAAGAGTTTAATGACAGAAAAGAAGTGATGAGTACAATCTATTGAGATGTTTGTAGGAAGCAACCATCCCCTTCCACAGTGGAGAGGGTTATGGCTTTACAGTGAAGATATTTGAAAGAAAAGAGTGAATGATAAGAGCAGGAAAAGATACAAGGAAAATGTTGGAATAGAGGCAGAGAAAGACATTGCCAGGCAAAGTAGACACAGAGGCTGAGGACCCAGCAATCCCACCAAGATGGCAAGAGTGGAAGGTGCTCAACCCTCTGAGAAAACAACCCTATTTTGCCCAGTAATGTTCCATGGTCTTCTTGCACGTTCGGTGATCCAGAGATGACTCTCCACAATGGCTTAACATGGACCACAGCATGAATCACAGCATGAGCTGGAGACCCTACCACAGTGGGCAGTGCTGCACAGGAATCCTCCTGGCATGATCACATCATAGCCTGGGTAGCACATGTCGACTCTCATGCCTAGACCAGAGCCCCCATGTCCACTCCCAGAAGATCCACAGCAGGAGGGTGGGCAGCATTCGGAAGCGCACACACAGCGGCAAGACACTTGGGAGTTGCCGTGGCAGACAAGACGGGGTCCTGGAACCGTAAGGGAGCAACCGCCGGGTTGGACATGCACAGCTGAGGTGCTGCCAGTGTCAACCAACACTCCGCCACTGCCGGAACCAGATCCGCCCCCACTAGATCCGCCACCACATCCAGAACCGCACGAAGTTCCACAACAGGCCATCTTGAGTGAGAGAGAGGGATCTGAAACACACAACAGAATAACACTTAACATACAGGAGAGGATTGGATGGATGGACCTCAGGCATACTCCCAGGCAATCCATGAGTACATACACACAGTGTATGGTTGTGCATCACCCTCCCCTCCCCTATAGTCCTGCCATACTTGTCTGATCCTTAAGAAATTAAGCAATGGAGCTGAGAAATCAACATATACCATTGAAGAAAGAGGGATTGCCTGCCAACCTTGCTACTCCTGGGAGACCTTTAAGCTTCTGGGAGTCGAACCTTCATAGAAGAGGCACAAATGCAACAAGTACAGCTCGCCTCCACAATGTGGAAAGATCAAAGAAACAGAACACCTAGCTATGCCTAACCATATAGCATATGAAAGCTGAACAGATTGTATTCAATCGTACTCACTTGAGTTCAGTAGTTGTAGAGATGCTGTTGGAAGTCAGCAAATGTTGATGGTGGCACTTCAGACTGCAGGCCTTTATATACGGTTCTAACTGGTCACATGGCTTTGTTATTGGGGCATGACAAAGGTCTTCAATTAGTTGCCTGCAGACATTCACTGTAAGCCTTGAACCTAAAACCTAAAAATACGTCTAATAGCTTTACTCCCTACTTATGATTTATTCTCAGCTAAATTTAGTATGTTGGCTATATTATATCACGTAGATTTTCTTTTTATAGATTGGTGGAGCAAACTTCTTCTAGGTGTAACCAAATCAAGCTTTCTTTCCAGAGTGAAAATGAGGACAACGAGGGCAGGTTAAAGAATGTGGATACTTGTAGACAGATAGACATTGAATTTGGGTTGTCCACAGCATGTGTTGGTGATTTTTTTTTTCTGCAGCTGAATGTTGGGCGAGCAAAAGCAGGAACTAGCTATACCACCCATTCCCTGTTTGTGGCCCTCCAATAAGCATCTGAATGACCATGGTGGGCAGATAATTCTGGATTAAATGGGCCATTGGCCTGATCCAGCAACGTTCACCTTAGTGCCGAATACAGATAAATGGACAGTGGCTACATTTCTCCGTCTGTCTCAAAAACATGGAGAAATTTCCTTTGTTTAAACATATCTTCTCTGGTTGCAGGTTTCTTTTTTTAACCTGGTTATGTTATTTATTTTATCCTACCTCAAACTTCCACATATTAACATATAATAGTTTATTTAGATGTGTTATAGATTTTCTGACATTAATAGATTCGCCATACGTCTTCAATATCCCAGACATCAACGAGATTAGGCCGTTGGAAACAGTGTGCAGGCGGAAATCACTGAAATGTCTGGGAAAATTTTATTTATTTTATCCTACCTCAAACTTCCACATATTAACATATAATAGTTTATTTAGATGTGTTATAGATATTCCTGAAATATTAGGGTTGCTATACGTCTGGAATATCCCAGACATCAATGAGATGAGGCTGTTGGAAACAGTGTGCAGATGGAAGTCACTGAAATGTCTGGGAAAATCCAGATGTATGTCATTTTGGCATATTTCCTTTAAAATAGCTTGACAACTTGCCCCCCCCCCCCCAAGAAAAACCCTTCAAAAACATTTGTGTCCGGATTTTCACTTTTTGAAATATGGCAACCCTATATTATATAATGATCAAGTGTCTCCAAACCAGGCCTCATGAGGAACGTTTGAGGGAATTGTGTATATTTAACCTGGGAAGGAGGAGACTGAGATGTGATAGGATAGTAATCTGCAAATACGTATCTAAAGGTCTATCACATGGAAGATGGAGCAAGCTTGTTTCCTGCTACTCCAGGGAGTAGGACTCAAACCAACAATGTCAAATTACAGGAAAAGGGATTCCAATTAAACATTAAGAAAAACTTTCCAGTGGTAAGAGCTCTTTAACAGTGGAATGGACTCCCTCCGAAGGTTGTGGACTCTCGTTCCTTGGAGGTTTTTGAGCAGAGGTTGCATGGCCATCCGTCTGGGATTCTACAAAACATCTTGAGGGTCAGGCTTCTTCAAACTCGGCCCTCAAGATGTTTTGAAACTACAATTCCCATCATCCCTGACCAGTGGTCCTGCTAGCTAGGGATCATGGAAGTTGTAGGCCAAAAACATCTGGGGGGCCAAGTTGGAGGTCTTGACCATGTAACTGCTTTGCAGATGTGTGACCTCCACATTTAGAATCAACAGCAATCAGGCAATAGCTACATTTCTAAAGACAAAAGAATGATTGAGTGTGATATAAATAGTTGATTATGCTCAGTGTTAACTAGCACATGGAATCAAATTAGCTTTTATTAGAACAGCACACGTTTCAAAGGGATTGCTTGGCTACACTGAGATAGAACGTGGCACTTTATGAACTGGAAGCACAGGAGAGATTGCATACTGAATTCAGGTCTTGGGTTGGGGTTTCCAGCAACAATGTAAGGAGAGTCGGGAACCAAGTGTAAGGAATTGTGTCAGGGAGACAGCCAAGAATCGGAGCAGAAGAAAACCCATCAAAAGACATGAGAGCTGGTTCATGAGAGGTAATAAAGGCAAATAAATACGCGTGCCCCCAAATCTTCTCTCATCGTCAATGTAAACCAATAAATATACCTAAAGGGAACCTACTCAACTGAAACTGACATTAAACCCTACGTATGTACCAAGTTGACACAACAAGATAGTGTATAAGAATAAATTCCCACCCTCTACCCTCTTCCCCTACCTTTGGATATTATATTGTTTTACATTTTACATTGAACATAACCAAAATTACTTTATAATCTGATCCCCCCCCCCAATAAAGGTGAGATATGTTATACATTCTTTTTAGTTCATGAAAATCTTTAATAAAAAATATTTAAAAAAAAAAAAAGGCATGGGAGCAAACATAGGAAACTGCCTTATAGCAAGTTGTCTAGCTCAGGATTGTGTACAATGGTAGTAGCTCTCTGGGGTTTCATCCAGGGTCTTTCCTAGCTCTACCTGGAGAAGGTAGGACCTTCTGCATGCAAAACTGATGTTCTCCCACTAAACTATTTCACCTCCAATCAAAAGAGGAGAAAAAGCTCTTAGTAAACATATATACTTAAAGACAAATATAACATACATGCTTCACGAACTATGTTAATCTGAATCTGACTCCAGAAAAAAGCTTGGTTTGATGACACCCATAATCAATGCGCTTCATTGATTTATTTTTTGTCAAATAGTAGTCAACCAAGAATACGGTCATCAATGTACAAGAAGGAAGGTTTTTATGGGGTATAATAACCTGAGAATAGATCATGAGCAGTGAGTAAAGCAATTAGATGTGTTTTAGATGCAAGGCTTGAAGCCAATCTTTGCCAGCAACTAACTGAAGACCTTTGTCATGCCCCAATAACAAAGCCATGTGACCAGTTAGAACTGTATATAAAGGCCTGCAGTCTGAAGTGCCACCATCAACATTTGCTGACTTCCAACAGCATCTCTACAACTACTGAACTCAAGTGAGTACGATTGAATACAATCTGTTCAGCTTTCATATGCTATATGGTTAGGCATACCTAGGTGTTCTGTTTCTTTGATCTTTCCACATTGTGGAGGGAAGCTGTACTTGTTGCATTTGTGCCTCTTCTATGAAGGTTTGACTCCCAGAAGCTTAAAGATCTCCCAGGAGTAGCAAGGTTGGCAGGCAATCCCTCTTTCTTCAATGGTGTACATTGATTTCTCAGCTCCATTGCTTAATTTCTTAAGGATCAGACAAGTATGGCAGGACTATAGGGGAGGGGAGGGTGACACACAACCATACACTGTGTATATGTACTCATGGATTGCCTGGGAGTATGCCTGAGATCCATCCATCCAATCCTCTCCTGTATGTTAAGTGTTATTCTGTTGTGTGTTTCAGATCCCTCTCTCTCACTCAAGATGGCCTGTTGTGGAACTTCGTGCGGTTCTGGATGTGGTGGCGGATCTGGTTCCGGCAGTGGCGGAGTGTTGGTTGACACTGGCAGCACCTCAGCTGTGCATGTCCAACCCGGCGGTTGCTCCCTTACGGTTCCAGGACCCCGTCTTGTCTCCCACGGCAACTCCCAAGTGTCTTGCCGCTGTGTGTGCGCTTCCGAATGCTGCCCACCCTCCTGCTGTGGATCTTCTGGGAGTGGACATGGGGGCTCTGGTCTAGGCATGAGAGTCGACATGTGCTACCCAGGCTATGATGTGATCATGCCAGGAGGATTCCTGTGCAGCACTGCCCACTGTGGTAGGGTCTCCAGCTCATGCTGTGATTCATGCTGTGGTCCATGTTAAGCCATTATGGAGAGTCATCTCTGGATCACCGAATGTGCAAGAAGACCATGGAACATTACTGGGCAAAATAGGGTTGTTTTCTCAGAGGGTTGAACACCTTCCACTCTTGCCATCTTGGTGGGATTGCTGGGTCCTCAGCCTCTGTGTCTACTTTGCCTGGCAATGTCTTTCTCTGCCTCTATTCCAACATTTTCCTTGTATCTTTTCCTGCTCTTATCATTCACTCTTTTCTTTCAAATATCTTCACTGTAAAGCCATAACCCTCTCCACTGTGGAAGGGGATGGTTGCTTCCTACAAACATCTCAATAGATTGTACTCATCTCTTCTTTTCTGTCATTAAAATCTTCAGCAAAGCAAATGATTTCCTCCCCTGTGGTTCATTTATCAGAAAGCCTGGAGAATGTATTCCAGGCCAGATTTGTGTGGGGCTTTCCCTGCAAAATTCTCAGAGGAGTGCTGAAATCAGATCCAGATGTAGTCCATCATTATGGAAATCACAATCGTTTATGAAGGGCTGTAGCACAATAGTCACAGCCGGTATGCTCTTGAGGCTTGCTGAGGCAGTTGCTATAAGTAGCACTGTGAGGGAGCTGGGAGAGGGGTGGCTAATTTGACTTTTGTCCCTGTAGTGTCTGGCTCACATGATCCTGGCAAGCAAAGCACCCCTTCCCACAACAGGGGACATAGGGGACCACCAACAGGTTACCAAGCCTAGCACCTGCACTCTGAGTACTCTGGGGAGAACAAGCAATGGTGTTGGGGGCACAAGCACCCAGAATGAGGTTCCTTGGGAATAGGCAGCTACTGGGGGGGGGGGCTTTGCGGGAGCTTCAGGGAGGAGGCAGGGAAACACAAGATCACAAGACTCCTTTTTTCCGCCAAGTGTGGGCCACATGGATAATTTGTATTCAGGGATTAGGCAGCCAGCAATGGAGAGAACATCAATCATTGGGAGATATTTGGCAGAAACAGCCTTTCTCACCTCGGGGTTGCCAATAGCTCTTTTTTTTAACAATAAAAAAGTAAAGGGACCCCTGACCATTAGGTCCAGTAGTGACCGACTCTGGGGTTGTGGCGTTCATCTCGCTTTATTGGGCGAGGGAGCCAGCATACAGCTTCCGGGTCATGTGGCCAGCATGATTAAGTCACTTATGGCAAACCAGAGCAGAGCACGGAAACGCTGTTTACCTTCCCGCCGGAGCAGTACCTATTTATCTACTTGCACTTTGACGTGCTTTCGAGCTGCTAGGTTAGCAGGAGCAGGGACCGAGCAATGGGAGCTCACCCCATCACAGGGATTCAAACCGCCGACCTTCTGATTGGCAAGTCCTAGGCTCTGTGGTTTAACCTACAGTGCCACCCACATCCCTTTAACAATACACCAGCCTATTAGTCCAAAGTAAGAAGGAGGCTGCTGAAAAACCCTGGCTCTGGCTCATACTGGGTCAAGCTAGCCCTAGGCTGGCTTCCTCCCTGCCCCCTGAGGGGGCAGGCAGGCAGACTCTCTGGCTCTCCTTCAGATGGTTGTGCAGTGTGCTGGAGAGAACAAGGAGGGGGTAGCATGCTCCAACACATCAAGTGAAACTGGGGGTGGAGGATGGGCAAGAGGCTGCAAGGTGAGGAGACACAATTTTCCCATTCCCCTCAGGCAGCAAAATGTCTCTGGCTGGCCTTCTCAGTAGCAACGCATCTGCTTTTCATGCTGTCCCTGGTGTCTTGCCAAATGCAAGGTGGTTCTTTTAAAATGAGATTCAGAGGTGTTATAGGAATTCTAAGGTCTTACAAAATAAATGTACATAAATGTACAAGGCAAACACATACAGGTGAAACTCAGAAAATTAGAATATTGTGGAAAAGTTCATTTATTTCAGTAATTCAACTTAAAAGGTGAAACTAATATATGAGATAGACTCATGACGTGCAAAGCAAGATATGTCAAGCCTTTATTTGTTATAATTGTGATGATCATGGCGTACAGCTGATGAAAACCCCAAATTAACAATCTCAGAAAATTAGAATATTAAATGAAATCAGCAAAACAAGGATTGCAAATAGATCAATATTGGACCTCTGAGAAGTAGAAGCATGCATATGTACTCAGTACTTGGTTTGGGACCCTTTTGCATCAATTACTGCCTCAATGCCTCATGGCATGGATGCTATCAGCCTGTGGCACTGCTGAGGTGTTATGGAAGACCAGGAAGCTTCAATAGCAGCCTTCAGCTCTTCTGCATTGCTCGGTCTCATGTCTCTCATCTATCTCTTGGCAATGCCCCATAGATTCTCAATGGGGTTCAGGTCAGGCGAGTTTGCTGGCCAATCAAGCACAGAAATCCCGTTGCCATTGAACCAGGTTTTGGTACTTTTGGCAGTGTGGGCAGGTGCCAAAGTCCTGCTGGAAAATGAAGTCAGCATCCCCATAAAGCTCGTCTGCGGAAGGAAGCAGGAAGTGCTCCAAAATCTCCTGGAAGATGGCTGTGTTGACCCTGGACTTAATGAAGCACAGTGGACCAACACCAGCTGATGACATGGCTCCCCAAATCTATTTTCTGATGAAAGCAGTTTTTGAATCTCATTTGGAAACCAAGGACCCAGAATCTGGAGGAAGAATGAGGAGGCACACAATGCCAGATGCCTGAAGTCCAGTGTGAAGTTTCCACAGTCTGTGTTGATTTAGGGAGTCATGTCATCAGCTGGTGTTGGTCCACCCTGCAGACCAAGACCCTCCTCCCCACAATACATCATACATACATCACAGAAGAGGCAGTCTACAGCAGAAAACCTGTCTACCAGGTTACCTGAGAATGATCATTGATTGCATCACTTGGGCAGTCTGGCGATTCTTTTGTGATGGTAAATACTCAGTTCCTGAATCCAGGTCACAGGCTCACCCTATTCATGCACTGATACCACTTAAGAAAGGATTTGTGGGACAGAGACAATGGGGCATAGCTATCAACTTACAGATTTGAAAATAAAGGACCAGCAGCCTTGAAAATATGGGATCAGCAGCCAAAATAAGGGATTTTCTGGGCACACGTATGTTCAACTTCTGAGCCCCTCCGAGCCAAAGGCAGAAAGCCCAGCCAGCAGCCAAACGAAGCCTCAAGCGGTGGTTCCCACAGCGCAGCAACCTGGCAAAGAGGATGCAGCAAGGAAAACCACCGTCACCTCTCCGCTGGGAAGTGCTGAGCAAAGGCGAGTCTCCAGGCAACGCGGCCGATTTGATTGGCACAAGGCATGCAAGCTCTACCCCCCTCAGTCATTCTTGGACTCCTTATTGGGTGAGCAACGCAGCCAAGCAACAAAGTTGGAGCCTCCCTCCTCCCTGGCTGGCTGGGAGGGAGGGAGAGGAGCTGCTTCCTTTGAAACCTGGGAAATTTAAGGGACATCATCAATAAGGGAGAGCAGTGGGACACGGCACTGGGATAAGGGAGTTTCCCGCCAAATAAGGGCCATTTGACAGCTATGAAATGGAGAGGTTTTCTCATTTCCTTAGTCCTTGCAGAGAAACATTTGAAGTCAATTTGGGAGAGACAAAATGGTTTCAGGACTTTTTTTTCCTATACTGTTTCAGACATGTGGTTTATATGCTTATGTACATGTTTGCCTGGTACATTTATGAACATTTATTTTATATCTTAGACCTTATAATTCTCCTAACACCCCTTACTAGCTCTCCTTCACACACAGCCAAAGTGTTTTTGCCTGAATATCTCTTTAAACTCCGACAAAGCCGCTTGCTTGCCTGGAGGGAGGGTAGAGATCAGTGTGTCAGAGTGTATGTGCAAAAGGAAAAATTGGCATTCATTTCTGTCCACTTTTACTTCTGTTTCCACCCATGTGCCCCTGGAAAGCTGCCACAAGGGCATTTATTTATTTAATATTATAAAATTCATACACCACTAGATTGTAAAAAACAAGCAAACCCTCAAAGCAGTTTTAAAAAAGAATAAAATAATAAAATTATTACTAAAAACAATTAAAATGATCCAATTTTTCTATAAAAAAAACCTAGCCAAAAAACCCACCATCTTGCATGTAGATATGCTTATCTAAACACAAATGTTTTTATCAGGTGCCAAAAAATAGTACAGTGAAGGTGCCTGCCTGACAGTGGCGTAGCGTGGGGGGTGCGGGGGGCGGCTGCACCGGGCGCAACATTTGGGGGTTAGGGTTAGGGGGCGCAAATGCATGGGTTAGGGGGCGCAAATCCACGGGTTAGGGGTGCAAATTACTTGCCTTGCCCCGGGTTCTGACAACCCACGCTACGCCACTGCTGTCTGATCCCAATAGGCAGGAAGTTCCAAAGTGTTGGTGCTACCACACAAAAATACTGATTTATTGCAGATACAGAATGGGTATTGTGTGACACTGGTAACAGTGCTAGTACTATACTATCCCCATGCTACCTTGAACACACCCAATCTCATCTGATCTCGGAAGCTAAGCAGGGTCAGGCCTGGTTAGTACTTGGATGGGAGACCTCCTGGGAATACTGGGTGCTGTAGCGTTTTATTATGTTTTAACTAATCCAGAAAGTGGCAGCTAGACTGGTGACTGGGAGTGGCCGTCGGGACCATATAACACTGGTCCTGAAAGACCTACACTGGCTCCCAGGACATTTCCAAGCACAATTCAAAGTGCTGGTGCTGACCTTTAAAGTCCTCAACGGTCTCATCCCAGTATACCTGAAGGAGCGTCTCCACCCCCATCGTTCAGGTGCTGCAGAAAGAATGTCAGTCAAGGGAGCCATGGACTCGCAAAGGTTGAAAACCTCTGCATTAATCCAGTATTGAATTAACCAATGTAGCCCTGCAACTTAAAAAAGTTTCTCCACCTAGCCCTACAATCTGGAACCTATTGAGGCTGGCATCAAACATGATAAGTTGGAAGAACTAATCTATGGCCTTTCCTACACTTCATGGCTTTCATTCTTTCTAATAGCTAGCCCTAAAACATGAATGGGTGTCAGAGTCACGGCTGAGTCAGACCCCTGGGAAGAGTCAGACTCTGGAGATGAGGGATTGCAGTCATAGTCAGAGCAAGAATGGATTTGTTTGTCCCCACGTCCTCCACAGTTTCCAGCCGCAGATGGAGAAGTAGACTCAGAAGGCTTTCAGTGGGCTGGGGGAGGAAACAGGCAGCCCTGAGGGAGTTGCTGTGCAACCAGAAGGCAGGCCTCTTCATTTGATAGTGGAGAAGTCCATCCACCGCTCCAGGAGAGCTGAAAGGGTTAAAATGCAAGGGAAGTACAAGGGAGGGAGGATGGGACATTGGCGAGCTGCACTCCATGCTGTGGAAGGGGCAGAGGTTCAGAGTGAGCAATTCGTGACCAAGGGCGGATGGCTCAGTGCCACTCTCTCTGTGTTAATTGTAAATCATGGGAAGGCAAACTAAGGCCCGGGGGCCAGATCCATCCCAATCGCCTTCTAAATCTGGCCCGCGGACGGTCCGGGGATCAGCATGTTTTTACATGAGTAGAATGTGTGCTTTTATTTAAAATGCATCTCTGGGTTCTTTGTGGGGCATAGGAATTGGTTCATTATTTTTTTCTTCAAAATGTAGTCCAGCCCCCCACAAGGTCTGAGGGACAGTGGACCGGCCCGCTGCTGAAAAAGTTTGCTGACCCCTGTTGTAAATAAACATACCATAAATCGGCCAGAGGCTCCTTAATTCTTGTCAGAGCTTTCTTGTGTATGCCTGAGATCCTGACAAATTGCTTATTTACCCGGGGGGGGGGGATTTCCACCCTGTCCCTTCCATACCACATCTCCTAATACCTCAAGTTTCCATGCTCCGCCTGTAAAGTTTTTTGTTTGTTTTTTTTAGAAATCAGGCATGGTGCTGACATGCACAAAAGTTGGTTGCCCTCTCTGAGAATGTTGGGACCGCATATGCACACTTTTTTGGGCCGGATGGGTTTGCTCCTCTCTGCCCAGGTGATGCCTGGTTCTAGGTGACAAGACTGAACCCTCCTGTTCAGGCTTCTATTCAGCCAGTGCCCCCTCCCAGTTGCTCCAAGCTCTCCAGAGCCTCCACTGAGGTTCTCCTCTCTGGGGGCAACACGAGTCAGGGAGGGAAGGGTTGGTATCCCTGCTCCCTCTTTCCAAGCAATTGAAGTCAGGAAAAAAAGAAGAAGAGGAGGAGGAGGAGAAAGAGTTTGGATTTGATATCCCGTTTTATCACTACCCTAAGGAGTCTCAAGGGGACGCGGGTGGCGCTGTGGGTTAAACCACAGAGCCTAGCACTTGCTGATCAGAAGGTCGGCGGTTCGAATCCCCGCGACAGGGTGAGCTCCCGTTGCTCTGTCCCAGCTCCTGCTAACCTAGCAGTTCGAAAGCACGTCAAAGTGCAAGTAGATAAATAGGTACCTCTCCGTCAGGAAGGTAAACGGTGTTTCCGTGCGCTGCTCTGGTTCGCCAGAAGCAGCTTAGTCATGCTAACCACATGACCCGGAAGCTGTACGCCGGCTCCCTCGGCCAATAAAGCGAGATGAGCGCCGCAACCCCAGAGTCGGTCACAACTGGACCTAATGGTCAGGGGTCCCCTTACCTTTACCTAAGGAGTCTCAAAGTGGTTCAAAAGGGCATTGTCTTCTCCTCCAACTAAGATTATCAGCAGTCAGCCCCCCTTGTTTCTTTCTCCCCCTCCTCTTGCATCACAGCCCACCAACCCAATCCCAGTCCTGACCACACTGTAGATTTAAATACCAGCAGCTCTGAAGGTGAGGAATTGATGTTCAGGTTCCTGATATTTTCATGAATTTGGTTCACAATGGAAAGGGAATAGGAGCCATGGAATGAATTAGACATGCAAAAGCAATTAAAAAGTACAAGGATTTTATTGAAGCACTCAGTTGTATACATACTCCCCAGTAAGAGAGACAGGGAATCTTTGCATTAGAAAGTTACATATTTTTACAGTGAGGTATATCTCTGCAATGATGGATTTGCCTGGGAGGGTCCTTTTTTTAAAAAAAAGTCATGGTACTTGGGATATCACACTGGGTAATCCAATTCATCCCATGTTTAGTAAGAGGATATACAACACAAGTGCCTACACTACATCACCACTTGTTCAAATCTGAATTGGCTTGTCATTGTGACATCACCATACTGTGATCCCTGAGTGGTTGGGAGTGATGGCATGATCCCTTATTGGTTGGAATCACCTCCCAGAAAGAAGTTGCACCAATTCCCCAAGAGAGGAAAAGGCATTGAAGCAGGTGCAAAGAAATAGGGTTTGGAGTTTAAGGCAAAAATAAGTTAACCTGCTCCTGGCAGATGTTGTTGACATTCACTTCACATCAGTATCCCACCAGGAACGACGGGAGTGACATTCAACAGCATCTTGAGTGTCACAAAGTTCCCCATAACTGGCTTAAGGAAAATTCAACTAAAAATAAAATAAAATAAATTTTACATGACATGCACTTTATAAGAGCAGAGCCTTTACAGATGAGCATTTTACATGTCCCATTTATTATGTGTTTCGTAGACTGCATTGGGGACTAACATGGTTTGCAGGTTTGCCTGCAGGAGACTTTACCATTATGAACATTGCTACACAGATACCCCCCTGGGAAAACCACTTCACAGCTTTGTGGCTGTATTCCTACTCGCGTCCCAAGACTTGATGAACCAGTCCATCCTCTGCAGGATCCAGTACGAGAGGGACACATCCAATTGTTTGGGGAGCAGAAAGACTTCGTAGCGGGAAGCATGTTGCAGCTGGCTTCCTTCTATAACAAGGGAAGGGCAGGACAAGTCAGTCTCTCAGCTCACCACATCAGTCAGAATTCTGGTTGGATTCTGGATTATTTGCCATTAACTTGGTGCAGGAGTTACTTTGCATCCAGGTTCATTTAAATAAATAAATAAAAAGTACCACACATAAAATCATAGAAGGTAGAGTTGGAATATTCATGCCTAAACTGAAGCTTAAGAAAGTGCATTATGCTGAGCTATATCATTGGTCCATTTAGCTCTGCACTATCAGTTTAGACTGATAGTCTAAAGGGACGCGGGTGGCGCTGTGGGTAAAAGCCTCAGCACCTAGGGCTTGCCGATCGAAAGGTCGGCGGTTCGAATCCCCGTGGCGGGGTGCGCTCCCGTTGCTCGGTCCCAGCGCCTGCCAACCTAGCAGTTCGAAAGCACCCCCAGGTGCAAGTAGATAAATAGGGACCGCTTACTGGCGGGAAGGTAAACGGCGTTTCCGTGTGCTGCTCTGGCTCGCCAGATGCAGCTTTGTCACGCTGGCCACGTGACCCGGAAGTGTCTTCGGACAGCGCTGGCCCCCCGGCCTCTTAAGTGAGATGGGCGCACAACCCTAGAGTCTGTCAAGACTGGCCCATACAGGCAGGGGTACCTTTACCTTTTTATCAGTTTAGACTACAGGGTTTCAGGCAGAGGACATTCACAGCCCTACCTGGAGATGTTGTTGAAGTTTGACCTCTAGCACTGAGCTATCAGCTGTCTAGCTCACTGTGAGCCACCTCCAGGTATGCAAAGTGCACTTTCACAAGTGCCTTCCCCACAACAGAACTCAGGCACGTCTGAAAGTCTCTGGAGCTGTACAGTGCAGAGCTGTGCAATTAACTGTTGACAGTATTTCCTGATCACCTGTTTGTTATTGACTTGGGGTGGGGAGTAAATAGCCGGGGATGATCTCAGGAATGAGCCGATTTGCAGTCTAAGCTGGTCGTGATGGCTATGCCCTGTCTCCACAGTTGGAGACACTCATGCCTCAGTAGACCAGTTGCTGGAAAGCACAGGAATGGAGAGGACTCTTGTGTTTGATCCTGCTTCTGGGTTTCCCATTGGGGCATCTGGGAGGCCACTGTGAGAGCAGGATGCTGGAATAAATGGGTCACTAGCCTAATCCAGCAGGCTCTTCTTAGAACTTTAGCAGGTTCTTCTGTCTACTAACTGGACATTTTTAACACCACCATGGTGGTGATGTGGTTCCCTGACTGGCTGGTATTTATTTAAGACACATGTTTACCACCTCTGTTAGAACTAGATGGCATGGACTGGCTGGACGAAGAGGATGAGAAAGGCTCAGAGCCAAGGAATTGGTGGTGGGAGAATGTGGAGAGGTCAGAGTGAGAAGATTGGGAGGAGGTGTTGGATGCCGAAGGGGCAACAGGGTTTAGTGAGCAGAAAGAGTTTGTGACAGGGAGCAGTTCATACTCCAAGACTGAAGCAAAGGAGGAGGTATAAGGACTGCTGAAAAACCCAGGAAGTTTCCCTCTCCTGCTGCAACAAGCTCCCCCCCCCCCACCGCCCATCGGTCTTCAAGAATTCACAGGGTAATGAGAAGAGCAGAACAGAGGTCAGAGGTGTGCAGGTGCAGTTTAAGACTGCTTGGGAAACATTCGGGTGTGGAGGCACCTTAGAGAAGAATGTAAGGCAGGGACCTTCAGCCCTGGCAACTGCTCCATAGGGGCAAGACCTACTGGGAAGTGTTGCTGAGACCACTAGGCTGAGTTGCATGTTTGTTTCCCCAATTAAAAAGTTAACTTCACTGACAAGGAGACGTGCTTCCTTTAGGGCTGACCTGTGTCCGATTCCAGCCCTGACACTAGGCCACAGTAGCCACAAATGGTGGACATTGTAGATGGTGGTCAATCAAGTTGCAGTTGCTCAGTTGCTCAGTCTGCTTCTCTCTCTCTCTCTCTCTCTCTCTCTCTCTCTCTCTCACACACACACACACACACACACACACTTCATCTCTGCCTTTTTGGTATAACTTACATAGTGGCAAGATATTCTGAAGGGTTCATTGGTGGTGCTGACTTGGGCTGGAGGGAGTGTGAGGGCACAGTGTCCCGGTTGGACCCGCACTCTGCTCTCGGGAGCAATGTCAACAAGCACTTCACTGTTGCTCCCGTAAAATCCACCATCTCTGGAAACTCCTGGAGAAATGCAGCATGTCATCTTGTGGGACTTTCAGGATCCTACTGAACACAAGAGGGAAGGAGAGAGGGAGGGAGGGAGGGATGAAATGAAATAATCAAAGCCGTACTGTCTACTTTTGGAAACTCTCGGGGAGGGGGAATGAAAGTAGAGTTTTGCAGAACCCATGTTGCAAAACAAGGACGAGGGACATCTGTGGCCCTCCAGATGTTGTTGGACTACAGGTCCCATCATCCCTGAAGACTAGCTTTGCTGGCTGAAGCTGCTGGGCAATGGAATCCAATGACATTACGAAACTACAACTCCCATCATCACTGACCACAGGCCACATTGACTGGGGTTGATGGCAATCCAAGAATATTATGGAATTACTCCTCCATGCTCCTTAACCAGCTTTGCATCACACCCTCCTTGAGCATTTCTTCCTGGCTAAGACATAGTCTTTGATCCCTTGTTAGCCTGGATGGAGAACAGAGATGGGGTTATGAGACTGTGTAGAAACTAGCCTACTGCGCAGAAGGTAAAGTTTGCATTTGTTGCTTCAACAAATTTTGCCTGTGGTTCTACCAACCACTGGCATGTGGCCCTCAGAATACTATCCAGGAATGGACGTGGCCCTCAGATTTCCCGACCCCTGTGATGGAGCAACCTTTTTTGTCAACTCCCAATAAGAGCTTTGAGAAGAGAATGAGCAAAATAAAACTTACCCGGTGCTCTCAACTGTAGCTGCAGACAGACGTTATTAGAGGCACTGAACGATCTTCTGGGTTCCGGGCACTTTTATACAGGACTTTTCATGTGGAGTTTTAATTATAGGTCTTGGAACCATCCTTTGAAACTAAGCAATGGAATTGGTTTCCAGGCTTTCTATGCATCCATTACTGGAAAGGAGTGTGATTCAGTGCTTGTGAAAATGTGGCCTATATGCACAGTCAAATATAGTAGAGCACAGTGGCTCACAGGGCACCTAACCTGAATTGCATAACTAACACTAAATCTATAGCACCTGAGTCTGTTAATGTAGATCCATCAGATGTCCAGGAATGGTAGGCTGGGCATTTGTAGCATTGCTAACTCAGTCACTTCTTTACAAGTGGAGACTGTGCTACAGTTATTGGCAACGCTCTGAAACCAAGCCACAGTAAAAGCAATTAGCTTCCAGCAAGCTAACCAAATGGTGCAGAATGCAATAAACTATTTCTATCATGGCCAGTCATTCATACATATAAGTAGGTCCTGGAGGACCAAAATAGAACTCCTAAGGTCTATGTAGGTCAGGGATGGAGGATGCTGTGGACCTTCAGGTGTGGCTGGACTCCATCTCCCTTGGCCATGTTGGCTGGAGTTGATGGGAGTTGGAATAACACAACATCTGGAGGGCCGCTGGTTTCCCACCCCTGACATAATGAGTTGCATTATGCTAGGTCAGAATTGAGACCCTGATCTATCCATGGTAATCACACCCAGAGCTATCTCTACTCCAGGGGTGGGTGACTCTTTAGATGTTGCTGGACTTCAACTCCCATCTGCCTCAGTAAGCATGGAGATGATTTTACCCAAGGCTCACTCAAAACGGGAACTTATCCTGCAGGGGTAGCCAGTGTAATTTCCTCCATATATTGTTGGACATTATGATCACCGACTGTTAATTAGGTCTGGTGGGAGTTGGAGTCCAACAGCATGGCCATTTGGGGAGAAGAATGACATCAGGAGCCATGAATGGATCTGATGAGTTGAGCCTTTCCATGATTAAGTTGTTTCAAGAGAACATCAAAGTTATGCAAATTCTCCTCACCTTGTTGGTGGGTGAAAGTTGTGGTGCCCCACAGCTCGCTGCTGATGCCGGGCCATTTCGGACCCTCCCAATGGCCAACAGGAGATGTTCTCCTCTCCCTTTCTCTGTGGGGAAATTCAAATTTACCCATTTCTGATTATTGGTCTGTTAGCATTTCACTCCTCTGTTGCTGGATGTGTGATTGTTTGTACATCACATGTCTGTGTTTACTTTCTAGGCTTGGAAAGCCTGAGAATGGAAGCTAGCCTTATCTCTTCCACTCTGTTGTGTTTTTCTACTTTTCACTTTCTGTTCTCTCTCGGAGTTGAAGTGAGAGACCTCCATGACCACTTTGTCCTGTATATACTGCTTAATAAAAGCTTAGAATGAGCACACCAATCTCCACTTTGTTTCTGCTAAACTCTGCTGAGTGTGCATGCTCATAGGCATCTGCTATGTGTCACTGGAGCGTGCCGGGACTGATGATTTATGGACATCCCAGAGCTGTGCAACTTCAGGAACATGCCCAGACAGGTTTGTCTCATCTCGGGGGCTGCGTGGACGCCCCTGGTCAATCATGGGTGGGGTTTAGGAGGCATCAGCTGTGTGATGGCCTAGGACTCGGGCTCAGACTAGGAACCAGAGGAGTCTCAGTCCGCACCGGATCCTCTGCCTCAGGCGGCACCTGAACCAAGTCTGGGACCTGATTCTGAAGAGCCCCAGTCTGCACAGGTTCCCCTGCAACAAGCACCAGCTGGGCTGAGTCAGGGGCCTGAGCCTGGCCTGGTTCCAGATGCGGGGATTACCTTGTTGCCCTCAGCTGGGCAATCACTTACAGCTGCTCCACTACCAGTTGGGTCAGGAGAGGCTGAGGCGCCCCCTGGTCTAGTAACCCACCGACAACTCCCGAGCTGCAGAGACTTAGGTCTCAGAGAAGGAGAGACCTGAGTACTCACAGGAGGAGTGCTTGCCTTCAGGCAAGACAGGGAGGTGAGCCACCGGGGAATCAGGACCGACCGTTACCCCGACAGAGATAAAAGCCTGTTGGAACCCGCCCCAGGTTGTGGGAGCAACATTGCTGCGTGCTAGAACCTGCCTGAGACCCTGTGCCTGACCTAGCCTGGTTTCCTGCCTTGTGACCTGCCTTGGCCCTGTCCGACTGACTCCTTGTGGAATCCCTGGATTCGGGACCGGACCTGGACCGCATTGCTTGGGTTAACCCCCGGGCCCAGCACAAGCGGTTACCAGAGGCCTCAACTGGGACAGAAATTGCTCCTGGTCCTCCTTGCTGGCACTGAGCCTGCTGTCCTCTGTGGCCACAATTCATGGGCCCATAACCATTGTCAGGTGATCCTACACACGAATAGGAGTCTGGCAGAGACACATGCCCAACTGGCATGTTCTCTCCCTCCTGGTCGTTTGTTCGTGAAATTCAAAATCTTTCTCCAGCCTGAACATCACAGTGACTGATACCTTAAAGGCATCAACACACTTCAGGATCAGCAGAGTATAGGCAGTCAACGTACAGACTCAGTAGCACAGCATTTGGCTAAACTACGTTTATGTACACATACACACTTGGAGCATCGTAACTCAGCTCCTTCCTCTTCAGCATCAGACAGCAAAGAGAAAGAACAAAGGACAAATGTCCTGAATCACGGAAACACAGTAATACCAACATCCTGTCTCCGTGACTTCCCACAATGTGGAATGAAAGCATACACTGTCATGTGATAAAAACAATCCCATGACTGCAGCACGGGAAAAGAATCCTAACAGGGCAGAGCCAGGTGGAAACTCTGTGCCACTTTCCACTTGGGTCTGCTCCTTCAGGATAAAAAGGGCCTTGCCTCCTAACCTGGCACTGTACTTGGCTTTTGGGCCACCTGCCCTCCCACCATCATTTCTGTGCTTTATTTGTTTTTGCAGTTTAGTGTTTTGTTAATGACCTTGCTATGAAATTTTTCGGTCGCTGTATTTTGGGGCCAGGAAGGAATTTTATCTCCAGACAGAGTGGTTTGCCTCAAGATTTTTGCCTCCCTCTTAGCAATCGTCACAACTTTGGCAGTTAGGGCATTGGGTGGGATTAATAGTAATTAATTGGAAGGGTGGGTGTATGGCTTTCCATTCCCATCCCAGGATTTGGGATATCCTGTTACAAGGATCCTAGGGGATCTGGGTTGAGGGCCATAACACTCCCCAAGGCTGTTCTGATGGGCTGTTGCTATTTGATGTAAGTCATAGGGAAATCCTTTCCCAGAACAGACCCCCTAGGAAGAAGTCAGCAAGCAGGTGGACTGAATGGAAAAATTACCCAGTGCCTGAGCCAAATCATTTACACCTGTAATCAGTAAAGTTGTGGCCTTTCTTTGATCCAATAATATAGCCCTGTGTATCTTTGTGCATGGTGGGAGGCAGCAGGTTGGGGGGTGCGTGTGGTTTCACTGCACCTGAGCACACAATTGTTTTCCCTTTCGCTCCTTGGAATGACTAGATCCCATAAAAGTATTAAAAGAAAGGACTCTTCAGAGTGTGCAATATCTACACCTTATTATATGGGGCTGAGAATAGACCATGAGTAGCCAATAAAACAGAGGAGTTTTCCAGAAAAACTACTATTGCTAGTAATAATACTGAGAGGGAGAGAAAGAGAAAGGGAGAGAGATATGTGGTTTGTAGGTTATGGTTTATGAGAACCAGAGGAGGCAGGCATTTATTCTATGTGACACCCTAAAAGTATATATAAACGCTCAAAACTCAGAACTCTCCCAACAGATCACATCCTCTTCCACTCCTCTGAATTTGTGCTTCTTGTGGAACCAGGTGAGTTTTGTGGAATACATTTCCTTTTGCTTCTAAGCTACATGCAACCTCCAAACTGGAGGGAATTATGCCTCCAGTGTTTAATAGCTGGAGAGCAGCAGTAGGAGAGAGCTGTTTCCTCCATTCTCTAATTTGTGGGCTTCTTGGAGACACTCGATTGGCCATTGGGGGAAGCAGGATGCTGGACTTAAAGTCTCCTGTGAGATACTTTGTTCATGGATTGCTTGGGATTGTGCTCCAAGCCAATTCATCCAGTCCTCTCCTGTGAAGTGGTAAGGCATGGCTAGGTGTTCTGCTTTGGTAATATTTCCCCGTATGCCTTACCTAAATTTCTGCACATTCAAAAAAATAGAATGACAGACATGCATCGAACAGCTGAAGCTTCCCATCGTGGAACTTGTATTGTGTAAGAAAGCTGTACCTGTTGGATTTGTGCATCTTGTTCAACTGACAGAAGATTAATGGTCAGGAATAGCAAACGTTGGTAGGCAATCCTACTTGCTTCGTGGGGGTGTTCTGATTTCCTACCCCTGCAGTAAATGCACAAGTTAAGAATGAGACAAGCATGCTAGGATTATTTCAGGGAGACGTACAGTGGTACCTCGGGTTAAGTACTTAATTCGTTCTCAAGGTTCATTCTTAACCTGAAACTGTTCTTAACCTGAAGCACCACTTTAGCTAATGGGGCCTCCTGCTGCCACTGCAGGATTTCTGTTCTCATCCTGAAGCAAAGTTCTTAATCCGAGATACTATTTCTGGGTTAGCGGAGTCTGTAACCTGAAGCGTCTGTAACCTGAAGCGTATGTAACCTGAGGTACCACTGTACATCAATGCATTTAATAGAATTGTTCATGGATGGCTTGCGAGTGTGTCCAAGCTCCATGTATCCAATCATCTCCTCTGAAGTACTTTGACTGTTAACCTTCATGTGTGTTTCAGATCCCTCTCACTCACTCAAGATGGCCTGTTGTGGAACTTCGTGTGGTGGCGGGTGTGGTGGTGGATATGGTGGCGGATATGGCGGATACGGTGGGGGCGGAGCTGGAGCTGGCAGTGGCGGAGTGTTGGTTGACACTGGCGACACCTCAATGGTGCACGTCCAACCCGGCGGTTGCTCCCTGACGGTTCCAGGACCCCGTCTCGTCTACCACTGCGACCCCCGAGTGTCTTGCCGCTCTGTGTGTGCTTCTGAATGCTGCCCACCCTCCTGTTGTGGCTCTGGGTCTTTTGGGGGTGGACATGGGGGCTCTGGCCCAGGCATGAGAGTCGATATGTGCTACCCAGGCTATGATGTGATCATGCCAGGAGGATTCCTGTGCAGCACTGCCCACTGTGGTAATGTCAACACTTCATGCTGTGAACCATGCTGTGGGCCATGCTAAACTTCAGCATGGAATCATGGAGCAACCGGGACGTGAAATGCAAGGCATGGACACACGACAATGATCATAGGCACAACCTCCAGAGGGGATGATTGCATACTGATCCTATTGACAGAGTGCAATGAACATTTCTGGATTTCTTTCTCCTTTCAGAATATCTCACCATACATTGAACATCATCCTTTCTTTCCTCTCTGCTTAATCTACTGATCCACATATCTGCTCCAGTTTCTTTTTTATTGATGTGTCCTTTTAAACACACATGCACACACTCATTGCAATAGCTTTTTTTAAATGTGTCATAGAAACCATTTAAGCTGCACTTCTATTTGCTGCATAACTTGTAGGGTTTCAGGAAGGGTTCCTTCCCACCTCCTACCTGGGGACGCTGAGGAATGACCTTGGGTTCTTGTGCATGCAAAGCAGATGTTCTACCATACTCTGTCCATTCAACATGCTAGATTTGACGTTGCTTGTTCTTTTGTCTCCAGGGACACGGTTGCTAGGGGATTCTAATAGAAAGCAAAAGAATTCGATAAAGGGTTTAAAGGTTTGTCCTGGTTTTGAAAGCAGCTAAATGATATTCAAAGAGTTGGGGAGAAGGATGTGTCAGTCAGAGACTGTTCTGTGGGCTACTCCAAAAGGCATCTCCATGCGATGATGGAGCCACTGTCAGGGGGAGACACTCACAATGCTTACTTGCTTATTACATGGATGTATTGCTTATTCTATTCTGAAATTTGCAATTGCTCTCTTAGTTTCTTTTGTGTATTAAACTTTCACACAGCACCAAAACTTCAGTCTCGGAGCATCATTTATCCCAAGAATGGGGGAACTGTTCCTACATGTGGGCCACATTGCCTTGTGAGCAACTATTTCTGATTCATTCAGTCATTCAATTCAATTCATTCATTCAGAGCATTTGTATCTCACTCTTCAGCCAAAAAGGCTCCCAGAGTGGCTTACACACCATCAAAACAAGACAGTCTCTACCTGCAGGCTTACAATCTAAAATAAAAACCAACGACACACAAGGGACAAGGAGCAAATAGAAATATCAAAGCCAAAACAGTTTTGATTTCTAAACAGTTATTCCCATATTGACCAGCTGACACAATTAAGGGGCAGAAGATACCCAGTGGAGCTGGGCCTCTAGCAAAGCTGATGAAAGGAGCCCTGAGTAATGTGAATTTTACCTTTCTGCAGCAGACTAATTTCTACACATACTCTCGCACCCTTCTCTATCCTCCATTCAGGCAAGCAAGAAGCATTATCAGGGTTCAAGGACACATTGCATCCATGCCCCATGTCTACCTGGCAGCGGTGGCAAGGTTTGGGCTGGCACGGTGGGTTTCATTCCCCCCTCCGCACCCATCCCCTGATCTTGCCTGGTGTAGGCGCATGTGTGCGTGCACACCCCGGGTGCCAACAAAGGACGCAGCACTTCTGAGAACATAGCTATTGTGGATTATAGTCATTGATAGTCTTCTACTCCATGAATTGAATTAGATAATCCTCTTTTAAAGCCATCCAAGATAGTGGCCATTGCTACTTCTTGTGGAAGAGAATTTCATGTACAGTGTGAAGAAGAGGAACCAGAGGGATAAGTGAACCCAAGAAACATATACAGTGGTACCTCGGGTTACATATGCTTCAGGTTACAGACGCTTCAGGTTACAGACTCCGCTAACCCAGAAATAGTACCTCGGGTTAAGAACTTTGATTCAGGATGAGAAAAGAAATCGTGCTCCGGTGGTGCAGGGGCAGCAGGAGGCCCCATTAGCTAAAGTGGTGCTTCAGGTTAAGAACAGTTTCAGGTTAAGAATGGACCTCTGGAACGAATTAAGTACTTAACCCGAGGTACCACTGTACCTGTGGTGCCCTGTAAAATAGATGACTTGTGCAATAGATTACTTTTTAGACTCAGAGACACAAAACTACACTGACAGAGTGTCTAACTAATGCAGACATGGCCTTTGTAGCAGAAAAATGGAAGAAAATGGATGGTCATCATTGCTCAAACATCATTGCAATACAGGGGGTTGAAGTGAGAACAAAAGTCACAGCTCCCCATTGACAAATGGCTGGTCCCGATGTAGATGTGGACAGAGCAATGGACACGACTCATCTATGTACAGTAGGCTACATTCCAACATTGCCAGAGTCAGATGTTTTCAAGGAGCTGTCGAGTGGGCCAGGTCAACCACAGGGCAGGCACATACATGGGAGGCATGGAATGCAACTAGCTTTTTATTAGCAGAAAATAACAACGCAGTATAGTCTTCTGGAAGATAATCCCCATTTTAGAAGCTTGCAATGGAAAGATGGATTGAAGACAAATATATTTATACATGTCACAGTCAAGTATGAAGTGGATAAGATATCCAGTGGTCTGAGATAGGGGTAGCCAACTTGGCATCCTTGCAGAATGTGACAGAAACACTACTGGGTCAGACAAAAGACCCATTTAGTCCAGCATCCTATTCTCGCAATGGCCAATCAAATTGCTCCAGAAAGCCAACAGGTAGGTCATGAACGCACAAGCCCCCTCTCACGGTTTACCATAAAAACATCAGAATTGTTTTGGAATTTTTTGAGTCAAGCTGAGTTTATGCGAGGAGCTCATCATGAACTGTGTGTTCAATGTGTTGTTGTTTGAGGTGATTTCCTCATCACATGGCTGACCATTCCCGATTAAAATTATAAAAAGAAAGGAATCTATGGATTGTAATAGAGATGCTTTATTATATGGATCTGACACTAGACCACAGACAGTGAATAAGGAATCTGTTTGGAGAATTGACATACATAGCCGTGTGTCATGGTGTCAATAATTAGCAGCTGATGTAAAAAGGTCACAGCTTTTCAAGGCTGGCCAGGTCTGTATAAAAGCACCGAGAGCTCAGGAGCCTTTTCATCAGCTTCAGTTGACTTCACACTCAAGACTTACCTTCAGCAAACCAGGTAACGTGTTGCATTTTGTCTATTTGGCAAAGGTGTAGCTTTATTGGCCAGGTGTAACTTTGATGCTATACCTTCAATGGCCAGGTAGTGGAGAGAGAAAAACAAGGGCTAGCTGCTGTTTTCAGGCTTCCATTATTGGAAATGGGACAATGAATAGACAGACCTTCATCCATCCTAATTGACAGTAATTTGGTTCTTACTGAAGGAAGGGATAATCTCTATAATACTTTTGCACTGAGTGATCGTGTTTCTTTGCATGTTAAAAGGCCTGGAAGACATTGATTTGTTCTATATGTTCTATATGCAAGCAGATAGAATGTGGGTTGGACCATAGCTCAGTGGTCCCTATAGAAGGTCCCAGGTTCAATCCCTGGTGTCTCGAAGTAGGGATAGAGACTATAGGGGAGATATTGCACAAACCATCTTCATGTATTCATACATTGCAAGAATGGGGAACTCCATGGTCCTCCAGATTATTGCTGGATGGCAACTCCCATCATTGGTGAGCAATGCACATACTCACTGGGGTGATGGGAGTTGGAGTCCTACAGCATCTGTAGGGCTACAGGTTCCCTATATTTGCTCCAGGGAACAGGCCCAGAGCAGAGGTGCTTCAGGACCACACTGGCTCCACAGGAAGCCCACCCCTACTACATACTGTCAGTGAACTTGCTCTTCGAGTCTGGGTCCATATGTAGCCAAAATTGACGGATCCAGACAGCAGAGAAAACATCTGCCTTACTTGGAACTCCAAGTTTTGTTTTCTTTTTTAAACCAAACATATTGCAGGGGAAATAAAAACAGTCCAATGAAAATCAAGGGTGCTCAGTGGGCATGCAAAGCCCACTGACTTTTGGAGAGAAGAATGGAATAGGGTGGTAGGGGAGTGGAGTTTCAGTGGAGTATCACTGAAAAGATCATGGGTGACTGGGAGCTTGAGAGTCCTATGTCAAGTCCTATGTCTTATTTTTCTAAAGCTGAATCTTCCTGCCGTACAGGGATCACTAATGCTAAGATGTATAATAATAATTACAATACTACTTGACTTATATGTGGGGGTGAGTGGGTCTTCAAATTCACCCACTAAGGGAGTGATGCATGCAGATGTTGCTGGATTCTAACTTCTAGCAGCTCCAGCAGCCAGCATGGCCAAGAGCGAAGCATGATGGGAGTTATAGTATAGCAATATGTGGAAGACCACAGGTTCCCTTCTTATGATATAGTGTCTCAAGGAGGTCATGGATCAGAACAGCGACCTAGGCAGCTACTGAGTGAGAGCTTTCAACTAGGAGTGAGATCCAGTGGGTATAGCTGTCCAGGCACAGTTCCAGTCAGATCTAGATGACTTTGTGTTCCTTCCAGGTCAGAAGAAGCCAATGATTGTGCAGAACTCTGTATTGCTAAGGAGGTCTCCAGCCTGTATTTTTGGTTGTTCACCACATAGGGCCAGCAACAAGAGATATTGGAGTTCCTGGTTTTAGTTAGGCAGCTCCTGGTAACAAGTGCTCTATTATTTATCCCTGTAGTAGATTATCCATTGACTGTCCATGTCTGAATTCTGTCATGCAGCTTAACATGTCAAAAGCCAAACAGATCTAAAATCAAGGATGGGGAATTTCTCCCTGAGACGTTGGTGGGATCAGGAATCCTGGAGCACATGAACAATGCATACTTATTGGGTTGAAGTACTGACACTCCCCGAGAAAGTGCTCCTAGTGACACTGACAGAGCTGGATTAGACTACATCTAACACCACACCTAAGCTTCTCGTCATGGATTGTCCGAGGCCCATCCGTCAAATCCTCTCTGATTTGTTCACTGTCCGTCTCTTGTGTGTTTCAGAACCCTCTCTCACACTCAAGATGGCCTGCTGTGGAACATCGTGTTGTGGCGGATATGGCGGCGGATATGGCGGCGGATATGGCGGCGGACATGGCGGATATGGTGGGGGCGGAGCTGGTGCTGGCAGTGGCGGAGTCTTGGTTGACACTGGTGACACCACAATGGTGCACGTCCAACCCGGCGGTTGCTCCCTGACAGTTCCAGGACCCCGTCTCATCTGTCACTGCGACCCCAGAGTGTCCTGCCACTGTGTGTGCGCTTCCGAATGCTGCCCACCCTCCTGCTGTGGTTCTGGGTCTTATGGGGGTGGACATGGGGGTCATGGAGGCTATGGCCTAGGCATGAGAGTCGATATGTGCTACCCAGGCTATGATGTGATCATGCCAGGAGGATTCCTGTGCAGCACTGCCCACTGTGGTAATGTCAACACTTCATGCTGTGAATGTGGTCCATGTTAAGTCACTACGGAGACCATGCAATGTTACCGGCCAAAATAGGATTGTCTTCTCAGAGGGTTGAGCACCTTCCACTCTTGCCATCTTGGTGGGATTGTTGGGGCCTCGACCTCTGGGTCTACCTTCCCTGGATATGACTCTCTCAGTTTCCTCCTCATCACAATAGTTACCTCATACTTTTCCTTTTTTCTATTGTTACTGTTTATAGTTACTTTTTGCTACTGTTTACTCATATATTGTCATTGTAAGTGCCTACCTCCTTCCACTCAGAAGGTGATTGATTGTACTGAAACATGAACAATGTTAGCTTTTTAAAACTCTGTAACCATTCTTTTTCACTCTCCAATTGTATCCATTTTCTATCTTTTGTCATTAAAAACTTCAATGCATCATGGATATTTTGTCCTCTCATTCATTTATCAGTTGGTTTTCCTTTTTGATGAGGCATGGAGAAGAATGAATCTGTTTCTATTCTTGGGTAAAGTGAATATGAGGGAAGTGTGGAAATATAGACTGTTAGACCTTAAGTTACTTCCAAATCTCCCCACTTTCTTTAGCATAGAAAGGGACCATATGCTTTGTAAGTTTAAAATGGTTTACTTACAAACTCTTCAAACATCAGATTCATGTGCTTTTCTATGCAGCAGCAGGTAAAGATGGACAGTTTAATTTAGGTTCTAAAAGTGGCCAATGTTTCTAAATTAGTTGTATACAAACATAAAGATGTCTTGCTTAAGCTACACAGTCCAAACCTGGATCCCCCTTCCTGATAGTATTCACATGGTGGAAGACGGATAGAACAAAGTGCAGAGATGAGACCTAGCTAAGCTTGGCAGGACAGCTTACTCTATGGACTTAACCCAGTGATGGCCAACTTGGCTCTCGAGCTGTTTTGGGACTATAATTCCTACCATCCCTGACCACTGGTCCTGTTAGCTAGGGATGATGGGAGTTGTAGTCCAAAAAGAGCTGGAGGGCCAAGTTTGGCCATCACTGACTTAACCCCTTCATGCATTAATTAACCATATTTTTTTATTATTTTCCTATTACATTCTTTTACAGTACAATACATTAAATCACATATGTACTTTTAACTCTGCCGAGCTTGCGACATCCCTCCTTTCCTCTTCATGCATTAATTAGATTTAAATAAACACATTGGCTTTATGAGCCTGATTTACGGTATCTTTGGCCTGATCCAGCAGGGCTCTTCTTATGTTCATTCCCATTAGCACTCCTCCTTAGGCTAAAAAAGCAGCAAATTTTAAGGGTATCCAAATGATAAGACAAAGAAACATCATTATTAGGGTAGAGAGGTGATGCACACATCTCGTCTAGGACATTGGGCTTGTTAGACCAATGTTCTGCACACATATTTATCTGAGCTTTGCACAAATGTCCTTTCAAAATTAACCACCTTATTTGTGGGGAGAGAAATTTCTCTGGTGTAAGGAGAAATTCTCCAACACTTTGTTGAGGGTGGTTCACATCATTATCTCTGGCAATGCGATGATGGTGGTGGTGGTGATGATGATGATGTATTTATTATACCCCTCTATTATTATCTATTTATCTAGGCAGCTTCCAACAAAAATACAGAGGGTGGGGGGAAACTGTGTTATCAGACTGGCTACCATTTTGCATTCTTCATAACTCCCAGGAAATAGGAGGAGAGGAGGAGGAAGTTCTGGTAGCCACCACACAAGGAAAATGGTGGAGAAAATTCATAGAAAAATATGCAAGGTGGCCATCTTTTTTGCAAGGGGAGAAAGAAACAGCGGCGGGGGAATTATTTCCTCCTTCATTTCTGCTTCAATCTGTGTGCGTTCTCTCTCCCCAAAATTCATGAAAATTCCCAAACACACTCCCTCCCTCCCTCCCTCCCTCCCTCTCTCTCTCTCCCTCTCTCTCTCTCTCTCTCTCTCTCGCTCTATCTCTCTGGAGTAGACTTAATTGCTGTGCACATTCCTTGTGAAATATTCTTCTCCCCAAATAATTAGGTTTGAATATTATACCTTTCTTTTTATAAGTTTATGAGGACCTCTTGACCTAATTATAACAGAAATAGGATGTCCTTGTTTCTTTTTCTTCTGATGCTTGTGAAGGAACTTGCTGCTGTAAATATTTCCTTGTAATTTTCCTAAGGGTGGCAGTCTTTGTGAATACTTTCCAGCTTCAATGTTGCTCCCTCATCATTAGTGAGGTAGATCAGTAGACAGAGGGAAAGTGGTTAACGTACATCACGAACAACCACATTCATCAAGCCAGTTGGGGGTTGTGCATATTGGATGAAGGACCTACAAAATATTGCCAAGCATGTTCCCAAGGCTTGATGAAAATTATGCATAATGGCCAGATATTTCCAAAATTCAGTCAACCTATGCACCTTTTCCACAATCAATATAGATCGGGAAAGGTGTGCAATGCCCTCTTTGTGGATGGATTTTGTGCACATTCTGCTAGATATATACATAACCCAAACCTTCATCAAAAAACTTAATCATTTATAAAACAGCAAAACACCTAAAATAAGTAAAGAGAGTTAAAAAAAAATAAACTATACCACTGCAACAGAGTGGGCTGTATCATTTGCAGCTTTAAAATCCTTAAAATGCCATAGTAAACAAGGGCATCTTATCCTGGCACCAAAGTGATAACAAGGTGGGCACAAGTGGTTATAACATGAGGCCGATAACAGCAAGATTGCAGGATCAATTCCCTTATGGAACAGATGCATATGGCTTCCTTTGAGGTGGTTGGACTAGATGATCTTCAGGGTTCCTTCCAACTCTAGAATTCCATGATTCTATTACTCTACTTCTGTTGATGCAGCCTAGAATAGCATTCACTTCTTTTGTTGCTGCATCACACTGTGGATCCATGTGAAGCATGGTGTCTATTAAACCCCCTAGATCCTTTTCCCATGTACCCGCCCTGTGGAACACCCTCCCACCAGATGTCAAAGAGAAAAACAACTACCAGACTTTTAGAAGACACCTGAAAGCAGCCCTGTTTAGGGAAGCTTTTAATGTTTGATGAAGTATTGTATTTTGGTGTTTTGTTGGAAGCCACCCAGAGTGGCTGGGGAAGCCCAGCCAGATGGGCAGGGTATAAATATTATTATTATTATTATTATTATTATTATTATTATTATTATTATTACTACTACTACTACTACTACTACTACGACGACGACGACTACTGGCAAGCCAGGTGTCACCTATCTTACATTTGTGTAGCTGTTTCTTCCTGCCTAAGTGCAGAACCTGACATTTGTCTCTATGGAAATTCAGTTTTGGCCCAGTTCTCCAATCAGCTGAGGTCATCTTGAATCCCAATTCTGAGATTTCTATGAACTTTTAATGCACAATACTGAAAACTCTCTATTGTAGTACCACATGGTTTGTGATTGGAAATCTCTGCTGGCGCTCTCTCAGCAAAGATTAGTAGCCCCAAACTTGGATTTAAGAAGCACGGAATCACCCTTTTATTAGAACTAAAAGATTTATCCTTTTAACCAAATATGAAACAAAAACCAATAAAAGACCCAACTGGTCCAGCATCTTGTTCTCAAAGTGGCTAACCAGATACCTCTTCTGGAATCCTGCAAGCAGGAACTGAGTACAGCAGCAACTTTCCTGGCACATGATTCTCAGAAACCAGATATTCAGAGGCAAGAACATAACTAGAGTGTCTAGAAGCCAATGACAGGCTTAACCTCTATGAATTCAATCTATATTTTCCCTGATATTCACTTTACCCAAGAATGGACACAGATTCGTTCTCCTCCATGCCACATCAAGAAAAAAACCAGCTGATAAATGAATGAGAGGACAAAATATCCATGATACATTGAAGTTTTTAATGACAAAAGGCGGAAAATGGATACAATTGGAGAGTGAAAAAGAATGGTTACAGAGTTTTAAAAGCCTAACATTGTTCAAGTTTCAGTACAATCAATCACCTTCTGAGTGGAAGGCGGTAGGCACTTAAAATGACACTATATGAGTAAACAGTAGCAAAAAGGATGAAGTAACTATAAACAGTAAAGAGTAGCAAAAAGGAAAAGGATGAGTAATTATTGTGATGAGGGGAAAACTGAGAGAGTCATATCCAGGGAAGGTAGACACAGAGGTCAAGGACCCAACAATCTCACAAAGATGGCAAGAGTGGAAGGTGCTCAACACTCTGAGAAGACAATCCTATTTTGTCCAGTAACGTTGCATGGTCTCCGTAGTGAATTAACATGGACCATAGCATGGTTCACAGCATGAAGTGTTGACATTACCACAGTGGGCAGTGCTGAACAGGATTCCTGCTGGTATGATCACATCATAGCCTGGGTAGCACATATCGACTCTCATGCCTGGACCATAGGCCATGCTTGCTGGAGCTGGTGGGAGTTTTAGTTCAGGAATATCTGGAGGTCCAGTGGTTGCTTTGTACTACAAAAAGATTAATCAATCCAATTTTTAAACAGTTGTGGGTGGGGTAGGTTATCCACAATACATTTCACAATCCTGTTATCTTGGAAATACCCCTCCTCTCATGCACAAATAATAGATGGAGTCTGCAAATCAAAACTAGAAAATAAAAATACTATAAATTGTTCCATTCAATGTCCAGTTTAGAGCACAGTACACCATGCTTCAGTTCTGGGGAACCTGAAACCCTCCAGCTCCCATCATCCCTCAGCATTGGCTGTGCTGGCTGCGGCTGATGGGAGTTGGAGTCCACCATCTTCTCAGGGAGGGCAGAAATTCCCCATCCTTGATTTTAGATCTGTTGGGCTTTTGACATGTTAAGCTGCATGACAAAGTTCAGACAGGGACAGGCAATGGATAATCCACTGCAGGGATAAATTATAGAGGACTTATCACCAGGAGCTCCATGTGTTGCTGGCCACATGCGGTGAACAACCAGAACTACAGGCTGGAGAGCTTTTTAGCAATACAGGAGGACTACAAAGTCATTTAGATCTGACTGTAACTGTGCCTGGACAGATGTACCCATTGGATCTCACTCCTAGTTGAAAGCTCCCACTCAGTAACTGCCTAGGTCGCTGTTCTGACCCATGACCTCCTTGAGACACTATATCATAAGAGGGGAACGTGTGGTCTTCCACATATTGCTATAGTATAACTCCCATCATGCTTCACTCTTGGCCATGCTGGCTGCTGGAGCTGCTAGGATTTGGCCTCCAGCAACATCTGCATGCATCACTCCCTTAGTGGGTGAATTTGAAGACCCACCCACCCACATATATAAGTCAAGTAGTTTTGTAATTATTAGTATACATCTTAGAATTAGTGATCCCTGTACGGCGGGAACATTCGGCTTTAGAAACATAAGTCATGGGACCTAATACAAAATTTTGTAGTGTGGAGTGATCTTTTCAAGCTCCCGGTCACCCATGCTCTTTTCAATGATACTCCACTGAAATTCCACTCCCCTACCACCCTATTCCAT
The DNA here is from genome assembly GCF_964270895.1 of Podarcis filfolensis. Lineage (NCBI taxonomy): Eukaryota > Metazoa > Chordata > Lepidosauria > Squamata > Lacertidae > Podarcis > Podarcis filfolensis. The sequence goes on from NC_139620.1 coordinate 6,121,590, forward strand.
TCTTCTCCCCAACAGTCAGTGGGCTTTGCATGCCCACTGAGTACACTTGATCTTCATTGGGCTGTTTTTATTTCCCCTGCAATATGTTTGGTTTAAAAAACAAAACAAAGCTTGGTGTTCCAAGTAAGTCAGATGTTTTCTCTTCTGTGTGGATTCATCAATTTTGGCTCCATATGGACCCAGACTCAAAGAGCAAGTTCACTGACAGTATGAAGTAGGGGTGGTGTTCCTGTGGAGCCAGTGTGGTGTAGTGGTTAAGAGCAGTGGACTCCTAAAATGGGGAACCGGGTTCGCGTCTCCACTCATCCACGTGCAGCTGCTGAGTGACCTTGGGCTAGTCACACTTCTCTGAAGTCTCTCAGCCCCACTCACCTCACAGAGATTTGTTGTGGGGGAGGAAGGGAATGGAGAATGTTAGCCACTTTGAGACTCCTTTGGGTAGTGATAAAGCGGGATATCAAATCCAAACTCTTCTTCTTCTCCCATGTCCTGAAGTGTCTCTGATCTGACCCTGTTCCCTGGAGCAAATATAGGGAACCTGTGGCCCTACAGATGCTGTTGTACCCCAACTCCCATCACCCCCAGCCAGTATGGCTATTGCTCAGGGATGATGGGAGTTGCCATCCAGCAATAATCTGAAAGACCATAGAGTTCCCCATTCTTGGACTGTATGAATACATGAAGATGGTTTGTGCAATATATCTCCCCTGTAATCTCTATCCCTACTCAGAGACACCAGGGATTGAACCTGGGACCTTCTATAGGGACCACTGAGCTATGGTCCAACCCCCATTCTATCTGCTTGAATATAGAACAAATCAATGTCTCCCAGGCCTTTTAACATGCAAAGAAACACAATCTCTCAGTGCAAAAGTATTAAGGAGATTATCCCTTCCCTCAATAAGAACCAAATTACTGTCAAGTCGGATGGATGAAGGTCTGCCTATTCATTGTCCCATTTCCAATAATGGAAGCCTGAAAACAGCAGCTAGCCCTTGTTTTTCTGTCTCCAGTACCTGGCCATTGAAGGTATAGCATCAAAGTTACACCTGGCCAATAAAGCTACACCTTTGCCAAACAGACAAAATGCAACATGTTACCTGATTTGCTGAAGGTAAGTCTTGAGTGTGAAATCAACTGAAGCTGATGAAAAGGCTCCTGAGCTCACTGCTTTTATACAGACCTGGTCAGCTTTTAAAAGCTGTGACCTTTTTACATCAGTTGCTAATTATTGACACCATGACACACTGCTATGTATGTCAATTTCCCAAACAGATTCCTTATTCACTGCCTGTGGTCTCGTGTCAGATCCTTATAATAAAGCATCTCTATTCCAATCCATAGATTCCTTTCTTTTTATAATTTTAATGGGGAATGGTCAGCCAGGTGATGAGGAAATTAACCTGGCTTCATTTATTTTGTGAATCACCTCAAACAACAACACGTTGCACACAGAGATCATGATGAGCTCCTCTTTTTTCTTTTCTTTTTTAAAATTTTCATTTCGGGATTTTTACATACGCAGTACACTTGCAGAAGAGCACAGGTATTCTCGCCAGCATATCCAGGTTGTCATTAAAAGGTTCTCTGGTGCCATTCCAAGAGAACAAATAAAGGGAGCTAAAAACAAAAAACTATACCACCGCAACAGGGAGGGCTGTATCATTTGCTGTTTTAAAATCCTTAAAATGCCATAGTAAACAAGGGCGTCTTAATCTGGCACCAAAGTAATAACAACGTGGGCAGAAGTGGTTAGAGCATGAGGCTAATAAAGACTCTCCTCCCTGGAAGAGAGGGGAGTGGTTGTGGGTGGGAGCCCGAGCACCGCCCCTAGCAGGGGGCGTCAGCCCCCTGCCTCCACCTCACCTGGCTGGTGCCCACCCCCCTCGGCAGGCACCCAACCAGGTGCCTCAGAGGGGGCGTGTTCAGCAGCCTTTTGCTGCAGCGCCAGCCTTTCCCCGGCCTCATTCTTCGCCGTCGTCTCGTCGCGAGTCACCCGCCCTCCACTCCCTTTGAGTTAGGGCTTAGGTCATTGGCCTTGCTATGGACCTTAGGTTGGTCGCCCTGGTTGTCCAGGGGGCCTGGTAGGAGTTTTTCCATTTGGCATTAGGCTTTTTGGTTTTTTCGCCTACCTCGTAGCAATCGTCACAACTTTTGTGGTATTGGTGGGTAGGTTAGGCATTGCAATAATGTGTTGTGGTGTGTCGAAGGCCTAGGTGTGGCCGTCGCCTATGCCTTCAATTTTTGGGTATTCCGTTAAAGGAATCTGGCGGTCGTGTATTCTGTCCGATGCCTGCTTGGCGGGAGGCCATAGCACGACCCTCGGTGACATCAGGGGAGAGCCTATAGTTGGATTAGCATCAACAGGCTCCACCTACTGGTGAATAAACCCACTTGTTTTAGAGATCCAATGCCTAAGCCAATACCTTTTCACTGCTGTAATCAATAAAGTTGTGGCCTTTCCTTGCCCATTAACCTTGCATCACGTGTCCTTGTGTATTCATTTCACACTGCGGGGGTCGGGTCCTCGAACCACAACAGCTAGATTGCAGGTTCAGTTCCTATATGGAGCAATTACATCTTTCTGCATTGCAGGGGGTTGGACTAGATGATCCTCAGGGTTCCATCCAACTCTATAATTCCATGATTCTATTATTCTACTTCTTCTTTTTTTAAAAATGAAATTTTATTAAGTTTTCCATTTTAACAATCCAATATAAACATTCCAAATTATACAAATTGTCCAATAATCAAACAGTCCAAATATTGTACCAGATTATAAATTTTTGGAGGACTTCCCATGCTCCGAGGTTGGGGGGGTTCTAATCATCTCATATTTATGCTACTTTTCATAGTCATTTCACATAATTCACATAAGTCATTCTGATGTTAATCCTTCATTGTTAACAGCCTCTGAGTTCGTCCAGCAAGCGAGTTAAATCAAAACAATATGTTTCTGTGTGGATTATTAATTATTATTTTTATTGATTGTTAGAACCATATTATATCAGTAAATGCAATACTCTCCAATCTCACTTGCTTCATAAATAATCTGATAGTCCATCCTACCAGAGGAGATTTTGCCAAGTAACATAGCAAAACGCAATATCAGAGTGAAACAAAAAAGGTTCACCCCCCCTTCCGTTCAGATAGACAATCTCCACGCAGATGATAATCCTTCTTCCACTCAAATCCTTTAGCACCTCAGTGGCTGAATTGATTAGCAGAGTCATTTCTCCCCCCTCGTTCAGAGCATGTCCATTACTTAAATCCAAATTTTTATCTTAAGAAATGGAAGTTTGTTGCTCATGGAGGCGACTTTGGAGAGTTGCCAAGAAACGCACGGTGCTTTCCATCCAGCGCCCCCTGCCCCCTCATTCCTTCTAGATTTGGTGGTAGGTGTTGGGTGAACTGCAGATGTGACTGCCACCCCCAACCCTGGGGGAGTTGGGGGGCTGCTTACCCCCATCTCAGCCTCTAAATAGCCATGTGAACGGCTGCAATGCAATTCCAGCCTCCTCCATGGCAAGCCAGTGTCTATTATTCTACTTCTGTTGATGCAGCCTAGAATAGCATTAGCTTCTATTGTTGCTGCATCACACTGTGGATTTGTGTTAAGCATGGTGTCTACTAAGAGCCCTAGATTCTTTTCACATGTACTACTGGCAAGCCGGTATTTGTGTAGCTGCTTCTTCCTGTCTCAGTGCAGAACCTGACATTTGTCTCTCTTGAAATTCATTTTGTTAGTTTCAGCCCAGTTCTCCAATCTGTTGAGGTCATCTAGAATCCCAATTCTGAGAATTCCATGAATAGTGCACTGTACTGAAAACTCTCTCTTGTAGTACCACATGGTTGACTTTCCCTGATGTTGACACCTGGAGAATGTTCCTCTAAATATCATGGTGCATGCTCCACTTCACCAATATTCTCTATTCTGACTAGCAACATGCATCCAATATATCAGGTAAAGGAGCATGTTCTTTTCGCATGGCATCTGAGAACAGGAGATGCTGGTGACAATAATGTGGGAATGTTCAGGGATGCAGGAGAGGATATATTCCTTGATTATATCATTTCCAACTTGTGTTAACAAGTTCTACAATTTAGCAGAGTAACATTCACCTTTTTAAACTTGAACAGCAGATGCGTTTGCTCAGGCTTGCTAAAGCCTCTAAAATACGTTTCTTTGGTAATTCCCCATTTAGTCCCCCATAAAAAGATAGACATGACACAGTCTTCCATAAAAGTATAAAAAGTGTTTACTCACTCACATTCTGTTCACAAATGGATCCCAGAAGGCAGACTTAAGTTAGAAAAGTAATATACCTGGAAACTATCCCAAAATGAGACAGTCCCTTTGTCCTTGGCTTCCAGCCAAGAGAGGATCTTAGGCTAAGCAGATGTTGCTTTTTCAACGAATGTGGTCAGAGAGAGAGAGATGGCTGACCAGTCCTGTTCTTTTGTTACCTGGGCAGGTGATGTCATGCCCACCTCTAGTCAGATGCAGAGGAATTCTGTCCCAGCCTAGGAGAAACAGGAAGTCCTGACTGGCTGGTCCAGACATCCCCTTTTATGTCCACTCTAGGGATGTTGTACTTAACTGCTCTTGTGTTTCACATCCCACAAATACCTGTGCTCTTTTGCAAGTGTTCTGCAAGAGTACATGTACTTCCATTGATTCTGTCCCCAAACTACAAATAGAAGTGCAAAACACTGAATCTCTGTCTGAAGGTACACAGATCCTGGTCTAAAGGCATACAAGGTGACTGCCTTGCTGGACAAGCAGATCTAGGTTTGGTCAGGGGCTGGATGGTAGACCTCCTGGGAACCACATAAGAACTTGGGTTCCATGATGGAGAAAAGGTGGGAATTTTTAAAGGGGAAATAAACACACAGGGTTGTATACAATTAATTCATCTTCAGAGTAGACTCATTGAAATATTAAAATTAATAGTTCTAAACTGAGCATGCCTATTCATTTTAATGGGTCTACCCTGAGTAGGACTAACACTGGATGTAACCTGCACAATCTGCCAGGCTTTGTAATGTCTACTTTGACTGACAAGTGTCTTAAGCATTGAACTTCAAAAGCATCTGACAGAAACACTGCTGGGTTAGACAAAAGACCCATTTAGTCCAACATCCTGTTCTCTCAATGGCCAATCAAATTGCTCCAGAAAGCCAACAGGTAGGGCATGAACTCACAAGCCCCCTCTCACGGTTAACCATAAAAACATTGTTTTGGAATTTCTTGAGTCAAGCTGAGTTTATGTGAGGAGTTGTGTGTGGAAAGTGTTGTTGCTGGGGTGATTCACAGAATAAATGAAGCCAGGTTAATTTCCTCATCACCTGGCTGACCATTCCCCATTAAAATTATAAAAAGAAAGGAATCTATGAATTGGAATAGTGATGCTTTATTATATGGATCAGACACTAGACCACAGGCAGTGAATAAGGAATCTGTTTGAAGAATTGACATACATAGCCGTGTGTCATGGTGTCAATAATTAGCAACTGATGTAAAAAGGTCACAGCTTTTCAAAGCTGACCAGGTGTATATAAAAGCACTGAGCTCAGGAGCCTTTTCATCAGCTTCAGTTGACTTCACACTCAAGACTTACCTTCAGCAAACCAGGTAACGTGTTGCATTTTGTCTATTTGGCAAAGGTGTAACTTTATTGGCCAGGTGTAACTTGGATGCTATACTTTCAATGGCCAGGTGTTAGAGAGAAAAACAAGGGCTAGCTGCTGTTTTCATGCTTCCATTATTTGAAATGTGACAATGAATAGGCAGACCTTCATCCATCCAACTTGACAGTTATTTGGTTTTTATTGAGGGAAGGGATAATCTCTATAATACTTTTGCACTGAGTGATCGTGTTTCTTTCCATGTTAAAAGGCCTGGAAGACATTGATTTATTCTATATGCAAGCAGATAGAATGGGGGTTGGACCATAGCTCAGTGGTCCATGGAGAAAGTCCCAGGTTCAATCCCTGGTGTCTCCAAGCAGGGATAGAGAATATAGGGGAGATATTGCACAAACCATCTTCATGTATTCATGCATTCCAAGAATGGGGAACTCTATGGTCCTCAGAATTATTGCTGGATGGCAACTCCCATCATCCCTGAGCAATGACCAAGCTGGCTGGGGGTGATGGGAGTCCAACAGCAACCCAACTCTTAGCAGCTCCAGCACCCAGCATGGCCAAGAGTGAAGCATGATGGGAGTTATACTATAGCAATATGTGGAAGACCACACGTTTCCCTCTTATGATATAGTGTCTCAAGGAAGTCATGGGTCAGAACAGCGACCTAGGCAGCTACTGAGTGAGAGCTTTCAACTAGGTGTGAGATCCAGTGGGTATAGCTTTCCAGGCACTGTTCCAGTCAGATCTAGATGACTTTGTAGTCCTCCTGTATTGCTAAGGAGCTCTCCAGCCTGTAGTTCTGGTTGTTCGCCACATGGGGCCAGCAACACAGGGAGCTCGTGGTAATATGTCCTCTATTATTCATCCCTGTAGTAGATTATCCATTGCCTGTCCATGTCTGAACTCTGTCATGCAGCTTAACATGTCAAAAGCCCAACAGATCTAAAATCAAGGATGGGGAATTTCTGCCCTCCCTGAGAAGTTGGTGGACTCCAAATCCCATCAGCCCCGGCCAGCACAGCCAATGCTTATGGATGATGGGAGCTGGAGGGTTTCAGGTTCCCCAGAACTGAAGCATGGTGTACCGTGCTCTAAATTGGAAATTGAATGGAACAATTTATAGTATTTTTATTTTCCAGTTTTAATTTGCAGACCCACCCATCCACCTATTATTTGTGCATGAGAGGAGGGATATTTCCAAGATAACAGGGACTGTGAAATGTATTGTGGAAAACCTACCCCACCCCCCAACTGATTAAACATTGGATTGATTAATCTCTTTGTAATACAAAGCAACCACTGGACCTCCAGATATTCTTGAACTAAAACTCCCACCAGCTCCAGTAAACATGGCCTATGGTAAAGGAAGATGGGAGTTGCAGTTCAGCAGCATCTGGAGAGCCAAAGGTTCCCACATCTGTACTACAGGCTCCATTCCAGCCACACAAAACCCAGAAGCTTCTTTATCTGAATATTCACAATATCTTCATGCACACAAGCATGACTATCTTGCTACCAGTCTTAACACCAGTCCTTCCCCTCCTCACAACATGATGCAAATGGGATCAGGAATCCTGGAGCACATGAACTATGCATTTTTATGGGGCCGAAATACTGACACTCTCTTAGGAAGAGCTCCTAGTGACACTGATAGAGCTGGATTAGACCACATCTAACACCAAATCTAAGCTTCTCATCACAGCTTGCCTGGGAGTATGTCTGAGGCCCAGCCGTCTGATCCTCTCCTGTTTGTTCACTGTCCATCTGTTGTGTGTTTCAGAACCCTCTCTCTCACTCAAGATGGCCTGCTGTGGAACATCGTGTTGTGGCGGATATGGCGGCGGATATGGCGGCGGATATGGTGGCGGACACGGCGGATATGGTGGGGGCGGAGCTGGTGCCGGCAGTGGCGGAGTCTTGGTTGACACTGGTGACACCACAATGGTGCACGTCCAACCCGGCGGTTGCTCCCTGACAGTTCCAGGACCCCGTCTCATCTGTCACTGCGACCCCAGAGTGTCCTGCCACTGTGTGTGCGCTTCCGAATGCTGCCCACCCTCCTGCTGTGGCTCTGGGTCTTATGGGGGTGGACATGGGGGTCATGGAGGCTATGGCCTAGGCATGAGAGTCGATATGCGCTACCCAGGCTATGATGTGATCATGCCAGGAGGATTCCTGTGCAGCACTGCCCACTGTGGTAACGTCAACACTTCATGCTGTGAATGTGGTCCATGTTAAGTCATTACGGAGACCATGCAATGTTACCGGCCAAAATAGGATTGTCTTCTCAGAGGGTTGAGCACCTTCCACTCTTGCCATCTTGGTGGGATTGTTGGGGCCTCGACCTCTGGGTCTACCTTCCCTGGATATGACTCTCTCAGTTTCCTCCTCATCACAATAGTTACCTCATACTTTTCCTTTTTTCTATTGTTTACTGTTTATAGTTACTTTTTGCTACTGTTTACTCATATATTGTCATTGTAAGTGCCTACCTCCTTCCACTCAGAAGGTGATTGATTGTACTGAAACATGAACAATGTTAGGGTTTTAAAACTCTGTAACCATTCTTTTTCACTCTCCAATTGTATCCATTTTCCATCTTTTGTCATTAAAAACTTCAATGCATCATGGCTATTTTGTCCTCTCATTCATTTATCAGCTGGTTTTCCTTCTTGATGAGGCATGGAGGAGAATGAATCTGTGTCCATTCTTGGGTAAAGTGAATATGAGGGAAGTGTGGAAATATAGGCTGTTAGACCTTAAGTTACGGTACTTCCAAATGTCCCCACTTTCCTTAGCATAGAAAGCGACCATATGCTTTGTAAGTTTAAAACGGTTTACTTACAAACTCTTCAAACATCAGATTCATGTGCTTTTCCATGCAGCAGCAGGTATAGATGGACACTTTAATTTAGGTTCTAAAAGTGGCAAATGTTTCTAAATTATTTGTATACAAATATAAAGACGGCTTGCTTAAGCTACACAGTCCAAACATGGATCCCCCTTCCAGGAAGTGTTCACATGGTGGAAGACAGACAGAACAAGGAGTTTGATAACCCTTCCAAGGTGAAGAGATGAGACCTAGCTAAGCTTGGCAAGACAGCTTACTCTATGGACTTAACCTAGTGATGGCCAACTTGGCTCTCCAGCTGTTTTGGGGCTACAATCCCCACCATGCCTGACCACCTGTCCTGTTAGCCAGGGATGGTGGTAGTTGTTGTCCAAAAACAACTGGAGGGCCAAGTTTGGCCATCACTGACTTAACCCTTCATGCATTAATTAGAGTTAAACACATTGACTGTATGAGGCTGATTTATCTTTGGCCTGATTCAGCACGGCTCTTCTTCTGTTCAGTTCCATTAGCACTCCTCCTTAGGCAAAAGAAGCAAGGAATTTTAAGGGTATCCAAATGATAAGACAAAGAAACTTCATTATTAGGGGAGAGAGGCAGTGTACTTTGGCAGCAAAAAAATCAAATAGTGGAACTTAGCTACTGTCTTGGTGAGCTCCTGGTCTCTCCCCTGTAATAATAAGCATATGACCTCTGTCTCTGGTTTCCATATTGGGATACATAGTTGGTCTAAGAATTATTGATGGAGATCATCATACATTTTATCTTTAAGGACCATGTGAGCTAGAGTTTTCACCAGGTCGGCATCACATGGGCAAATCCTTCTGCCATACCTGCGAACCTACCACAAAGGAGGTTAGAAGGATTAGAATTGAACCTAGCCAGCGAAAAAGCCCTTCTTGCGGGTTAAACAAACATTGTAGATAATTGAGGTTAAATTCCTGTGCCCAAGAGAGTTAAAAATAGAGAGGGGAACATGTTTTTTCCGCAGGTGAATTTTGTTCCTGGCGATCTATGTCCCACAGCCTAGTTTTTAACATGGCCTTGGCGACTGGAAAAGCCACAGCACCCAGGAAATCCTCTGAAAGCCCAAGTTGCCATATCTTTGTGCAAAACAGTTGTAGCCCTGGGGATGGGAAGGAGTGTGACAGAACTTCACTAAGTAAAGTATCTTTGTCTGCTGAAAAACAAATGTTTAGCCAGCATAAAAGAAAAGTTGTCCAGGCAACTGTCTCTAGCTTATGTTGGTCCACTTCTAGACCAGCAGTTCTCAACCTGTGAAATCCAAGATGTTGTTGGACTACAACTCCCATCATCCCTGAGCTTTGGCCTTGCTAGCTAGGGGTGATGGGAGTTGTAGTTCAACGACATCTGGGAACCCACAGGTTGAGAAAGGCTGCTCTAGACACAGGGCTGCGTAGGGTACACAGCGTGGGACAGCGAAAATCTTAAATAGAAAGGCTGCCTTCACTCGTTCCACTGACTGGGTAAACCCTGACATCCAGATTGGAATTCCATAGAGCAGCTGAGCTCTAACTTTGGCATTAAAACCCTTAAGGGCAGAAGGGATGTGTTGGTTACCTCTTGTTGCAAAGAAGCACATCATGGCCTGCATAGACAGCTTGCTGGCATTTACCGCCACTGCGCAGTGTGAAGACCACCGGAGCCTGTAATGGAAAGTGATCCCCAAATAGTTGAATTCAAATACGTTGCTGGATGTGTTTCCCACCAAAACCCCAACTATAGCTCTTACGAGAATTCCTGAAAACCATTATTTTGCTTTTATTGAAGTTCATGCTCATTTTCATTCTAGACAGATAGTCAATACAGGCATTTAACAAACGCTTTAAGGCAATTCTTGTCCTTGAGAGCAGATTCATATCATCTGCATATAGGAGAATGGGAATTTTTGATGCATTGAGTTCTGGGCTGTGAGCATCCACCAGCTTTAATAATGCGGCAAGGTCATTTAAGAAGAGATTAAAAAGAGAGGGAGCAAGAACACAGCCCTGTTTCACCCCTCAATTTATAACAACAGGGTCTGACACCTCATCCCCTGGGGTTATTTTTATCCAACAGGTATTATTTGAGTAAAGCTTTTCAATCAGGTAAAGTAACCTAGGATCTAGGCCCAATGACTCCAGTTTCAACCATAACAGCCCCCTATCAACTGAATCAAAAGCAGCCTTAAGATCTAAAAAGGCCACATATAGGCCTTCTTTATAGTGCCGCGTGTACTTGACGGCTAAATGGGATAACACTATACAGTTACGTAAAGTGGATTTCCCTGGCCTAAACCCTGCCTGCTCTGGGCCTATGATGTTGTTCACATCAAGCCACATGGTTAATTTGGATAATAGATGTTTCGCATACAATTTCCCAATATTTGACAATGGACTTGTCAGAGCTTGTAGGGCAGCTGCTGAAGAAGGAACAAAAAGGGTTTTCTTGTGTGAGTTTCTTGTGGCTGATTAGCTGCTTTCTCTGTGCAAAGGTCAGAGGGGGCAGGGCTTCTGTTGAGGTAGGTGATTAGCTGTGGGAGGAGCTTGTCAGAGCTTGTAGGGCAGCTGCTGAAGAAGGAACAAAAAGGGTTTTCTTGTGAGTTTCTTGTGGCTGATTAGCTGCTTTCTCTGTGCAAAGGTCAGAGGGGGCAGGGCTTCTGTTGAGGTAGGTGATTAGCTGTGGGAGGAGCTTGTCAGAGCTTGTAGGGCAGCTGCTGAAGAAGGAACAAAAAGGGTTTTCTTGTGTGAGTTTCTTGTGGCTGATTAGCTGCTTTCTCTGTGCAAAGGTCAGAGGGGGCAGGGCTTCTGTTGAGGTAGGTGATTAGCTGTGGGAGGAGCTTGTCAGAGCTTGTAGGGCAGCAGCTGAAGAAGGAACAAAAAGGGTTTTCTTGTGAGTTTCTTGTGGCTGATTAGCTGCTTTCTCTGTGCAAAGGTCAGAGGGGGCAGGGCTTCTGTTGAGGTAGGTGATTAGCTGTGGGAGGAGCTTGTCAGAGCTTGTAGGGCAGCTGCTGAAGAAGGAACAAAAAGGGTTTTCTTGTGTGAGTTTCTTGTGGCTGATTAGCTGCTTTCTCTGTGCAAAGGTCAGAGGGGGCAGGGCTTCTGTTGAGGTAGGTGATTAGCTGTGGGAGGAGCTTGTCAGAGCTTGTAGGGCAGCAGCTGAAGAAGGAACAAAAAGGGTTTTCTTGTGAGTTTCTTGTGGCTGATTAGCTGCTTTCTCTGTGCAAAGGTCAGAGGGGGCAGGGCTTCTGTTGAGGTAGGTGATTAGCTGTGGGAGGAGCTTGTCAGAGCTTGTAGGGCAGCTGCTGAAGAAGGAACAAAAAGGGTTTTCTTGTGTGAGTTTCTTGTGGCTGATTAGCTGCTTTCTCTGTGCAAAGGTCAGAGGGGGCAGGGCTTCTGTTGAGGTAGGTGATTAGCTGTGGGAGGAGCTTGTCAGAGCTTGTAGGGCAGCAGCTGAAGAAGGAACAAAAAGGGTTTTCTTGTGAGTTTCTTGTGGCTGATTAGCTGCTTTCTCTGTGCAAAGGTCAGAGGGGGCAGGGCTTCTGTTGAGGTAGGTGATTAGCTGTGGGAGGAGCTTGTCAGAGGTTGTAGGGCAGCGGCGCGCGCCTAGCGGCGCGCGCAGTTTGATCCATCTTTTAGATTTAGGGGAGCTAGTCTCAAACGTTTGTTGGGGGAGATATAGGTTTATTTGGGGGGATTTATTTGTCCTGTCTTCACGCTTTTTATGATGGAGGACCGCTGTAGTCACCCCCAACGACACCTTCTCAAGATGGAGGGTGAGGGAACAGCTGCAGTCGCCTGTGGTTCCTGCGCAATGTTTGCCATCTTGCCAAAGGTTGCAGGCAGCTTTACCTGCAGCAATTGCATGTTGATTGCTCTCTTAAAAGACAAAGTCCAGCAACTGGAGGAACGTGTAGCTACGCTCCAAAGAATTAGAGAGCTGGAGCTCTTCTTGGAAGCAACAGAGCACACCGTCTCCACCAAGGAGGAGACAGGGGACTCCCCTGAGAAGGAGGCTAGTTCACCAACACAGGAGCCAGATATATGGAGAAACGTGACTCAAAGAAGTAGGAGGCCCAGGGTTCGCTCTGATTGTTTAGAAATACGCAATCGCTTTGAGGTCCTTTCTCCTAGCATGGAAGACGAAGAGCAGACTCCATTTGAGGATCTCTCCCTCATTACAGTCGATCAGGTATATGAAGACGAGCAGCAAAGGCAGTCCTCAGGGAATGTGCAGGCGACCTTGGAACGGACAGCTCACGGAAGAACCCCGACCAAACCTAAGAGGAGGCGTGTAGTGGTGATAGGGGATTCCCTACTGAGGGGAACAGAAGCAGTGATCTGTGGGCCTGACAAGATGTCTCGGGAAGTGTGCTGTCTCCCCGGGGCTAAGATCCAAGATGTAACTGAACGACTGCAAGGAATCATAAAACCCACTGACAAATACCCCTTCCTCTTGGTTCATGTGGGAACCAATGACACTGCAAGCAATAGCCTCCAGAAGATCAAAAGAGATTACGAGGCTCTGGGCAGGAAACTGAAGCAATTAAATGCACAAATTGTCATCTCATCTGTCCTCCCAGTTGAACGACGTGGCCCAGGGAGAGAGGGAAAAATAGTGGAAGTGAACAACTGGCTTCGCAAATGGTGTAAACAGGAACGGTTTGGATTCTTAGATCACGGAATGCAGTTTCTTGAAGATGGACTTCTGGCAAGCGATGGGCTGCACCTCACAACGGTTGGGAGGAATGTTTTTGCAAAAAATCTCAGAAACCTCATCAGGAGGGCTTTAAACTGACTAATGTGGGGGAGGGAGACAGTGCTCCTGAAGGTAGGAGTCTATCAATTGATGAAGATGATCATCCAAATGTCATAGACCGAATGGAGCAAACAGCACGCAGACCTAGTGGTGGGAGGAAAAAATCCTTAAATAAGAGACACGGGGGAATGATTAATGGACTTCAAGGTCTGTACACTAATGCGCAAAGTATGGGAAATAAACAAGATGAGCTTGAGCTCTTGGTACAGCAAACTAAATATGACATAATAGGAATCACTGAAACCTGGTGGGATAAGTCCCACGATTGGAATGTAATAATGGAGGGATACAATCTATTTCAGAGAAACAGACCAGACAAGAAAGGAGGAGGAGTGGCGTTATATGTCAGGGATGTGTATACCTGTGAAGAGATCCAAGATTTAGAACCTCAAAGCCAAAGTGAGAGCATTTGGGTCAAAATTAAGGGAGAGAAGAATAACAGTGACCTCATTGTGGGAGTTTACTATAGATCCCCAAGCCAAACGGAGGACATAGATGATGCCTTCCTGGAACAGATGGCCAAGCATGCAAAAGGAAGGGAGATAGTAGTAATGGGGGACTTCAATTACCCGGATATTTGTTGGATGTCAAACTCAGCCAAGAGCATAAGGTCAAACAGATTCCTCACTGGCCTTGCAGACAACTTCATTGTCCAGAAAGTGGGAGAAGCAACAAGAGGAACAGCCATTTTAGATCTGGTCCTAACCAATGTTGATGACCTGGTTAGTGGGGTAGAAGTGGAAGGATCATTAGGCGCGAGTGATCATGCTCTTCTGAAGTTTACTATACAGCGGAAAGGAGCAGCCAAGCATACTAGGACTCAATTTCTCGACTTTAAGAAAGCCGACTTCATAAAACTTAGGGAAGTGCTTGGTGAGATCCCATGGACAGTAATACTAAAAGGAAAGGGAGTTCATGATGGCTGGGAGTTTGTTAAGAGGGAGATAGTAAAAGCACAACTTCAGGCAATACCAATGAGACGGAAACATGGAAGGTGCCTAAAGAAGCCAGGGTGGCTATCTAAAGAACTTTTAACTGAGTTAAGATTAAAAAAGGATGTGTACAAAAAATGGAAAAGGGGGGAAACCACCAAAGAGGAATTCAAACAAATAGCCAGCACGTGTAGACACAAAGTCAGAAAAGCTAAAGCACAGAATGAACTCAGGCTTGCTAGAGAGGTTAAAAGCAACAAAAAAGGCTTTTATGGGTATGTTCGTAGCAAAAGGAAGAACAAAGAAACAGTGGGGTCACTCAGAGGAGAAGATGGTGAAATGCAAACAGGGGACACAGAAAGGGCTGAACTCCTCAATGCCTTCTTTGCCTCAGTCTTCTCCGATAAAGAAAACAATGCCCGACCTGAAGAATTTGGAGCAAATGATTCAGCAGAGGAAACACAGCCCAGAATAACTAAGGAGATAGTACAAGAATACTTGGCTAGTTTAGATGTATTCAAGTCTCCAGGGCCAGATGAACTGCATCCAAGAGTATTAAAAGAACTGGCAGATGTGATTTCAGAACCACTGGCAGTCATCTTTGAGAATTCCTGGAGAACAGGCGAAGTCCCGGCAGACTGGAGGAGGGCAAATGTTGTCCCTATTTTCAAAAAGGGGAAAAGAGAGGACCCAAATAATTACCGCCCAGTCAGTCTGACATCAATACCAGGGAAGATTCTGGAGCAGATCATTAAGCAAACAGTCTGTGAGCACCTAGAAAGGAATGCTGTGATCACCAATAGTCAGCATGGATTTCTGAAAAATAAGTCATGTCAGACTAACCTGATCTCGTTTTTTGACAGAATTACAAGCCTGGTAGATGAAGGGAACGCAGTGGATGTAGCCTACCTTGATTTCAGCAAGGCATTTGACAAGGTGCCCCATGATATTCTTGTAAAGAAGCTGGTAAAATGCGGTCTTGACTATGCTACCACTCAGTGGATTTGTAACTGGCTGACTGACCGAACCCAAAGGGTGCTCATCAATGGTTCCTCTTCATCCTGGAGAAGAGTGACTAGTGGGGTGCCACAGGGTTCTGTCTTATTCAACATCTTTATCAACGACTTGGATGATGGACTCAAGGGCATCCTGATCAAATTTGCAGATGACACCAAACTGGGAGGGGTGGCTAACACCCCAGAGGACAGGATCACACTTCAAAACGACCTTAACAGATTAGAGAACTGGGCCAAAACAAACAAGATGAATTTTAACAGGGAGAAATGTAAAGTATTGCACTTGGGCAAAAAAAATGAGAGGCACAAATACAAGATGGGTGACACCTGGCTTGAGAGCACTACATGTGAAAAGGATCTAGGAGTCTTGGTTGACCACAAACTTGACATGAGCCAACAGTGTGACGCGGCAGCTAAAAAAGCCAATGCAATTCTGGGCTGCATCAATAGGAGTATAGCATCTAGATCAAGGGAAGTAATAGTGCCACTGTATTCTGCTCTGGTCAGACCTCACCTGGAGTACTGTGTCCAGTTCTGGGCACCACAGTTCAAGAAGGACATTGACAAACTGGAACGTGTCCAGAGGAGGGCAACCAAAATGGTCAAAGGCCTGGAAACGATGCCTTATGAGGAACGGCTAAGGGAGCTGGGCATGTTTAGCCTGGAGAAGAGGAGGTTAAGGGGTGATATGATAGCCATGTTCAAATATATAAAAGGATGTCACATAGAGGAGGGAGAAAGGTTGTTTTCTGCTGCTCCGGAGAAGCGGACACGGAGCAATGGATCCAAACTACAAGAAAGAAGATTCCACCTAAACATTAGGAAGAACTTCCTGACAGTAAGAGCTGTTCGACAGTGGAATTTGCTGCCAAGGAGTGTGGTGGAGTCTCCTTCTTTGGAGGTCTTTAAGCAGAGGCTTGACAACCATATGTCAGGAGTGCTCTGATGGTGTTTCCTGCTTGGCAGGGGGTTGGACTCGATGGCCCTTGTGGTCTCTTCCAACTCTATGATTCTATGATTCTATGACTTATTGGTTGATAGTTGGACGGTAACTTTTTGTCCCCCCTTTTAAAGATTGGGATAATTATGGATTTCTGCCATGAATTAGGCATAATTCCAGTTCTATCCACCACAGTGAATAGTTCCGCTAGAATCGGAGCCCACCAGTCTGGGACGGTGGTTCAGACGGGACAGCATCAGGGCCTGCAGCTTTGCCTAGTTTCATCTGAGAAATTAAGTTTGTGACTTCAGTAATGGAGACAGGGGGTCATTCAACCAGGGTCGAAGAAGGGGCAAGATCTTGGCTGTCTGATGGAATACAATTGTCGTAGAAGATCACCTTAAAATGCTCTACCCATAGCATAGATGGAATCAATGTCAGCCGATAATCTTGAGTCTGTGCGGGGGTCTGCAATAACCTTCCAAAATTTATTATGATCATTGGTAAGGATGGCTGAAAGCAGTGAATCCCAGCAAGCCTGGTTGTATCTTATCTGCTTAAGCTGGATAGACTCCCTAAATTGCCTGGTTCTAAAGAAATATGTATCAGGCAATCGGGAGCTGCCTGCCTCTCTAGACTCTCTGTAGATTCTCCTAACCTCTACTTTAATGCCTTTGATTTCGTTATCATGCCACTCACCAAACCCCGGTTTCTTAGGTGGCCTGTGCAAGTGTGAATGGGGCAATTCGGTTATTAGAATGTCCATAAGCTCCTCAAACCAAGTGACTCTAGGTACTGGGGAAAGTTCACCACTCCCTACCGTGATCAAGTGAATCACACAATCAGAATACACCAAGGTTCGGAAATATGATAGCGTATGCTCGTTAATTCGAATCCTTGTGTACTGAGGATGCGGTACCTGGGGGTGTGGATTGATTATATATTCTGGCATTCTCTATGGAAAGACAAATTTACATTGAAAAGGGAGATGGTCACTAACCATAGGATCACCTATGTGGAACTCAACCACGTGTGGCAGCAGTTTAGTGGGGACCAGAATATAGTCTACCACACTATTTCCTTGTGGGGAGAGGAAGGTAAAGTTCCCAGAGCCTTCCCATTAAGCCACACCAAAGCCCTGATTGGTGGTCGGCTTGGTGAGCCGTAAGCCCGCCAGGTTGATTTCTAAGTCCTGTGATTCTCTTTCCCTTAAGCAGAAGTCAGGGAGGGCAGTAGAGTCCAAGATCTCCCAAGCTTTTGTATATACCTCCCACCCTTGGCCTAGGTGGACATTAAACTCCCCTGTCAAGACAATGGGTAAATCGGGGCAAATAGTTTCCAGATTCTTGAGCATGTGTGCAAGAAGATCCCATTGATGGTTCTTGGCTACGACAGTAGAGGTGGGACGAATCTACACATTAACCAGTAACATGTCCTGGCTCTCCAGCTCTATCTTTGTTGCTAAAAGTTTGCAATTTGCATTAGCCGAGAGAATGTGTTCGCATTTTATATGGGGAGAATGTGTTCGCATTTTATATGAGCAATTACCAGGGTTAGCAAGCCACCTGAGCACCTGCCTTTCTTGTGGAGTTTGACTGCCAGAACCGCATAGGCATTATAGCCGGCAAAGTCAATGTGCCATGTCAACCAAGTTTCTTGTAAACAAACTATATCATGCTCTCTTATTTGCTTAACAAAGTCAGGGTAGCATAACTTTGAGGACCATCCTGCCACGTTCCATGATAGCAACTTCAGGGAAGAGTGTTGCACTGGTTTCCCCGCCTTGGCTCAAAGTCAATCTAAGTAGGTGTCATTAGACTGGCTATCACTAGGGGCTCCGGGCGGATCCTGTAGCATCTCCTCTAGTGCCTCAGGGGAGCCAGTTGTTAGACCATGGTCCCTGGTGTCAACACTTCTTGAACTATCTGCTATCAGTCCCTGTTCAAAATCAAGTAGCCAGTTTGCGGGTGAGATTGCTAGGACTGAGAGCATCGATGGGGCTTTGCATTCCAGAAATTGTTTCCGGGGTTTCTTCTTCTGTTGAGGTGTCTTCTAGTGCCAACATAACCAAGTCAGCATTTGCGAGGCAAGATGAAGGTTAATGTACTAAGATATTAACTTCTTGAAGATGGGCTTTGAGGCAGTCCTGGAACACAGGTGGGAGAATAGGTTGATTGGTAGTTTGTGATACATCTGGATGGTCCTCAGCTGGGGGCAATTGCAGCTCAGCGCTCAGGGTGACCAACTTCCCAGTGTGTGTCTCCTGATCAAGTTCAGATAATCCCCCAGACATCTGTGTAATTTCTGATCTTGCTTGCTCGTCCTCCGTAACTGTGGGCAAAGTCTGTTCTATGGGCAGAGGTGTGGCTGAAATATCTATAGTGTCATAGATGCTAACTCAGCATACAGTTGGATCCAGTCCCTTGGTCTGCAAATGCCTTTCTTGGTTGGGTGAGTCCCTTACTGGGGATTCCTCCCGTAGAAAGGCCAGTATCTCCTCTTTTCCAGACCTATCATTATTCGTATTCCTGCTCCCCACATTAGCAGGTTTATGGGGGCTTGGCCTAGGCTTGTTGAGGTCACGCATCGAAACCTGAATACTATTTGTTATTTCTTCAATTTCTCTAGTATGGAGTTAATTGGGGTTATGTTTATCATAGCTCTTTCCTCAACATTCCTAAGGAGCCGAGATTTCTTTAGAGTCACTCTTTGAGGCCTTCTATATTAGCTGCAGCTGTGTTAGTATCAGTCAGAGGAACTGGAAGATTTCCACGTTGGCTTAACCTTGAAGGTGGTGCGAAGCTAGGGTTGGGGGTTGCTCAGGGGATAACCGACTTGCCGGCCTCTGTATAGCTGGGAGTAGAGGTACAGCGTCCAAGTCTGCAAACACCCTTTTAACTGTAATGTGGAAATGACTCAAGAAGCCACACATTTTAGGGAGAAGCAGGAGGATGGCATGACTTTGAAAATTGAGAAGTAGCTTTGTTACTCTTGGATGGCTCGGCAGTTTTTCCAGTGTCTTTAAGTCCAGAGAGCCATCATCATCATCATCATCATCATCATCATCATCATCATCATCATTATCATCATCATAATTTATTATTTGTACCCCGCCCATCTGGCTGGGTTTCCCCAGCCACTCTGGGCGGCTTCCACAAAGACCAAAAATACACTAAAATGTCACACATTAAAAACTTCCCTGAACAGGGCTGCCTTAAGAGGTCTTCTGAATGTCAGGTAGTTGTTTATCTCTTTGACATCTGATGGGAGGGCATTCCACAGGACGGGTGCCACTACCGAGAAGGCCCTCTGCCTGGTTTCCAGTAGCTTTGCTTCTCGCAATGAGGGGACCACCAGAAGGCCCTTGGCGCTGGACCTCAGCATCCGGGCAGAACGATGGGGGTGAATCTCAAAAGTTCAGATAAGGAGAGGCAGACTCTGAGTCTGAAGATCCAATGCCCTTTGTTCTCCCAGTTATTTTGGATAATCAGAACTATCTGATCCAGCTGCAAACACCTGCTGGTATGGGGGCCCCCCTTGGGCTCCTTCCAGAGATTATATATGGGCTGTGCAGCTTGGGGGCTCTCCCTGCAAGGATTAGGGGGCTCCAGCCTGCCCGGTGGTACCCACTCAGCATTATTCCCCCGGGACTCGGTGGACCGCACCAGGCTCTCTGCCCCCTGACCACCAACCACAAAGTTCTCGATGCTCTCCAACTTTCAAAGAATCAGTACCAATGACCTTCCAGTAAGTAAGCTTTGTTCTCCTAACAAACTTAGCAATTTTCCAGCTGAAATCTCCTCATTAGCTCCATACGGTGAAAATAGCTTTTGAGGTGTTGTTTGGGCAGCGGCATGGGTTAATTGAGTTGCTTTAACCTCTGTAGTCTTTCCTGTGGTCCCGTTTTTCTTTGAGCCTTTTGACCTTGGGCCTTTTGGCTGCTTGTGAGGGGGCGTGTCTTCAAAACAGCTGGTTAACTGCTGTTTAGAACTGTGAGGAGACTGTGGGTTGGCATCGTGCCCGTTGCCCCCCTCCTCCATATGCTCCCCCCTCCTTGTTTCTAGCCAATCAGGTACATCTTGTGCAATTTCAGCAATTGCCCAGTCCGAGAAGTCTGTCAAGCTTAATTGTTTAGATTTTCTTTTTGATCTGGTTAAGTGGCTTGACTCGGAGGGCTCTCGCTGCCACTGCAGCTTTTTTTTCTTAGCCATCAAGACAAGGTCAGATGCCCAGATCAATCCAAAGCAATCCTCCTTTGTCAAACTTAATTAAAATCTGGCATCACACCAGTGGAGAGTCCAGCAATTACTTGTCTAGCAAAATGCAAAACTAAAGTAAATAACTTACTCCAACGGTTGTAAAATCCAAATCAGGAGAAGAGGTTGGAGAGAACGAGAAGGAGGAACCTTACATGGTGGCCATCTTGGAAACCGCCCAATGTCTACATTGACTGACAAGTGTCTTAAGCATTGAACATCCTAAAAATGTGTCAGAAAGACTGCTGGGTCAGACAAATGACCCATTTAGTCCAGCATCCTATTCTCGCAATGGCCAATCAAATTGCTCCAGAAAGCCAACAGGTAGGTCATGAACGCACAAGCCCCCTCTCACGGTTAAACATAAAAACATCAGAATTGTTTTGGAATATCTTGAGTCAAGCTGAGTTTATGTGAGGAGTTGTGTGTCGAACATGTTGCTGCTGAGGTGATTCATAGAAGAAATGAAGCCGGGTTAATTTCCTCATCACCTGGCTGCCCATTCCCTATTAAAATTATAAAAAGAAAGGAATCTATGGATTGTAATAGAGATGCTTTATTATAAGGATCTGACACGAGACCACAGGCAGTGAATAAGGAATCTGTTTGGGAAATTGACATACATAGCGGTGTGTCATGGGATCAATAATTAGCAACTGATGTAAAAAGGTCACAGCTTTTCAAAGCTGACCAGGTCTGTATAAAAGCACAGAGCTCAGGAGCCTTTTCATCAGCTTCAGTTGACTTCACACTCAAGACTTACCTTCAGCAAACCAGGTAATGTATTGCACTTTGTTTATTTGGCAAAAGTGTAGCTTTATTGGCCAGGTGTAACTCTGATGCTATACCTTCAATGGCCAGGTAGTGGAGAGAGAAAAACAAGGGCTAGCTGCTGTTTTCAGGCTTCCATTATTGGAAATGGGACAATGAACAGACAGACCTTCATCCATCCGACTTGACAGTAATTTGGTTCTTATTGAGGGAAGGGATAATCTCTATTGCACTGAGAGATTGTGTTTCTTTGCATGTAAAAAGGCCTGGAAGACATTGATTTGTTCTATATGCAAGCAGATAGAATGGGGGTTGGACCATAGCTCAGTGGTCCCTATAGAAGGTCCCAGGTTCAATCCCTGGTGTCTCCAAGTAGGGATAGAGACTATAGGGGAGATATTGCACAAACCATCTTCATGTATTCATACATTCCAAGAATGGGGAACTCTATGGTCTTTCAGATTATTGCTGGATGGCAACTCCCATCATCCCTGAGCAATAGCCATGCTGGCTGGGGGTGATGGGAGTTGGATTCCAGCAGCATCTGTAGGGCCACAGGTTCCCTATACCTGCTCCAGGGAACAGGGCCAGAGCAGAGACACTTCAGGACCTGTGAGAACTCCACAGGAACTCTCCCCCTTCTACATACTGTCAGGGAACTTGCTCTTCGAGTATGGGTCCATATGTAGCCAAAATTGATGAATCCACACAGAAGAGAAAACATCTGCCTTTGGAATTCCAATCAAGGTTCTCATCATGGATTGCCTGAAACTATGTCTGAGGCCCATCCATCCAATGCTCTCCTGTTTGTTCACTGTCCGTCTGTTGTGTGTTTCAGAACCCTCTCTCACACTCAAGATGGCCTGCTGTGGAACATCGTGTTGTGGCGGATATGGCGGTGGATATGGCGGCGGATATGGTGGAGGACACGGCGGATATGGTGGGGGCGGAGCTGGTGCCGGCAGTGGCGGAGTCTTGGTTGACACTGGTGACACCACAATGGTGCACGTCCAACCCGGCGGTTGCTCCCTGACAGTTCCAGGACCCCGTCTCATCTGTCACTGCGACCCTAGAGTGTCCTGCCACTGTGTGTGCGCTTCTGAATGCTGCCCACCCTCCTGCTGTGGCTCTGGGTCTTATGGGGGTGGACATGGGGGTCATGGAGGCTATGGCCTAGGCATGAGAGTCGATATGTGCTACCCAGGCTATGATGTGATCATGCCAGGAGGATTCCTGTGCAGCACTGCCCACTGTGGTAATGTCAACACTTCATGCTGTGAATGTGGTCCATGTTAAGTCATTACGGAGACCATGCAATGTTACCGGCCAAAATAGGATTGTCTTCTCAGAGGGTTGAGCACCTTCCACTCTTGCCATCTTGGTGGGATTGTTGGGTCCTCGACCTCTGGGTCTACCTTCCCTGGATATGACTCTCTCAGTTTCCTCCTCATCACAATAGTTACCTCATACTTTTCCTTTTTTCTATTGTTTACTGTTTATAGTTACTTTTTGCTACTGTTTACTCATATATTGTCATTGTAAGTGCCTATCTCCTTCCACTCAGAAGGTGATTGATTGTACTGAAACATGAACAATGTTAGGGTTTTAAAACTCTGTAACCATTCTTTTTCACTCTCCAATTGTATCCATTTTCCATCTTTTGTCATTAAAAACTTCAATGCATCATGGCTATTTTGTCCTCTCATTCATTTATCAGTTTGTTTTCCTTCTTGATGAGGCATGGAGGAGAATGAATCTGTGTCCATTCTTGGGTAAAGTGAATATGAGGGAAGTGTGGAAATATAGACTGTTAGACCTTAAGTTACGGTACTTCCAAATGTCCCCACTTTCCTTAGCATAGAAAGGGACCATATGCTTTGTAAGTTTAAAACGGTTTACTTACAAACTCTTTAAACATCAGATTCATGTGCTTTCCCATGCAGCAGCAGGTAAAGATGGACAGTTTAATTTAGGTTCTAAAAGTGGCCAATGTTTCTAAATTATTTGTATACAAACATAAAGATGGCTCGCTTAAGCTACACAGTCCAAACTTGGATCCCCTTTCCTGGTAGTGTTCACATGGTGGAAGACAGACAGAACAAGGAGTTTGATAACCTTTCCAAGGTGAAGAGATGAGACCTAGCTAAGGTTGGCAGGACAGCTTACTCTATGGACTTAACCTATTGATGGCCAGCTTGGCCCTCAATATGTTTTGGGACTACAATTCCCACCATCCCACATCTGGTCTAGGACATTGGGCTTATTAGACCAATGTTCTGCACACATATTTATCTGAGCTTTGCACAAATGTCCTTTCAAAATTAACCGCCTTATTTGTGGGCAGAGAAATTTCTCTGGAGTAAGGAAAAATTCTCCTACACTTTGTTGAGGGTGGTTCACATCATTATCTGTGGCAATGCGATGGTGGTGGTGATGGTGATGATGATGATGCATTTATTATACCCATCTATTTACTATCTATTTATCTAGGCAGCTTCCAACAAAAATACAGGAGGTGGGGGGAAACTGTGCTATCAGACTGGCTACCATTTTGAATTCTTCACAATTCCCTGGAAATAGGAGGAGAGGAGGAGGAAGTTCTGGTAGCCACCACTCAAGGAAAGTGGTGGAGAAAATTCAGAGAAAAATATGCAAGGTGCCCTTCTTTTTTGCAAGGGGAGAAAGAAATGGAGATGGGGGAATTATTTCCTGTTTCATTTCTGCTTCAATCTGTGTGCTTTCTCTCTCCCCAAAATTCATGAAAATTCCCAAACACTCTCTCTCTCTCTCTCTCTCTCTCTCTCACACACACACACACACACACACACACTCACACACACACACTACTACTGTTAAGGACTCCTCCTGCTGCTTCTTCCACTTGTCCCATTTGCTAACTCTTTGCCCTTTAGAATATGACCTCTGGGATCAGGCCAATGGCCCTTCTAGATGAGAATCCTGTTCTCACAGTGGCCAAGCAGATGCCCCACAGGGTAGCTTTGCAAGCAGCAGTCAAGCACAAGAGCCACTCTCACCTCCTGCAGCTTCCAGTGGTTAAGTACCTCGGGTTAAGTACTTAATTCGTTCTTAACCTGAAATGGTTCTTAAGCTGAAGCACCACTTTAGCTAATGGGGCCTCCTGCTGCCGCCGTGCCACCGGAGCACAATTTCTGTTCTCATCCTGAAGCAAAGTTCTTAACCCGAGGCACTATTTCTGGGTTAGCGGAGTCTGTAACCTGAAGCGTATGTAACCTGAAGCGTATGTAACCCGAGGTTCCACTGTATTCTGAAGTATTATGACCTCCAACCATGGCAACAGAGCATAGCCATCATTGCTAGTAGCCCTTAACAGCCTTCTCCTCCATGAATTCATCTAAACTTCTTTTACAGTCAGTCAAGGTGGTGGCCAACATGGTCCACTGTGGGACAGAGTTCCATTGTTTAACTATGCCCTCTGTGAATAAGTAACTTCCTTTTATCTGTCCTGAATCTCCTAACATTCAGTTTCAATGGATGCCCATGACTTCTAGTGTTCTGAGAGTAGGAGGAAAAACTTGTCTCTGTCCACTTTGTCAAGACTCTATCTACTGTCTCGCCAGAGTGGTGCATGCTCTAGTTATCTCCCAGTTGGACTACTGCAATGTGCTCTACATGGGGCTACCTTTGAAGGTGACCTGGAAACGACAACTAATCCAGAATGCCGCAGCTAGACTGGTGACTGGGAGTGGCCATCAACACCATATAACACCAGTCCCAAAAGACCTACATTGGCTCATTGGCTCCCAGTACGTTTCCGAGCACAATTCAAAGTAATAATGAAATTTATTATTTAAAAACACACACAAACAAACACACACACACAAAGTGTTGGTGCTGACCTTTAAAGCCCTAAATGGCCTTGGCCCAATATACCTGAAAGAGTGTCTCCATCCCCATCGTTCAGCCTAGACACTGAAGTCCAGTGCCAAGGGCCTTCTGGCAGTTGCCTAACTGTGAGAAGCGAGTTTACAGGGAACCAGGCAGAGGGCCTTCTCGGCAGTGGCGGCAGCCCTGTGGAACGCCCTCCCATCAGATGTCAAGGAAATAAACAACTGTCTGACTTTTAGAAGACATCTGAAGGCAGACCTGTTTTGGGAGATTTTAAGTGTTTGATGTTTTATTGCATTTTTAATATTCTGTTGGGAGCCGCCTAGAGTGGCTGGGGAAACCCAGCCAGATGGGCGGGGTATAAATATATCATCATCATCAACACTGTGTTTGTGTGTGTGATTTTCTTGGGTTACAAAAGTATATAGTAAAGGTAAAGGGCCCCTAACAGTTCAGTCCAGTCGCGAACGATTCTGGGGTTGTGATGCTCATCTTACTTTACAAGCCGAGGGAGCTGGCGTTTGTCTGCAAACAGTTTTTACGGGTCATGTGGCCAGCATGACTAAACCAAATGCCATTTACCTTCCCGCCGGAGCGGTACCTATTTATCTATTTGCACTTTGATGTGCTTTTCAACTGCTAGGTTGGTGGGATTCGGCAAGCCTTAGGCTCAGTGGTTTGGACCACAGCGCCACCTGCGTCCCACAAAAATATGTACATCATCTCTATTTTCAGATAAACTTCTGTCACCTCTTACTTGCTCTTCTCTCACACCTGACCAAGCCTCTCTTCCTTTACACCTTGCTGCCCGCTCACCTATTTGTCCACAACTCACCACAAGCCGTTCCTCATGCAGCTCACCCCAAGCTACTCCTTCCCTCTCTCCCCAAGCCTAAAGGAGGGGTGGTGCACTTAGTGGAGTGGCTTGCGCTCTCTCTCTCTCTCTCTCTCTCTCTCTGTGTGTGTGTGTGTGTGTGTGTGTGTCTAATATTAAAGATTTTCCAACAGATTTCATTTAGTGGAAGGGATAGGCCTTTCACAGCACCCCCTCCACTCTGTTAAAAAGCTCACCTGGACCTGTTTTCCAACCCTTCTGCTGCAATTGATATGACCCCCCTATTGGCCATGCAAACTACAGTGTATCAATACCTTTAAGTAAAAAGGAAAGTACACTAATAGTAAACTCATCCTCTGAGTATGGATCTTTATGGAACCAATGTGACTGCCACCTTCAAGTGACCAAAGGGAGAGATTAGACAGTTTTATGGGGAGGGGTCCCAAAGTTTACAGAAGCACAAAAATAAATAAATAAATAGGGTGGAACTTGAAAGGGAGCAAAGAAACAAGAAATAGCCTTGTGAAGACTGAGCATGCTAATTCAATGTGAGATATTGGCTGACTGTTGAGGCGGCAGGGGAAGGAAAAGGAGAATAGAACTGAGTAGCATTGGAAAAGGCATGGCTGATTGGCGTTTTGAACCAAAGCACTCCCAGCTGCAACTTTTCATTGCAGGTCCCATCAATCTAAATCAGGGGTTGGCAAAGTTTTTGTGGCTTGGGCCAGTTCATAGTCCCGCAGACGCTGCAGTGGGCTGGAGTGCATGTGTGCATGCACAAACACTATTTCCGACACTCCTTCTGGCACGAAGGAGGCGTGCACAGCTTCCCATTGGCTGCAGGAGCTTCCTGCAGCCAATGGGAAGCCAGCCAGCATCGCGGAAGGCAGTCCCCACTCTGCTTCGCGACCGAGTGAGCGGCGGGGGTCCATGGGCCAGTTAAATGACCCCCATGGGCTGCTTGTGGCCCATGGGCCTTAGGCTGGCGACCCCTGATCTAAATACAGGGTAGCTTTTTTGCATATGTGGCTATGCTGTTATGAAAGCCAGTGTAGTGCAGTCTTTTAAGAATGTTTGGACCCATTCGCCCACATACATTTAAAGCCTAAGATACCACTTTAATCAGTCATGGCTTCCCCCAAAGAATACTGAGAGCTATAGTTTGTTAAGGTTGCTGAGAGCTGTTAGTAGTCCCCCCCCCATACGCACATTCTTCCTCAGAGAACTACAATTCCTAGAGTTCCCTGGGAAGAGGGACTGATTGTTAAACCACTCTGAATATTTAAATTTCACCTGTTGTCAGGGACTGTGCTGAAGAGGGCAGCACTGAGGAGGAATGGAAGCCTTCCCTCTTCCCCTGCTCCTGCTCCAGATCCTGAATCTTCCGAGGAGCAGGCAGACAGTATAGATTTGGAACAGTGGTTTGCAGAGGGACACAGTTCAGAAGGCAGAAGCTGGGAAATACTGGATGGGGAACAGCTAGGAGAAGAAACACTGGGAGAGAGAGATTCACTGTCTCTGGAAAGTATTCCCCTGCTCTCCCCAAGGTCAAGAAGAGCTCAGAAAGTGGCAGAACAGAAAACACAGAGGCTCCAAGCTCAGATTACAAGACACAGAAGTGAAGTGGATTAATAGGGACATGTTGTTGTTGTTTAGTTGTTTAGTCGTGTCCGACTCTTCGTGACCCCATGGACCAGAACACGCCAGGCACTTCTGTCTTCCACTGCCTCCTGCAGTGTGGTCAATAGGGACATAAGGGGGTAGAATTCTTAATTGTGAGCACTGCCATTCTAGGAGATAGGTTCTTCGTTCTCTCATTGTGATTATTAAAGTTTCTGACTGGTAAAAAGACTCTTTTTCCTTTGTTCTGCTTAACTACTGCCCCTGTGGGTGTGTGTGGAGCCAATTCCCTGAAGCCTGACACCTGTGTAAGGTATCCCAGTTTCTAAAAGACACACACTCACACATCCCTCTCTATCCTCCACCCAGTGTGACCAGAGTTCAAAGGCATATTCCAGTCAGACAGGAACACTCAATGTGGTTGCAAAACAGGGTCAGTGATGGGTGGGTTTCCATACACTCCAAGTGCCCCTATTTTCCAGGGACAGAAACAGAATTATGAAAGACAATGCAGCTTCTGATTTGACCCCGGAATGCCCCTATTTTTCCCACCAGTCCCTATTTTCATCTGAGAAATGTTGGAGGGTATATGTTTCTGGAGGATGTGTGACCTGGACTGAGTCCCAAGAGCCCAGTGTACAATCTTGAGGGCTGCAACTGCCCCACTGCACCTGAAGTTCCCCATCCCTGATCTAGTTCTACCTGTTTTGGGGAAATTTCAGACAGTTTGGTAGAGACAATCTAGTCCTGCCCTCTAGAGGGCAAGCCTGCTCCATATTCTGTGTGACTGACGTCCCTTATGATATACGAAGACCACTTTCTTCTCCACGTTAAAGAAAGGAAGGTCTTTCAGCCACTCCTTAAAGGGCATGGTTTCCAAAACCCCACCACCATCCTGGTTGCACAAAAGCATTATAAAACACCAGCTTGAGAAGTCATTGTTTGCTTTATTATTACAGAAATATGCACTTTGACAAATGGATTTTTTTCCTAAATTAAAAACAAAACACATTTCACACATGATCAAAACAAGGCTTTCTTTAAATTATGATAAACATTATTTTAAATATATCAGTATTTAAAAATGCAATGTGACCTATGAGCTAAATCTTCCAGTCCCCATTTCCTCCCACTGCATGGGCTATTGAACCTCTTATGCAGCATGTGGCTCTGTGGTTGTTTACTCAGAAGTAACTGCTGTTGAGGTGAAGAGTACCTCCTCTTTTGTGAGGATGCTTAGGGATTCGTGGGTTGAATCCATCACAGTGCCATGTGAATGTTACTTCTAGCTCAATTATTTCTGCTTGTGCAATTGAATGTTCTGCCCCTTTCCTCCCCTAAATCTGACCAGTGGGTTCTTCTGCCAATCCTCTGGAACAGGTTCTGGGGGGCAGAACAGAGGAAGGCAAGTCTCATTGCACAAGCAGAAATCCTTGCAATGATGTAATAGTATTAGTTGAAGACCACCCATCACCTATAGTTAGTGATGATACCTGATCCCGGCCTCTTGATTTCACATTAGATTATGGGTCCATTTACACTACAATAGCAGGGCTGAACATAAGAAGAGCTCTGCTGATCAGGCCAAAGGCCCACCTAGTTCAGTTCCCTGTTGTCACAGTGGCCAAGTAGATGCCTCTGTGAACCCACAAGCAGGACCTAAGTGAAACAACAACTTTCCTCACTTTTGATTCCAGTACCTGGTATTCAGAGACACACCCTGGTCTCTCGATAAGGCACCATTTCTTCTGTCCATTTGCAATGCCCCATCAAGAGAAACAAGACCAAAGACAAAGGATACAATTAAGGGCATGTAAACACTGCAATCAATAGAATGCAGGGTTTTCGACAGTGTACAATTAGGTCCCTGTGGGACCTAACTGGGCACAATAGTACAGAAAGCACATCTTTGTTATGTCTTTCAAAGAATTTAAGGGAAAATAATATTGTCCATCTATTTGATAGGTGTTTGGGATGAAAGCTCTTCTTCATCAGCCAAGCCACGAAGGCCACCTCTTTATTCCAGCTGTCTCTTGCACAATATACATGGAGGAATTCAGTAAGATGACTGATAGCTTGAAGTGCTGAAGCCATGGTGGTATTTGGAAAATCTGGAAGTCTTGGCCAAAATGCTCCTTGGAGTTATGGACCGGCTGTACATCTCAGCCCAAGGGCGGGCAGGCCTTCTCATATCAGGCAGAGGACGTTTCATGGTGGACAGCGAGCTGGTCCTGGTGGCAAGAGCTGTTGAGGTAGCTGGATCACTGTTGCTGCACAGTGCCTGTGGCTCAGGAGCACATGGGGTAAGTGTTTCCACTTTGCATGCTTCTGGAAAGACTTGGAGAATTGGTCCAGGAAGGTCAACTTCAATTGGAGGGGGCTGGATGACAATCTTCATCTCTGGTCCCTGGGAGACACATGAAGAAGAAGCACCCAACACCCCACACACTTTAGTGCAGGACAAGGCACGTGCCGTCAGGGCTTTGACTTCCCCTTCTTCGCCACTGGTGATGGCACATCGCTCTTCACCACTGGTGATGGCACCGGCTGTGTCACACGGGTTGTAGACCTCCACTGTGCACTCCTCTGCAGCAATTTCCAAAATAGGGCCAGGGATGGTGACCTCAATCGGTGGTGGGTATATCACCACTTTGGAACCAGGACCTTGTGTCACACATGCCGGTGTGCTATTGAGACCGCATGGGACAGAGGTAGAACGAGTCATACGCTGTGGGGTAAGGGAGCAGTCAGAAACTGATGTAGAGCGGGCGATGGCATGTGGCTGGGAACTGCTAGGGACACAGGGGTTTGAGGTCTGGATGAGGCATTCATTGGGGTAGCTAGTGAGGACTGCACCTGGGATTGTAATGCAAACAGGAGGTGGCTGTATCACCACTTGCGAGTCAGGGCAGGTGGTCGTACAACACGGGGTGTCTCCACCGGAAACAGCACGCAGACCAGAGGATTTAGTGACAATTGCTTTGGAAGATCCATCACCGCACAGCTCGGAGCCATTGGTGAGACACGACGTCTGGGTTTCCACCAGACATTGGTTAGGGGCTGTGGTGAGGCTCAGTCCTGGTAGAGTGAGGACCATCGGTGGTGGATGTATCACCACTTTTGCATCCGGACACGACGTGACGCATGGTGTGGTGACGCATTTCACACCCGATGTAGACATTCTGTTGGGATGGATTTCAGCCTGGATACAGAAAATAGATCAGGGAGAAGCAGAGTTAGTTTGGTGTTCTGAGGCTATTTAAAAAAGGACATACTTAGATGAAGCCACCATACTTCCATCCTCATAAAAAGTCCACTAGTCTCAGAGAAGTGATTATAGCTTTTCTCTCAATTCCCCATAAGCCTTTGTACAACCTCAAAGCCCCCGATTCTACCTTGGAA
Source organism: Podarcis filfolensis (assembly GCF_964270895.1). Classification (NCBI taxonomy): domain Eukaryota; kingdom Metazoa; phylum Chordata; class Lepidosauria; order Squamata; family Lacertidae; genus Podarcis; species Podarcis filfolensis. Next base: position 6,152,547 of record NC_139620.1, read on the forward strand.
TTTCACTATTGGCCAAGTTCAGAGTCAACAGGAATGTGAAGACCCTCTTCCAACCTCTTCCAGTGTTGTCTGTCTATTTAAAACAAGATAGGGGAACCTTTGGCCCTCCAGATATTGTTGGAATACAACTCTCATGGTCCCTGGTCATCAGCTATGCTGGTTGCTGGAGCTGATGGGAGTTCAACAACATCTGGAGGGCACCAGTTTCCCTACTCGCTTTCCTATAAGGTTATCAAGTCCAGATTCTAAAATAGCCTACCTACATCCATGTCTACACAAATAGTCCTCCCCTTGCAGATCTTCCTAGACTACAACTCCCATCAACACTCCTGACTATTGGCCAGACTGGTTTCTGGAGCTGTTGGGAGTTGGGAGTCCAACAGCATCTTGAGAAGGGCCACAGTTTTTCCATCCTTGAATATAAGGATCATCTAGAGAAGTTGTATTGTGAGTTGGTGGTGGGGAGGAGAATGCAAATAACAAATTAATAAATAATCTTCCATCTGTGTTCTTCAAAACTCCACACAAAGACTCTCCAAATTCATTACAAACTCTTCATGTGCCTGGCTGCTCTTGCAATTTTGGGGAGACCATGGAAGAATCTAGGGAACCAGGGCCCGTGGCTCTCTGTCACTCACTTCCCACTGGAAATGGCAATCGCACTTGCTCACACATGACCAGCCTGCCTCAATTTCTCCAAATGAATCCTTTCCTGCCTGCCTGGGATTCTTTGTGACATTCCTAATGACCTGTATGAATTCCTTCTGCCTTGGCTTGCATGGCTGGTTATTATGCTGACTTGCTTACATAAAGCAGCCCCATGGCCATTTTGGAAACATCCTTTCCTCTGGGTGCAGGTCACATTCCAAAGGGTACACTGTCCTCCCTACGTCCCTTTGCCTGCTCACAATTTCCCCTTCCTTCCTTCCTTCCTTCCTTCCTTCCTTCCTTCCTTCCTCTGATTCCTTGACTTTTTTGAGAGTCCAATTCAATGAGGAGCATTGTGAATTTGGTACATACCTGCTTCACTCTTGCTTGACACTAAGGAACTCATCACCTATGTGGAGTTACAGGGCTATTGTCCCTGGCTTTATATGTGTTAGGAGAGCTCAGGCACTCCCTGGTTATTATTATTTTTTTCTCTCTCCCCCTAGCTTTCTCAGCATTTCTAATTATGTCTCACCAGCCCAAGCAGCAACCCTTGAAAGGCCCAGATGAGATCAGGGATGCATCATAGAAATAGACGCAATGACAGACCGGTTAGGGGAGGAAAGTCATCTACAAGATGGGTGTTTCTACAATGAGGAAACAAGTCAAAGGGGAAGAAGAAGCATTTGTGGTTTCTAAATTAGAGGCTGGAAAAGGTGTGTCTATATTAAGGGTTGGACTTCAAAAGAAATGATAGGGTGAAATTCCCCAGTCGGGCTTTCAAATAGAAGACTAAATTACCCAACCCCCTAAGAAAATAGTTCAGTTCAGCAAACTTCACCAAAGTTTGAGCTAAATCAGCAATGCCATTGACTGTGCCCTCCACACTCTGCAGGGTCCGTCCTACCATGAGGTAGTGTGCAGCAACCATTATGGGGTGATGCTTGGCAGTGGTAGCCCTCAGGTGCCCCCCTAAACAACAACCCAAGAAAGGGCCATAGCTCAGAAGTAGAACATCTGTTTTGAATGCAGAAGGTCCTAAGTTCAGTCCCTAGCATCTTCAGATAGGGCTGGGAAAGATGCCTTGTCTGAAATTCTGGAGAAACACAACCAGTCACCTTAGACACAGCACTGACCTAAATCGACCAATGGCCTGATTTAGTATAAAGGAGATTTCTCTATGTTGGGCAAAGAGCTGCTGCCAATCAATATAGACACCAATGGTTGGACTCTGCATAAGCTAGCTTAGAATCATAGACTTTTCGAGCTGGAAGAGTTCCCAAGGGTCATCTAGTCCAACCCATTGCAATGCAGGAATCTCAGCTAAAGCATCCATTGCAGACGGCCATCCAACCTCTGCTTAAAAACCTCCAAGGAAGGAGAGTCCATCACCTCCTGAGGGAGACCTTTCCACGGCCGAATAGTTCTTACTGTCGGAAAGTTCTTTCTGATGTTTAGTCTGAATCTCCTCTCTTGTAACTTGAAGCCATTGGTTCGAGCCCCACCCTCCTGAGCAGGAGAAAACAAGCTTATTCTCTCTACGTTCCTGTTTTCTAAACCAGACCTTTGTTCAGAACCATGAGGACTGGAATCTTGCTGTTATTTTGAAGGTGAGGGCTGCATAGTTCAGTGGTTCAATCCCTAGCATCTCCAGGTAGGTCTCCCTGCCTGAATCCCTGGAGAGCCACTGTTGGTACTTTTAGACGATGCTGAGGTAGATGCACGAAGGGTCAGACTCAATATAAGACAATTCCTAACCCACCTGCTACCCTCAGGTTCTGTGGGGGGTGACATTCCATTGCCAATGATGAGGTAGCCAGCTTCTCTATATGGAATGTTTGTGTGGGGATATTGTATTTTCCCAAATGTTCTGAGTCAGCCTGGCTCCCCTACCTGTGGAATGTTCTCCAACACAAAGCTTTTATTTTTAGAATGCCAGCCTATTTAAGATCTATTCATAGCTCTTAACATCATTGTTATTGTTTTCTTTTCTTTTATTAGTTTGTACAGAATAATGAAAATCTGGCTGGTTTTAGCTTTCATAGCTGGTCTACGTCTTGTTAGATTGAATGACGACATCTTGATGTGTGTCAGCATTCAGTTTTGCATCTGAATGTAATAATTCTATTGTTGCAGGTGGTTTTTATTCATGCAATGATTTCACTGAGTTGTTTTATGGCATGCTTTAGTTTTAACTCTTTTCCCAAGCACAACGCCCATAGAACTATTATTATTGTTTAATTAGGGTGGCTCATAAATTCAAGAAATTTTTTTGTTTGCTTATTAACCCAGTTTATGGACTGCCCTTCATTACACTGTCATCTCAAGGCAGTTTCCAATACAAAGTCTAAAAATGTAAAACAATAAAACACATCAACATAAAATCCAGTATAAATAAACAAAGTCTGATGGGAAAGAAATTGCTTTGCATAAAAATGCATCCCAATTTGTATCACTGGCATCTCCAGGGAGGGTTGGAAGAGGCAGAAATCTTGGAGAGCCGCTGGCAGTCAGTGTAGACAATACTGAACTAAATGGATCAATGGTCTGACTTGGACTAATGCGGCTTTTCATATTTATGTTTATGACAGCTCTTTATTCAGAACGATGAGGACTAGAATCACAAAATTATTTTTAAGGGAAGATCCAGATTATTTTTAAGGGAAGATCCAGAAGACAACTATCTGACTTTTAGTAGACATCTGAAGGCAGCCCTGTTTAGGGGAGTTTTTAAATGTTTGATTCTATTTTTAATATTCTGTTGGGAGGTGCCCAGAGTGGCTGGGGAAACCCAGCCAGACGGATGGGATATAAATTACTAATATTATTATTATTACTACTACTACTGGTGCTACTACAAGCCGTTTAAACTGTGGCACGGCTTGGGGGGTGTCCTCCGTTTGCTGCCCCTCCTCAATAAGGGTATCCAATTAAAGGGATGCAGGGGTGTGGATCCTGTCCAAAGCCTGGGCATAGTCTAGGGCCATGCCACGACCCCGTTGGGTACCCTGTGGGTGCCCCAATTTGACATATGTCATAGGGCTCCCCCTACTGGTGCTTTACCCTTAGTGAGACGGGCAGGAGTCAGGATATAGTCTGGTTTCACCCAGTGCCTAAGCCAAACCGCTCAAATCTGTAACCAATAAAGTTGTGGCCTATTTTATCCCACTATCCTAAAATATTCGTGTCCATCACATGTGGCACTGTGGGTTAAACCACAGAGCCTAGGACTTGCCGATCAGAAGGTCAACGGTTCGAATCCCCGTGGTGGGGTGAGCTCCCATTGCTCAGTCCCTGCTCCTGCCAACCTAGCAGTTCAAAAGCACATCAAGTGCAAGTAGATAAATAGGTACCGCTCCGGCGGGAAGGTAAACGGTGTTTCCGTGCTCTGCTGTGGTTCGCCAGAAGCGGCTTAGTCATGCTGGCCACATGACCTGGAAGCTGTACGCCGGCTCCCTCGGCCAATAAAGCAAGATGAGCGCCGCAACCCCAGAATCATCCGCGACTGGACCTAATGGTCAGGGGTCCCTTTACCTTTACCTTTTATTCATGTCCGTGTGTTTATTATATAAGGGAACTGTGGGGCCTGGGGCCTTGGCATGCAATATAGAATTAAATAGACTAATGGTGTGATTTGGTATATGACATCTTCCTGTGTTCTGCTTGGCCACCATGAGAACAGGATGTTGAATGAGATTCACCTTTGACCTCATACAGCAGCCAGACTTTTCTAATGGTCTTAATGAGGAGAAGAAGCCTTCAATACATCAGGAGTGACTTAACTTCTGATAAGGAGCCCCTCCCCTCGATGCAACCTAGAACTTTAAGCTGCTTAACTGCCTCACTGTGTAACGGGCACAGAAGTCTCATCAGGAAGAGGTCAAGGAGGAACCTGAGAACCTGCATCCCTCTCCTTTCTAGTTCTATTTATGTCCCACATGGACTACTGCAATGCGCTCTAAGTGGGACTACCTTTGAAGGTGACCCGGAAACTACAACTAATCCAGAATGTGGCAGCTGGACTGGTGACTGGGAGCGGCCACTGAGACAGCATAACACCGGTCTTGAAAGACCTACATTGGCTCCCAGTACGTTTCCGAGCACAGTTCAAAGTGTTGGTGCTGACCTTTAAAGCCCTAAATGGCCTCAGTCCAGTAGACCTGAAGGAGCGTCTCCACCCCCATCGTTCTGCCTAGACACTGGGGTCCAGCGCCAAGGGCCTTCTGCCGGGTCCCTCACTGCAAGAAGTGAAGTTACAGGGAACCAGGCAGAGAGCGTTCTCGGTAGTGGCACCTGCCCTATGGAACACCCTCCCACTAGATGCCAAAGGAAAAAAACAACTACCAGACTTTTAGGAGACATGTGAAGGCAGCCCTGTTTAGGGGAGCTTTTAATATCTGAAGGACTATTGTATTTTGATATTTTGTTGGAAGCCGCCCAGAGTGGCTGGGGAAACCCAGCCAGATGGGCAGGGTATAAATCAATTGTTGTTGTTTGTTGTTGTTGTTGTTGTTATTCCTGAGCAAGGCCATTGTGATTGGGGGCAACCTACCTTGATATATGCTGTGAAATGAGGGCACGGGTAGCAGAGGTGTAGCAATACATAAAGGAGAGAATCTTTGAGTAAGCTCCAAGATGGGCGTAGTCTGCTTATCTGAATCATGCACTACTGGAGTGAAAGATGGGAATAAGATGCCCACACACAATTATGACAGATGCAAGAGGGAAGGGGGAAATATCTGCGTACCCATTTCGCAGAAATAAGAATGCAAATCCTTTCTACGCTATCTATTGCGAAATGCAAATGTTGTGTGGCTTGCATCCATCAGGAGCTGTGCGTTCAGTTATGGTGGAACCAGTTCTATGGCGCTCCCTCCCTGCTGAGATCAGCAAGCCACCTCCCTGTTGAACTTCCACCACCTTGCGGAAAAAGACTTCTTAAAAATCAGCAGGTATCTTAAGTCATTTCTGAATTTATCCCAATGGTATTTCTTTAGCATACCACGGATGACTGTAGCTAAGTGGTATACAATTGATCAAAATAAATAGATGGATATGTAAAATAAACTCATCTGTCGAAAGGGAAGCTAACTTGACAATTCAGAGAGCATTTGAGAGAAATGAGAGCGTGGTGAGCAGGGTGTGGATGGCATTCCAGAAGCTATCTTAATTGCTAAAGGGCTAGTCTCATCATCTCAAGAACCAGTTCAGGCGGGTTTCCAAAAGCAACACTTTGACTTCTGAACAAATAAATGAGTCGGTTTGGAGAAGCCTGGGATGAAATGAATATACAGAGCACGGGATTCATCTGTTGTATTTACTGGGATATGTTTGCCAGAGGGAGAAACTGCAACTATCCTTGATGTAAACCAGTTCCTTGCTCATTTTTAATTAAAGTGAATGCACCTCACTCCCATTTAAGACCTTCCTGTAAATTTTAGACTACTAACAGCAAAACCCGTACTATGGTTGACATCAAAGAACTGGGTGCAAGTCAGCAACAGGGAATATGTGACTTTCCAGTAGCTGTTGGGCTGTGTCTCCCAGCATCCCTGGCCATTCACAGTGCTACCGGGACTGATGGGATTTGGATACCAGAAAAATCTTGGGGTCCACAGTTTCTCCATCCTTGATCAGAGATCCTTCAGGATGCCCTTATTATTACTGTATTGCCAATTTGTGATTATTTGGGTGATTATTCACTTTCGATACTAATTACACCAGCAAGAGTTTAAGGGGTGGGTATATAGCTTTCTTTCCAACTGGTACACAGCCCATAACCTCTTGCTGATATCCTGTAAGTTTTTACGCTGCAGATGCTCCTGTTTACATTTTGCTCCTCTTTTCTTGAGAGTGCCCCTCCAGATAATGCAGTAGCAATAGAGAAACACCACAGAACAGCTCATAAAGCAGAATAATTGCAAATAAGTTTAAGTCACCAGTATTGCATTCTTATTGCATCAATAACATGTTTCAGAACACATCTACCAAAATAAATAGATTATAAACAAACAAACAAACAAAAAACACCAGTCTGAAGTGGCCTCAGATCTACATCCATTCCCAATCATGTCTAGAGTCAGTATCTTGGAAACCTGAATATGATATCTACTTACCTACCTATTTATTGTCTAATGCTATATTGAAAATATGAATGGAACTTGATCAGAAATCAAGAGGACAATCAATTTAATACAGAATGGGGAAATTTTATAATTCCAGTTACAGATAGGTAGTCGTGTTGGTCTGCCATAGTCAAAACAAAAAAAAAAAAATTCCTTCCAGTAGCACCTTAAAGACCAACTAAGTTAGTTCTTGGTATGAGCTTTCGTTGGTCTTTAAGTTTAACTTAGTTGGTCTTTAAGGTGCTACTGGAAGGAGAAATTTTATAAGTTACTTGAAAGAACACCGTAAACAATTAAAAACATTGGCAGGATTGTAAAAAAAGCAAACACTTGCAATGAAGCGAGAATTATGGTTACAACTGAGTTTTAAGAAAATATTGAGCATATGATATGATGCAGTTTGAAAAGAATATTTAGGGAAACCACGGAGGGGTGGAGGGAAGTCTTGGGATTCTGATAATCCTACTTGTAAAATGATTATGATTTGAGTATGATGGTAATTGTTAAAAATGAAAGCGAATAAAAAAAAATTTTAAAAAATGTGAATGGCAGGCCATCTCAATTTGTATTTTCCAAAGCAGGGTGCAATTTCTAGCCAAATGGGAATCAATGGAGGAATTGATAAATGTGGTTGTCTTTGTGCCATTAAGGGTATCTTGATTTTCAGCCATGAAAATCAAAAGTGGAAGGAGACAGAAAGAGAGCATAGCAGGATGAGTCTGTCAGGAAGGGAGGGGATGGGAATGGGAGGTGGCTCACTGGTAGAGCATCAGCTTCACAGGCAGCCCCAAGTGAAACCCCCCGCATTTCCAGGTAGGGCTGAGAAAGGAAGTTGCCAGTCAGTGTAGACAATTCTGAGCTAGATCGGCCAGAGGTCAAACACAGTAGAAGGCAGCTTCCTAGGTTCCAGTTAAAATACAGAGAGGGGACTGAAGACTACATTGGAATGATGGAATTGTCGACAAAAGATCCTTGCAAGTGAAATTAAGAATCCAGTGGGGGGTTCCTTCTCTGAATGACTTATGGGGTTTTCATGGAATTTCTCCCCATCCCTGTTTCTCAGCTATACTTGATCACCACCACCACAAACAACTACAGAGAGAAGAATAAGAATGAGTAGGTGTATTAAGAAGAAGAAGAAGTTTGCAAAGATTCATCCTATGGTTTCCCATAAGCATCACTGAATTTTGACTTTTCCCCACTGCCAATTGTAGTGAACACCAACAGACAGTCATGTACAGCAAAACGCATGCATGCCTACTCAGATTTAAGCCTTAGTGGCTTGGATCCCAAGATGCATTTAGTGAAGGAAGTTCACAGAAGGAAAGTTTCTACTCCTTTGTCCCCTCTGAAGCTACCTGTGGCCTGGGGAGCGGGGCCTCCAGACCACTGTGGAATGAAGAGGGGAGGTTCATGAAGGAAGAAAGCAGTGGGAAGCTTGCTTGTCATGACCTTGCTCAACTCATTTTAGATTCTAAGCCTGGTTTCAAACAATCCCTCTTCCCCCAGCAAAACCCAGCAAACCATCCCAGGAGGACCTCTCTGATTCTCTGGAGAAGTTTTTAGGGGGTGCAGGAGGTGGGTTAGGAAAACAACTTTTCTTCCTTAAGGTATCTAATCTTAGGATCCACAGAATTGTAGAGTTGGAAGGGATCCTAAGAGTTATCTTGTCCAAACCCATGGAATCTAGTAATATCCAGGAGTTATGAGTGCTATGTCCCTTCCTTAAACAATTAAACAAAGTCATGGATAAAAAGGTAGCTGTCAATGGTCCAGATTTTGACTGATGTGAAAGGACGTAAAGGGGCAAACAATTTGACTATCAACTCAAGCATTACAAAGAAGAAGTGCGCTTACACAAGAATAGAGGAATCTGCCTTATATTGAGTTAGAACACTGGTCCATCTAGGTCAATATTGTCTACACTGAGTGGCACTTGCCTTCCAGGATTTTAGGCAGGGGTCCCTCCAATCCTTACCTAGAGATGGCAGGGATTGGACCTTGGACTTTCTGCTTACACAACAGGTGCTCTGTCTGAGTCATTCAAGATGCTTGAAGAAGCATTCTTGTTTTAATCCAAGGTGCTCCCATTTCAGTCAACTGGACTTTTCACAAAATTAGCAGGTCCTAGATGGGCTCCTTGTTGGGTTGTGGGGGGCAATTCAGAACGGAAACAGTCAAAGAAGCATCATAAGCAAGCTCATGTCAAATCAGGCTTACCTGGTTCCCTCCGCGGCTGGATTCAAATAAGCTCTTTTTAAGAGTCATGGCAAGCTTTTATAAAGATTCTCAGACAGCCTTAAGGGGATGAGGCAGCCTTTGAACACAAAGGTCTTAATTATATCCCGGCCAAAATTTGCTCCACGCGGCTCAATTTGCTCTAATTGTCGGGAAACCTGCTTGTGATCTTCTGCTTTTTTTATTCTTTGGATGAGACGTGATGTTTGTCTTACACATGTGGCTGTTTTATAGTCAGGAACAATTGAGAACACATTGCTTCATGGGCTTTATTATTAGCCTAACCTCAAAGCAAGCTCTCTGACCGCAGTGCATTGGCCCTTCGTGTTCTTTATGGGAATTATTTGGGAGAAGTCAATTGCATAGGCTTTTCTTTTGCCTAACTCAGAAGATACCCCTGAGCGAAACTGATTCCCAGAAACTCCCAGCCGTATTAATTTTTTTCAACCACATCTGAGAGATTATTCAAATGACACTCCATTTTCCCCCTACATTAAGCTTCATGCGGTCTCTGAATGTTCCACCACATGTGACTTCAGGACACAGTCTGAAGTCTTTAGAGGAGGGTGGGCAACTAGTGGCTCTTGGTTGATGTTCAAGAGCTCTGGGCAAGAGATCAGATCAGACCTCTCGCAGGAGTGATCTTGTCCCTCCTCCGGTGGTCCACTGGGCAGGGAGATAGACCAGAAAGGGTGTCGGGGAGAGAAGAGAAATAGAGAAGCAAAAACCTTTTGGGAGAACGTAGAGAGGAATGGGTGAGGAGCCATTGCAAATGTCAGCACGGGAACTGTTGGGATGAAAGGCCATTCCTCAACCTGTTCCTTTAATTGCCTCCTCTAATTTATTCGGTCCCACGTTCCACACTGCCTGAATCCTCACCAAACCACAAAGATTTTCTAACATTAATTATGTAATGGGAGCATCTGCAGGTTGCTACAGGTTTGGGTTGCTTCTGTTCTTTTGCATATCCCCACCACCACCAGAAACAGAAGAACTTGCTGAATCAGGCCAAAGATCCATCATAGTCCAGTGTTCTGTTCTAACAGTGGCCCAACTGATCCTATGAGAAACCCAGAAGCAGCACATTTGTGTTTCCCCAAATGGAGAAGCTCTCATACCAAGATGAAGGTCTACTGGGCTTGCGTGTTGAGCACGCTGTTTTATGGAAGTGAGTCGTGGGCAACTGACACCCGCCAGGAGTGATACTTCAGTGGCTTTCATATATACAGCATCAGGAAGATTTGGGGCATCACATGACAGAGTCTCAAACAAAGATGTGCTCTTCCAAGCCTACATGCTCAGCATGTTTATACTTCTGTCTTAGAGACATCTAAGTTGGCTTGGTCATGTACAGAGAATGGAAGATGGCAGGATTACAAAGGATGTGCTTTACAAGGAGAGGGCTTCAGGCACTAGGCCTGTTGGCAGGCCAACTTTGCATTACAAACAGGGCCGTCTTACCCATAGGCGCTAGGGGTGTGGGACACCCAGGCTCTGGGCTCTCAGGGGTTCCAGGCTGAGAGTCCGAGGCCCAAGAATTAAGTCTGGGGAAGAGCCCGTCCATTGGTTGGAGCACCGCGGCAGGCTCTTCTGCTGCAGGCGGTTCTGCGCTGCGAGTTTGGGAGTGACCGAGCCAGCGAGACGCTGGGGCGGCCAGCCGGCTCGGTCCTCCTGAGCACCTGGGACTGGGCAACTGGGGGGGGGCAGATCATTGTACCCCGGCACCCTGATTACAAAGATGTCTGCAGTCATGGCATGAAGGCTGGCAACATTAACCCTTCCAGCCTAGATGACTGCAGTGCCTAGAGACAATCAGTCAGTTCTTGTATCCACAGTAATAACCAGAGAAGAAATGATCACTGGGAGGAGCATGGTGCAACTGTACAAGAGAAACCACATGCCTTCTTCTACCCCAGCCGCAACAAAATATATCTATTCCATATTGGTCTCTATGGCCACAGCAGGCGCTGTAACTCTGCAACAGTTTGATTTTACCTCCAATGGCACACTCTTCCATTGTCTCCCAGACAGATGGCAACAAAATAAGCCAGGGGTTGTCAACCTGGTCCCTACTGCCCACTAGTGGGCATTTCAGGATTCTAGGTAGGCGCTCAGGGGTTCTACAGCACAAACTGAATCCTCCTTCCATTGAGCGCTGGTGGGCGGTAAGGAAATTTTACCATCAAGAAAGACGCATTAGTGGGCGGTAGGTATAAAAAGGTTGACTGAAATAAGCAAAAGCAAGGAATAAATACAGTGGTACCTCGGGTTACATACGCTTCAGGTTACAGACTTCACTAACCCAGAAATAGTACCTCGGGTTAAGAACTTTGCTTCAGGATGAGAACAGAAATCGTGCTCCTGCAGCAGGAGGCCCCATTAGCTAAAGTGGTGCTTCAGGTTAAGAACAGTTTCAGGTTAAGGGCGGACCTCCAGAACGAATTAAGTAGTTAACCCGAGGTACCACTGTAAATGACAAGAGAAAGAAACCAATATAATCCAAGACACCCCTGCTTCTGAAGATAGAATGGATAGAGAACGATGAATATTTAAGTCCAAAGCATAGGAAATAAAATTCCACCAGATTTCATAAAAGCATTCTGGATCTTCTGAACTTCCTAGAAACACACAGTTTATATGAATCCCCATATTCTTGTGCGAAATAGCCAAATAAATTTTCTTTCCAGGTTTTCTATGGCTGGGATTTTGAAATTCTAGTTGCAGCTAACATCCTGGTCGAAAGCCCTTTAGAGTGACAAGTATTCATGCTGTCTGTCCACGTTTTTAAAATTGCCTTTTAGTGTTGTAATATGCCCTGGGATCTTGGGTGAAGGGTAGGAAATAAATAAATAAATAAATAATTAAATAAATAATGAGGTGACAATTCAGCTCAAGGTGCTCATATAGAATGTTATTTAGAGTGACTGTTACAGCATCCCTCTGATGCAAAGTCACCTGGCCTTAGAATAAAAATGTATAGCTTATGAAGCAATATCCTGCAATCAAATAAAAGAAACTATGAATAACTTTGCAAGTACTTAGCAGGCCCAATTCAAAGTGCTGTTTTTCATCTATAAAGCCTTAAATGGCTCAGGACCGCACTACCTCAAGGACCTTCTCTCTCCATATGAACCTATGCAGACCCTGAGATCGTCCTCTGAGGCCCTTCTTCATGTGCCTCCTCCATGAGAGGTCTGGAGGGTAGCAGCACGAGAACAGGGTCTTCTCTGCAGTGGCTCTTCTTTCGTGGAATGCTCTCCCCACGGAGGTTCAGCTGGCTCCTTCATTATATATCTTTAGATGCCAGGCAGAAACATTCCTCTTCAGCTAGGCCTTTGGCTGATTGGCTGGTTGACACCCAATGCTCTTTGAAATGTGACGTGGGAGAGGGGATTATTGCTTTGTTGTTGTTTTATTGTTTCTATTGTTGTTGTTTCTGCATCCAACCAGTCTGTGACATATATAAATGTAATAAATAAACAGTAATAAATAATGAATTTGAAATTGAATGCATGTTTCACCATATCAAATATATTGGAAACTGCCGTTCTAATGGAATGATCTGTCCTGGACAAAACACTATAGAAAGAGAATCTTGATGCAATGATGCATATGATCAGAACAAGATGGCTTTTGTTTTGGAGCGGAGTGGTGGGAATATTTCATTGATGCAGATCTGCACCAATGCCCTGCACATTAGGGATAAAAAAACCCCACACTGAACAATTTTCATATCTGCTACTTTACTTTTATCCCCTCCCTGCAAAGAGTGGTTGCTCAATGCACAAAATTTCACAGGCAAGCCAGTAAGCATTGCACAAAGAAGTGATCTTGATGCAACAGTGTGTACGCGGACACATCAAAAGCAATTGTTTTGCTGTAGTGCTTTTTATCAATGAACACATCTGCATTGGCAATATGGAGGGGGCAGGAAGACCAAACAGACAAAAGAGAGATGTGAAAGCTGTAGGTTTAAATTTACAGAGAAAGGATCACGCCAGTTGCAGATGGTGTTACAGTGCTCCTCCCTTGCTGAGCAGACTCATTTTTGCAAGCAATTATTTTCAATTGAATGCCCCCTTTCATGTTATTTTCACAAATATATGACTATTATTTTATTAAATTTATGTACCTCTTTTCCTCTAAGGAGCTCAATGTGGTCACTGCGCTCCCTTCCTCCCCATTTTTATCCCCAAAACAACTCTGGGAGGTAGGTTAGGTCGAAAGACTGGCGCAAAGTCACCCAGTGAATTTCACGGCGGAGCAGGGATTTGAAACTTGATATCGCCCACTTCTTAGTCCAACACTCTTAACGCTATACCACAGGCATACGACTTCCTCCTCTAACATGCAACTTTTTGTACTAATTATTGGGTTGGAAATAATTAGGGGGGAAATTTGGAAAGGTGGAAATCTCACAGCACAGCTGCATTTGAGGAAGTGTCAACTAGGTAGGTTCATATTAAAAATGAATATCTCTCCAGTAACTACAGCAAACCAAGATATGAGACATCAGGTCTATTAGAAGGATACAAGCCCATTAAGCTCTGCATTGCACACTACAAACTCCCACATATGTTCTATTTCATTTAGCTGCTGGAGGGTGGAGTATAATTTAGGATGTGTAGCAAGAAGACTAGCTAAAATGTGTGAGCTGTACTCACACGTAATCACCCATGGTAATTATGGCCCGCTTCCATGTACACTCACCAAAGCAGCCCCTCTGCTTGCTAAACCTTCAGTATAATGTGTGGTATGATCCAAGCCATGGGCTTCCCTCCAGCCATTGGAGAGAAGGTAATGCATATGTCCACAACAGGTTCAAGTTGCATTAGGCATGGCTGGAGTGAATAACATAAGAATCAGGCCAAAGGCAACCTGTTCTCATAGAAGTCAATCAGATGCCTATGGAAAGCCCCAAAGCAGAACCTGAGTGCAATAGTGCTCTCCCCACTCACCATTCCTGGTAACTAGAATTCTGCCCCTGACAGTAGAGTTTATGCTGCCCCACCACTGCTACAAGCAGCTAAATGCATGAGCTGGCAGATAGGAGCAAATGAGCTACCTTCTACCAAATCAAACAATTGGTTCACCAAGCTCAGCACTGTCTGCACCAGGGATGGTGAGCCTGGGGCCCTCCAGATGTTTTTGGAGTATGACTCCACTCATCCCTGACCATTAGTCATGCTGGCTGGGGTTGATGGGAGATGGAGAGTCCAAATATATTGTTGAACTACAGCTCCTTTCATCCAAGACCAATGGCTCTATTGTCTGGGGCTGAGAGTTGGAGCCCAACAATATCTGAAGGACCACAGGTTGCCTATCCGCACTGGGTCTCCAGCTTTTCAGACAGTGGCCAGTCTTTTCCAATCCTATCTAGATACCTAGATACCTCCCATCAAATGTCAAGGAAATAAGCAAGTATCTTACTTTTAAAAGACATCTGAAGGCAGCCCTGATTAGGGAAGTTTCTAATGTTTAATGCTGTATTGTGTTTTTAATATTCAGTTGGAAGCTGCCCAGAGTGACTGGAGAAACCCAGCCAGATGGGTGGGGTATAAATAAATTATTATTATTATTATTATTATTATTATTATTATTATTATTATTACACCTTCAACATGTAGAGCATGTGCTCAGTCATTGAGCTATGCTTTCCAAAAGTATCACGATGACAGAAAGTCAGGGCATATGCCTTAAGAGTAGAAGATTGCCCTTCATTCAAGGATTATACCTGTGGTAGTCTATCAATAGTGGTTAGAGAGCCTGATGAGCAGTGGTGAGTCTGGGTTCAAATCCCACTTAGCTGTGAAGCTAGCTGGGTGTGACTGGGGCCAGCCACTGTTCTACCTAACCTAGGATTGTCACCAAGATAAAATTGTGGTGGTGGGAAGACTGTGAACCTGGTACTTCTTGAGCTCCTTGTAGAAAGACTAGGATAAAAATGTCATTACTTATAATTATTTAAACTCCACCCTGGCTTTCATGTGGAATCATCTTGCTTTATTTTCTGATGAATCACCTGACTTCAGTCTTCGCGGAAGAAAGAAAATGAGAACTTGCTGTCTAGTATATTATTACCACATCTGGGCCAAGAGCAAAAAAGTGAGTTGAAGTTAATGGTTTAGGGAGACGTACCTATTATTTAAGGGCTGGGAGACAACAGGTCTCCAAGGCACATGGTGACTGAGGCATCTGTCTAGGGAAAGCCAATTATGGGAGGCAGGAAAGAACAAATTATTTCTGCAGGTGCGCTTCTGTTCCATCATAGAATTGTAGAGTTGGAAGGGACCCCAAAGATCATCTAATTCAGGCTTCCTCAACCTCGGCCCTCCAGATGTTTTTGGCCTACAACTCCCATGATCCCTAGCTAGCATGACCAGTGGTTAGGGATGCTGGGAATTGTAGTCTCAAAACATCTGGAGGGCCGAGGTTGAGCAAGCCTGATCCAGTTCAACCCACTGCAATGCAGGAATTTCAACTAAAGTATCCATGGCAGGTTGCAGTCCAACCTCTGCTTAAAAACCCCCAAGGAAGGAGAGTCCACAACCTCCCAAGGGAGTCTGTTCCACTGTCAAACAGCTCTTACAGTCAGAAAGTTCTTCCTGATGTTTAGTCAGAATCTCCTGTCTTGTAAGCTGAAGACATTGATTCTGCCTTATGAGGAACGGCTAAGGGAGCTGGGCATGTTTAGCCTGGAGAAGAGGAGGTTAAGGGGTGATATGATAGCCATGTTCAAATATATAAAAGGATGTCACATAGAGGAGGGAGAAAGGTTGTTTTCTGCTGCTCCAGAGAAGCGGACACGAAGCAATGGATCCAAACTACAAGAAAGAAGATTCCACCTAAACATTAGGAAGAACTTCCTGACAGTAAGAGCTGTTCGACAGTGGAATTTGCTGCCAAGGAGTGTGGTGGAGTCTCCTTCTTTGGAGGTCTTTAAGCAGAGGCTTGACAACCATATGTCAGGAGTGCTCTGATGGTGTTTCCTGCTTGGCAGGGGGTTGGACTCAATGGCCCTTGTGGTCTCTTCCAACTCTATGATTCTATGATTCTATGGTCCTAACTTCTGGAGCAGGAAAAAACAAGCTTGCTCCATCTTTCATGTGACAGCTCTTTAGATAGTTGAAGATGCGTCAACTCCTCTCGGTCTCCTCTTACCCATGCTAAACACCCCCAGCTCCCTCAAGTGTTAGACTAGAACATGGTGCTGATAACGACAAGGCTGCGGGTTTGATCCCTGTATGGGACAGCTGCATATTCTTGTATTGGATGGGTTTGGACTAGATGATCCACAAGGTCCCTTCCAGCTCTGGAATTCTATTATTCTAAACTGTTCCTCACAAGGCTTGGTTTCCAGACCATCGATAATTTTACTAGTCCTCCTCTGCAAATGCTCCAACTTCTCAATATCCTTCTTAAATTGTAATGCCCAGAACTGGACACAGCACTACAGGTGTGGTCTGACCAAGGCAGAATATAGCAGTACTATTTCTTCCCTTAATTGGGACGCTAGACATCTGTTGATGTAGCCTAGAATAGCATTAACTTTTTTTGCTGCTTTATTACACTGTTGACTCTTGTCATTAGCTTTTTTGCTGCTGTATCACATTGTTGACTCTTGTGAAGCTTGTGGTCTACTATCTTATATTTGTCGCATGTCTTATGTTTGTGCTGACTGGTTATTAATTAATTAAGTTGCCTATTGCCCTTCATCCGAATATTCTAGGGTGGTTCACAACAGAAAACGCAAAACGAGAATACAAAATACATAGTAAAACAAAAACAAATCAATAACACCCCCTCCCCATAGATACTTTTATAAGCCACAGAATGTTAATCAGTCAGATGCCTTGTTAGAGAGAAACATTTTTGCTTGGTGCCTAATGATATGTAATGAAGGTACCAGGCAAGTCTTCCTGGGGAGAGCAGTCCACAAGCAAGGAGCCACTGCAGAAAAGGCCCTTCAGACTTCTCCTAGAGGAGGCACATGAAGAAGCGCCTCAGGGGATGGTTATTCCTGCCTAAGTGCAGAACCTTACATTTGCCCCAATTGAAATTCAAAATGTTAGTTTGGACTCGGTTCCCCAATCTGTTAAAATCATCTTCGATCCCGACTCTGTCTTCTGTAGAATTAGCTACCTCTCTCAGTTTTGGTGCCATCTGAAAATTGGATGAGCACTCCTTCAATTCCCTCAACCAAGGCATATTATAAGGATGTTGCACAACAATAGACCCAGGACAGAATCCTGTCTCACCCCACTTGACACTTTCCCCCACACCCAGGATGACGAGAAACCGTTAGTAAGCATTTTTTGGGTTGGGCCAGTCAACCATCACAGATATGCTTAGTTATTGGTGAATTCCATGGAGCTTTGGTGACATTTTGATCACATCCTCACCATGCATTTAATGCACCTGATGAAGATCAGGGAATAGCTAGACTGCACTATTTGTTCCCCACAAAACAAATAAGAACAAAATTTGTTCCTCCCCCCTCTCGCCCTCCACCCACTTTTATGTTATTTATTGGACTAGAACAGCCACAAAACCCCTGGAGAGATCCAACAGGAATTTGGTTTGGCCTGGAACTGACCAGATACTGGAATCCTTGGACAGTTACGACCAAGGAGTCTTTGAGTTTTAGTATGGTAGCCTTGGATGAGGACAATCAAGACCAGGGTATCAGAAAAATGTTTCACATGGAGAATGTCATAGTTCAGATGAATAAGATATCCCAAGCTTTTTTTATATAAATAATAATAATTATGACATTTCCCCCTCACTTTTTCTCCAAGGAACTCAAGGTGGTGTCCATGGTTCTCCTCATACTCAATCCCCACAACAGCCCTGAGAGGCAAGTTAGGCTGAGAGGCAGTTACTGGCCCTTGTTTTAGCAGACAACTTTGCATAATTCTGCTACACAACCACATGTATGAACTCCATCACTACTAGTAGTAATCAAAAATAATTTTACAGAAGTAGGTACATGGAAAAGGTCATCTCTCCTAAGCCCAACCAACCAGGAGAGGAGATTGAAAAGTGGGAGGAACATCTCTAGATGGAAGCTCCCATTAAATGCTTCACTTTTCTCCACCCTCTATGTTTGAACATAGTATGTTGAGTGACCTTAATGATCAGCTGGATAGCTCAGTGGTGCTGATAATGCCATGGTTGCAGGTTCAATCCCCTTATGGGACATCTGCATATTCCTACATTGCGGGGGGTCACACTGGATGATCCTGAGGGTCCCTTCCAACTCCACAATGCTATGATTCTAATCCTAGCTGGAACTTGGCATTTACTCTGCCCACTGCATGGTGTTCTTTCTCTTTAGGACCTTGAAGCACACAAAGCCTTTCCTGTTGTCTTTGCCAGCTTCTCTGGACACCCAAGCACATCTCAAACCCCGCCTCCCTTGGAAAATGCTAGGTGCCAGATTTAGAGGCATGGCCACCTAGTTTCATCCCTTGGACCAAAGGTTTCTGCTCCCCTTCATAGGCCCCTGTCCATAGCCTCCCACTCACTAAGAATATGAGCCAGAAGGACAAAGCAAGCTTTCCATGCCAAGCAGAGAACCCTCCCTCTTCCACCAGGAAATGGGGGAATCATCCCAGAGACTCGCTGAAAGATCCCAGGGCCTCTGGGGGTAAGCTTTCATTCCCTCTTTCACTGAGTTAAAAAGATCTCGGATAATCAGGGTAGGACATACCTCAGCCTGAGTGCTTCCTCCGTCAGTTTGTAGACTTGATAAACCAGGTACCTGACTCTGCATACAAAATTCTTTTTCTTCCGTAGAATCTCCCTTCTCAATAACTTGTGTCTCCCTGCTGTAATCTTCCTCCCACGCCCGATAAGCCATTTGACTTGCTCTTGGCGCATTTGATGCCATGCTCATTATCTCTCAGCCTCCAGCGAATCTGCTTGCAAATGAAAGCTGTTGCTGATGTTTGGGAGATAGTGACAGGTAGGCTCTTTATGTAAGAAAGGAATAGATGCGTTGCATCGCTTTGCTTGCTCTGCTGCGCATGGGAACAGTGCCCTCTCTAGGGGGTGAGAGAAGATGACAGCGTGATCCCAACAGCAGAACCTGCGTGACCTGTAATGCAGGTAGTGATTCCGGGAAGATTTTTAGCAAATGAGTCAGTTGCTGGCTCTGCACACCTTCTTTCACTGGCACGCCACCAAAAACAAAGAAGAAAGGTCAAACCACAAATATGGAATAAGTGAATTTGTTGTGGTCAGTGACTCCTGTGCTGTCACCAAAAGAATGCATCACAGGTAGATATCAGTAAAGGTAAAGGGACCCCTGACCATTAGGTCCAGTCGTGGCTGACTCTGGGGTTGTGGCGCTCATCTCGCTTTATTGGCCGAAGGAGCCGGTGTTTGTCCGCAGACAGCTTCCGGGTCATGTGGCCAGCATGACTAAGCTGCTTCTGGCAAACCAGAGCAGCACACGGAAACGCCGTTTACCTTCCCGCCGGAGCGGTACCTATTTATCTACTTGCACTTTGACATGCTTTCGAACTGCTAGGTTGGCAGGAGCAGGGACCGAGCAACAGGAGCTCACCCTGTCACTGGGATTTGAACCGCCGACCTTCTGATCAGCAAGTCCTAGGCTCAGTGGTTTAACCCACAGCACCACCCGCTTCATATCAGTAGCAGGTGGCTAAAAACAGACAAACAACAACAGCAACAACAAAACACCACCAATTGAATTCCTCACAGTCACAGGGCTCTTCCAGGTGACCTATAATAGAATTATAGCATCACAGAACTGTAGAGTTGGAAGGGACCCCAACGGTCATCTAGTCCAACCCCATGCAATGCAGAAATCACAGCCCGTTTATTGATCACTAGCAGAAAGTAACCAGTGTTGCTCAGCAATTCCAAACAACAACAACAACAACAGTGATTTATAAATGAATAATGGGATTAGTTGTTTTCAAGGGCTATGCACCCCACCATCATGACCCAAGCTGACCTGGGAACATTCAAACACGATCTGGCCCCAAATCAGTTTGAAGGACATGGCTAATATTCTCCCATGCAACTGGCAGGGAAGAACTGCCTGCTGGCATACAACCCCAAATTTCATCACTTTGCTCCCATGATTTTCCGAACTAAGTGTCCTGCAAATGGGTTTGTTTTCTCTGGAGTCAAGTAACACAGAAACGAGCATCAAACATGCCTTGCACTCCATTAGTTTTCCAGAAGTGGCTTTTGCACCACTGGAAAACTCATATATAAAGTGGAGATAAAACAATTAGGGAAATATTGGGGAAATGGGATAAGCTACCATGTGAATGCAGTCAGAGTGCTTGAATCCACTTTAAGGGCACAGATCTGAAGCTTGCTTGAATACCTCCCTCAAAATAATAATAATAATAATAATAATAATAATAATAATAATAATAATAATAATAATAAATTTCTTATTTATACCCCACCCACCCGACTGGGTTTCCCCAGCCACTCTGGGCAGCTTCCAACAGAATATTAAAGAGAATAAGAAATCAAACATTAAAAACTAGTGATGACCGTGAGAATCCCATGGAACAACTAAAGGCTAAGGACCTGCTCTCCTGGGGTGGGAGACTGGGAAAGATAAGAAAAGGTCCCAGGAGAGAATTGAGAAGGTCTGTCCTTTTTGGGGTGTGTGGAAATTTAGACTAAGTTTTCTACAGAAAGAAGATGATGTAATTCTACACCATTTGGGCACTTCAGATACCTTACTGTTGATTTCCCTCTCCCTTATTTTTCCAGAGGCTTTTGTTCGATATGCATTATGTTGTATAGCTGCGCCCGAGTTAAGTAGGTAATAACTTAATGTTACAAGACTCAGCAACTGACAAGTGTCACCAAGTTTATTGTTGGGGTGCTATTGTGTATCCTTTGACGTTGCTACTTAGCATGTGTTCATTATATTCATTGTGGATTAGGTACTATGTATTGCTTATTGTTACAAATTGTATTTATATAACTGTTTTGATTCTTTTTATGTATAGTATGGATATCATATTATGTGTTTATATAGTGATGTTATGTTTTGTGCTGTAAACTTTGGCTGAAAATTGTATATTCCATCAGGCGTATGCAGGCAATTAAGAAGACATCTTTCCATAATAGGAGATTTTTGGTTATAACTTTTTAATGTGTTTCCCCTCATTGTATGGTCTAATATATATATATATATATTTAAAAAGCTGCTCTGATATGTTTACATGAATAGTAGCAGAGGGTCTTCTCAGTGGCTGCTCCCAGACTTTGGAACTTGCTTCCTAGAGAAGGTAGAATCATAGAATCATAGAATCATAGAATCATAGAGTTGGAAGAGACCACAAGGGCCATCGAGTCCAACCCCCTGCCAAGCAGGAAACACCATCAGAGCACTCCTGACATATGGTTGTCAAGCCTCTGCTTAAAGACCTCCAAAGAAGGAGACTCCACCACACTCCTTGGCAGCAAATTCCACTGTCACTCTTACTGTCAGGAAGTTCTTCCTAATGTTTAGGTGGAATCTTCTTTCTTGTAGACTGGCTCCATCTTCGTTGTCTTGCTGGTAGGTGAATACAGTGGTACCTCGGGTTACAGACGCTTCAGGTTACAGACTCCGCTAACCCAGAAATATTACCTCAGGTTAAGAACTTTGCTTTAGTATGAGAACAGAAATCGAGCAGCGGTGGCGCGGTGGCAGCGGGAGGCCCCATTAGCTAAAGTGGTACCTCAAGTTAAGAACAATTTCAGGTTAAGAACGGACCTCCAGAATGAATTAAGTTCTTAACCCGAGGTATTAAACCCGGTGGTTTTATTCTAACAGGACTTTAGGAGCTGACCGCTTTTTAAAGGAAAGAGCTGTATTTTAATAGATTTGGTTTGTAAATCATTTTAATTCTATTAGAATTTAACTATGTTTAACAATTATTTTTCAGACATTTTTAGCTTTTGCATTTTATCATGGTTATTTTAATTTGTGTAAGCTGCTCTGAGTCCCAGTCTGGAAAAGGTGGGGTATGGATAAACCACTCTGTTGTCTTTTGACAAAGAGTAGTATGTAATGATGATGATGATGACAACAACAACAACAGCGATGCCCTTTTCAGACATTCTAAATTTAAGCTCACTCAATGCATGAAGGGGGTGGGTGGGTACAAAAATGCTACCTCCTCCCTCTCACTCCTCATGAGTTAGAGAGCAAAGAGATGAAGCAGTTATCATTCTCCAAAGTTGGAAGGCAAATATATGAGGAAAGCTTTTGCCTGTACGTGTGGGCTTTCACAAACCCCCCAATTCAGTTTCAATTTTGTTATGTACTGAGTTGAATAGGATCCAAACTGCAGCAGTCTGATTGGTCCTAGAACAATAGGATCCAAAAGGCAGCAGTCTGATTGGTCCTAGAACAATAGGATTCAGAATGCAGCAGTCTGATTGGTCCTAGAACAAGGCAGCAGTATGATTGGTTGGCAGGAACCACCCAATCATGCTCCAGATAGAAGTGAATCCACAACCTGATTGGCTTACAGTAGAATTCCGGAATTAGCCATTCATGTGCAGCCCATTGTGTAAATAATGTATATAAAGCAGATACTTTGAGGGGACATTCATTCATTCCTCCTCACCACTATGAGCTGAATAAAGAGCATGAAATCACTTTGCGACTCTGAGTATATTTCAAATTTTGATTCATATCTAACTTCTATCAACCTACCCAGACCCTTCAGTATTCATCTGAGACTCTGTCCCAGGTGGCCCAGCTGAGGGAGGTTTGGAGTGTGATGACAACGGAAAGGTACTTTTCAGTGGTGGCTCCCTACTTGTTGAATATTCTCCCCAGTTAGGCATACCTAGCACCATCATTAACACGCTTTTGGTGCCAGGTAAAAACACATCTCTTCTCCCAGGCATTTGATGGATTATTATTGTTTTGCAGTTTAATGATTATGTCTTGCATCCAATTTTAGTCCTACTCATAGAAGACCAATTGAAATTCAGAAACACAACTAACTTAGATCAATGAATTTCAGCGGGCCTCCTCTGAGTAAGTCTTAGCTGGATTCGACCCTATTTGACTTCGCTGCAGGTTCATTGAGTCTATCTTATGAGTTATTGCAAGTATTTTTCTCCTTGTTGCTCCCCCCCCCCCATTTTGTTCTGTCTTATATTTGTGACTTGCTGTGAGACTCCTTGTGTGGCAAGCCACATAACAAGAACAACAACAATTATCTGATATGGACAAATACAGTGTGTATGTGCAGGTATGTGAGAGAGACCACATTCACACCATAAATGATACCACTTAAAACAGCTTTAGCTTAGCTTTTGATTGTTCTTATTTTATCTTATTTTATTGTTGTTAGCGCCCTGAGCCCGGCTTCGGCTGGGGAGGGTGGGATATAAATAAAAAATAATTATTATTATCTTGTTAAGTTGCTTTGAGAATTTGTTTGTCTAAAGTGAATAATTACTATTATTTCATTTATTCATAGCTCACCTTTCACTCCAGAACTGGGACTCAAGACAGCTCACAAAAAATTAGAAGAAACACAGATAGTTAAAATATATAAAATATAATGCTTAAAATGTAATGAAACTATGGAATTAAAGTGATGTGAAGACAAATATATTAAAAAGAGGCATTAAAAAGAGCACAGTGCTATTAAAAGCCCTTTCCTTAAAAGTAGCCAGTTCTTCAAAGCCTCCTACAATACAATAGTCTTCACAGGCAGAAGGATAGTTAGGTCTGGCCTTTCTCAGAAGGGGGTTCAAAATCTAGCAGCCACCACAGAGAAGGCCCTGTCCCACTTCCCCACCAAGCATGCCTGTGACGGAGGCAGGATTGAGAAGAAGGCCTCTCCTGAAGATCTTAGAGCCCAGCCAGGTTTGGAAGGGAGACTATGGTCCTTCTGATAGCCTGGGCCTATGTCTAACAGATGCCAATGCTAATAAATGCTAACGCTAATGCTAAAAACAACAGCAATAGATCAACAACACTGCACTCATTATTAATTTATTAGTCATGCATTGAAAATGGCCTCCTGTTCTTGGTATGCAATCCTTAATTGTCCCAGGGCCATGCTAGTTCCTTGCCCTGATGACAAATGACAAATTTCAGATGGCAAATTTCCATGTCTCCAGCTATTATCCCAACTCAAATTCCTAATTGCTTGGTAAGAAGGATCGTTTGACGTGATTAATCGTTGCTGCTGAACTTTTATCCTGATGTGCAGGTTCATCTAAGATCACGACAGCTCATAAATCTAACAGGATAAATTCACCCCTGAATGATGCTTAACCACATCTAAATTCCACCCCACCAAAAATTGGCCAAGATTAAGATCTCAGGTTCTCCCCGAAATTAATCCCATTGAAGTTAATCCAGGCCTGGAAGAAAAATCATTGGGCAACTTCAAAGGAATGCCTATCTGAGCACCATCAGGCTCATACACCTGGCTGCCTAGACCAGATAGGCAACCACAAGAGTTATCTAAGGTGACAACATGTCAAGATGAAACCACGGTGTTCAAAGCAACACCTGAGTCCAGTGTTTCATTCCATGCAGATTCTGGTTCTTCATCAGAAGGAAGAACAACAGCATAAGGCATAAGAAGATCCTGCTGGATCAGGCTAATGGTCCATCCAGTCCAACGTCCTTTTCTCACAGTGGCAATCAGATGCCTGTGGGAAACCGACAAGCAGGACCTGCACACAAGATCAACTCTACCCACCTGCAGTTTACAGCAACGGGTACTCAGGAGCATTGCTGCCTTTGACTGCAGAGGCAGAGCTTAGCCATTTGGATTAGTAGTCAGGGATAGCCTTCTCTTCCATGATTTTGTCAAATCCTCTTCCAAAGTAATCTAAATTGGCGGCCATCCCTGCCTCCTGGGGTTAACAAGTTCCATAGCTGAACTATGCACTGCATGAATTACTTTTATCTGACCTGAATCTTCCAACTTTCAGCTGCATGGAATTGCAGAAATCATTTATAACATGGAGCTGCTTCAGAAGCTCTGGAGAGGCAATGTGAAAGGTAGAATTAGTGTAGAGAATTAGTGTAGACCTGGGGGGTCAAATGTATCCCTCCAGACCTCTCTGTCTTGCCCTTCTAGGCCATAACCCTCAACAGCCCTGCTTTGCATCTTCCTTGAATTTTTTTGGCCTGGTCTGAATATCCTCGAACTCAGATAATGCCTCTTGGATGGAAGATTAGAGAGGGGTGTGTGTGTATGTATAGAAACTGCCTTCACAGATAATTGTCTCAAACAAACAACAGATGTGTACCACAGTCCCAGCCTCTGAATCAATAGCCATTCAATATGTAGCCTCTAAGGTGACTGTGGACCAGCAATTCAGAATGGCTTTCACTGACACTTTTGATTGGGAAACACAAAGCCACAGAGATAGATGTGTGGTTTTAAATGGGGGTCAACACATAATGGCCTCATCTGCGCTATACATTCAGTATGGGATGCGGGTGGCACTGTGGTCTAAACCACTGAGCCTCTTGGGCTTGCCGATCAGGAGCTCAGCAGTTCAAATCCCCGCAATGGGGTGAGCTCCTGTTGCTCTGTCCCAGCTCCTGCCAGCCTAGCAGTTCGAAAGCACGCCAGTGCAAGTAGATAAATAGATACTGCTGCGGCGGGAAGGCAAATGATGTTTCCATGCGCTCTGGTTTCTGTCACAGTGTTCCATTGTGCCAGAAGCAGTTAAGTCATGCTGGCCATGATCCAGAAAGCTTTCTGTGGACAAACGCTGGCTCCCTCAGCCTGAAAAGCAAGATGAGCGCTGCATCCCATAGTCACCTTTGACTGGACCTAACCATCCAGGGGTCCTTTACCTTTTTACCTTTATACGTTCAGAATATTTTTAACATTCCTGGCTTCTCTCAAAGAATACTGGAAGATGTTTGTTTGCGGAGGGTGCCAAGAGTGCTTTAATAATAAGTACCTCTTTCCAGGGGGCCCAGATTTCTGATTCTGTGATCCTAGGAATTAATTGAGACTACCTCCTTCTTACGTGCACTTCAAGATTGCATCCTCAGTCTCTTAAGTAGTTTGCCATGCTAAGTAAGAAGCACTATTAGACACATGAAAGCTTCTATGATGCATTGCAAGGTTTAATATGCAGTAATGTGGTAAGCAAGTGATAACATAAACTCTTGAAAATGAACTGAGAACAGAACAGGCAGGTATGATTACACATAGTATGATAGTATGACTCATACACAGGTATGATTACCCTTTCAACCACAAAGTTTTACAACAAATCAGACATAAATCAGCTATAAGAGACAGTATTAATAATGTAATCTCATTTTTTCCCTCATTCAAATTTTTAGGCTTTGCGTTGGATTTTTATGGCCAACAAATGAAAATGAGGGGCAAAATCCATTTTCACCATAGTGAAGAAAGCACATGCTTTCGTCTGAAATTCTATATACACACTAGCTTCACCAATCT
Organism: Podarcis filfolensis; assembly: GCF_964270895.1. Taxonomy (NCBI): domain Eukaryota; kingdom Metazoa; phylum Chordata; class Lepidosauria; order Squamata; family Lacertidae; genus Podarcis; species Podarcis filfolensis. Next base: position 6,179,017 of record NC_139620.1, read on the forward strand.
CAATGGGTCTTACTTCTGAGTAGCCATGGATAGGATATCACCAAAAATCTCTTTTCTAAGAATAAGTGTGTGTTAAAAGTGGTCCATGCCCTTCTAAAACATTGCCAACACAAATAGTATTGAGATATGCCAAAACATGAGGTCAACTGCTCTTTTCAAGTTTCTTTGTAGTATATATTTAGGGGGTAAATTTATGAGAATGTAGACTGGATCTTTTAATTGCCAATAGGATTGTGTGAGGATTTTATTATCTAGAAAGATAGTCTCCCCCAAGAGCACTGGGATCTAGTCAAGAATTTTGCCTGGAAAAGGGAGGTTGACAACTGGTCAGTAGTTTACTTAGGTTCTCAGAATTTAGGGGTGCTTTTTGAAGGGGCAGTCTTATCGTGTATGGGTAAAATACCTCTTTTTAAGAAAGCATATATGTAAAAGAACATGAAAGAACAACTTAGAATTAGTGCCCATAAATATTAATATGGATAATTAATATGGATCTGCCATGGTTGGGGGTGTGAAATTAGAAGAAAGATCCTTCAAACGACAAACAACAAGAAGATCTGTCATGTTTAAAGCTGAACTTCAGAAGTTTTAGCCCTCAACAGTTCTAGATGACATAACTTGAGGTTGCGGGAGCTTCCAGAAGTCCATGCAAAATAGCTCATCCATGTTTCATTATTCCTTTGTTTCCTTGGGTTCCTCTGTTCCTCACTTAAAGCCAGGGATAAGGCAGCCCCATCCTGGAGCGGTACAGCATTGCTATGCTTGAACCATATCCAGAAGTCGGTTCATCCTCTGCTTCCAGTTCGAAGGGAGCTTCATAGAAAAAGGCAGAATATCTCCCACCACCACGAGCACAAGGGTTGTGTTGTTGAATGCGCAAAGGCTGGTGTGGGCAATAAAGAGCAGGTCCCGGGATGGTCAGTACAAAGGGTGGTGGCTGTACTCTGACCGTGGATGCAGGACAGGACGCATGGCATGAGTGTCTTCCGGACATATTGTTTCCTGATGAAGGTGACGCTGGAACAAGACACCAGGCAAAAGAGTAAACATGGATGATCAAAATATGGGGGACCATTTTTTGCACTCATTAAAGCATCTAAAATTTAGGATTTGGGGGACAGCATTTGGGCTTCCTTTGGGAATATCAAATTTGAAAACTAAAGTTTCTAACACTGAAGGCTGCTGAGTAAAGGTAAAGGTAAAGGGACCCCTGACCATTAGGTCCAGTCGTGGCCGACTCTGGGGTTGCAGTGCTCATCTCGCTTTATTGGCCGAGGGAGCCGGCGTACAGCTTCCGGGTCATGCGGCCAGCAGGACTAAGCCACTTCTGGAAAACCAGAGCAGCGCACGGAAACGCTGTTTACCTTCCCGCCGGAGCGGTACCTATTTATCCACTTGCACTTTGACGTGCTTTCGAACTGCTAGGTTGGCAGGAGCAGGGACCGAGCAACGGGAGCTCACCCTGTCGCGGGGATTCAAACCTCCAACCTTCTGATTGCCAAGTCCTAGGCTCAGTGGTTTAACCCACAGCGCCACCCGTGTCCCACGTAGTCGGCTATCAAGCTACACAGACAATGCCTGGTAAGATTTCAAAAGTTAGAAAGCTGATGGCCATTGAACACAATACTAATACACTTTGTCTCTGATTTCTTCACTTTGTTGTTGTTGTTTTTCCAGTCAATGGTGAGCCACTATCCAGCAAGGCAACTTTAGTTCAGATCCACTTTCTGCCCAAACTACAATAGTGGGTATTGGCTAATCACACTCTCTAAACTTCATCTACCTCATGGGGTTGCTTCAAGACCATATAAAGCATTGAAAATAAAATGTTTCAGAAATAAACATTGTCTAGTTTTGAAATTGTTGTTAGTCAAGGCAATGCCTAGACTTATCTATCCTTCTATCTAGATATAAGTGTCTTCCCTCTAAATCTGTGGTTAAACTAAAATACATGGGGCATGCTTGTCTTGATGCTGAGATGCTTCCATCACCGGCAAAGTTGCTGTGAAGTTATAGAATGTCTTTCAGCAATCTTTCTTCCAGAATGGGTGGGTGTTAGTAGTAGAATGAGACAGAGCAGCATTGCAGAGGGAGGTGCAAAACAGAGTTTGCAGAGGGAGGAAAAACCATTTGGGAAGCAACACAAGGAGGCAGGTGACTTATATAGCTATGAGGTACAGTGGCACCTCTAGTTATTAATTTGTTCTGGAGGTCCATTCTTAACCTGAAACTGTTCTTAACGAGAGGCGTGCTTTCGCTAATGGGGCCTCTTGCTGCTGCTGCACTGCCGGCACACAATTTATGTTATCATCCTGGGGCAAATGTTCTCAACTTGAGGTAACTCTTCCAGGTTAGTGGAGTTTGTAACATGAAGCGTTTGTAACCCGAGGCATTTGTAACTCAAGGCACCACTGTACCTCCTTGAGAATGTACAAGTCTTATCAAAATGTTTTAGTCATGCTGTTGCAATCCCCTAGACCTCTAAGTGTCCTACAGAAGTTGAATTCAGGCCCCATTTGGTGGTGATTCTGTAGGTTAGCTAGTTTTGGAGGCAATTCCACAGGGTAGCTAAGATCAGGGGGGGCCTTCAGATGAAGGGCAGCAGAAATATTGATGTAGAGACTCCAGGGTATGGCGAGAAGAGGAGGTAGATGCATACAGGAATATTAGAACCATAGAGTTGGATAAACCCAAAAGGGTCATGTAGACCAACTCCCTGCAATGCAGGAATCACAGCAAAGGAGAAGGCGAAGGAGGAAAGCAAGTAAGTAAAACATGGTTAGAGATCTTCCGTAATTATTCTCAGGTATTTTCTTCTTAGATTTTGAAATTATCTGGTCTTCTTTCCATTGTGGAACCAATACAGGAGGAGTAATCAGTTTAAATACAGAAATACATTTCCAGAATTCTTCACATGATGTTCAATTTCCTGTTGCCTTCCATTCCATTTATTTTCCATGTGTGTGCCCACTAAAAAATTTCTCTGGGTGACTCTGTGAATATTCGCAAAATATTGAAATGCAACCTCTAACCTTAAAACTATTTTCAACTTGGTGATGGAGCCCCAATGATTTCAAAAAGGGCCATGTTTACCTTACCCAGGAGCCAATTCATTGATCTTAGGCTAAAATTTGCAGAAATGTTTATTTACATATATTGGAATTTATTTATTTATTTTTTGCCGTTTGCCTTCCTAAAAAAAATACATTATCTGAGAGGTTCCAATGACCATTGGGTGATACTTACAAAAGCTTACTACCACAAAGCCATATAGTAGCAGATTTAAACATAATTTAAAGGTTTTAAAGGTTTAAGACAAGGGCTAGGAAACTTTCAGGCTGAATACCACATTTTCTTCTAGACAACCTAGGCCATGAACCAGTGTTGCATTGGGCCAGAAGCAAAAATTGGCAAAGCAAGAAATGTAATTTGACTCACATATCCCTCTTAATTTTCTAACCAGGCAAATTAGAGACATTATCAGAATTCAAGGACATGTTCGAGCTAGACAAAAACACTCAGGGTGCATGGCAGGACCAGTGAAGGATGTGGCCTGGAAAACGACCCAAGGACCAGATAGAGAGACATGGGGGGCCACATTTGACCCCCAGGTGTGAGAATTTGGAAAAAACATTCCAGAGCTGAACTGCCACCCCTGAAAAGGCCCTCTCCTTACAGCTTTCAATACCTGTGTGCCACCTTTGCCCTACATAAACAATACTCATGCAGGCTTTGATAATTCACTACAAAGGAATGAATCTGATTGATGTTTTGTGCAGGGGTTTCCTGATCTGCAGGAACAGATGTGTGCATGATTAAACTCTACACAAGAAGGCTCATGAGACAATCTGCTCACAGTAATTGCTTTTCGTAGTGTTTTATCAATGTGCATCAGGACATAAAAAAGGAAGGCGAAATGAACTGAAGGGATGGAAGCTTGGGACAAAAATCAGCATTCCCCCACGGGGATCCCATAAGTGTTTTTAAGCAGTGGATGTGCAGAGAAAAAGGTTCAAAGCAATCTGATATTAGTTTAAAAATGCAAAAGAGATCCCAACTATATGGAAAAAACCTGAGTTCATAGATATTACCAGAAGAACTCCAGGGTTTGATTGCATCACTCTCAGCCTCACCTCTGACTCCCTCTCTCTCCTTCTACATGCTAGTTTTTACCTTAGCTCCTTTCCCCACAACAAAGCTCTGCTTTCATGCCACATCAAGAATATAAGAAGATGGCCCATCTGGTCTGCCATCCTCACAGTGGCCAACCAGATTCCTCCAGGAAGCCCACAGGCAAGGCTTGAGGGCAAGAGCCCGATCTCACTGTTACTCATAAGCACGTAAGAAAAGTTCTGCACCTGGATCAGATCAATGGCCTATCTAGTCCAGTATCCCATTCTTACCGTGGCTGTTCGTGTTCTCACGGGTGGATACAGTACTTAAAATCTCAGCTCGGTTTTAGACAAAGGCCTTCACTCACAGGTTAAAGTCAGGTTAAAAGGCACATTGGTCGGCACTCAACAGGTACAACAGGGGCTGCGGTTGTCCTAACATTTAACATGCCCCATGGCTCTCCTTTTGAAGAGTGAGGTGGGCACAGTCAGTTGTGTGGGTGGTACCCAAAGCCATGTAACTGGGCACAGTCATCTCCATGTCCTTGGTGATGGAGGTGGAACTGACACGGTCGTCTCACTGTGTAATCTATCTGCAGGAACCTCCTCAGTGGGAGAAGGCACAGGAGATAGTTCTGGTGCTGTGTCAGGCAAACATGATGTAGCATCTGAGGTGCCTGATGGCACCAAGGTCTGCTTGTCACCTTTCTGGGGTCTGAATCAATGTCCTCCAGCCTACTGGGCCCTTCACCAGAGTCCAGTGATGACAATTCCCCATTTTCATCCTCCCGTCAGACCAGTCCAGTCAATATATCTCCATGTGGCTCATGACAGTGGCCAACCAGATGTCTATGGGAAGCCTGCAAGGGGGCTAAACTCAGCAGCACGCTCCCTGCTGGTGATTCCCAGCAACTGGTATTCAGAGGCTTATAGCTACCAGCAGTTGAAGTAGCTTATCCTCCTTAACCTTGTCTACACTTCTTTTAAAGTCATCCAAGTTGGCGGTTTCCTGGTTAAACCAGAATTCTGTAGAAGAGAACTGGAGAGCAGAGCAAGCCTGTAGCCCAGTGGTTCTCAACCTGTGGGTCCCCAGATGTTGTTGGACTACAACTCCTATCAGCCTCAGCCAGAAGGGCCTCGGGCCAAGGATGAGTGGAGTTGTACCTTGACAACATCTGGAAGGCAACAGGCTCACCATCCCAGGTGTAGACAATGCCTAATCTGATGGACCAGTGGTATGATTTGGTGTAATGTAGCTCCTTTGTTCCTATCTGCCAATTCTTGTGTTTAGATACTTGATGGTGGTGGGAGTCCAACATCATTTGGAAAGCACTATGCTGTCTACCATGCAGATGTATTGTACTACAGTACAGTAAATATATGTAATGGAAGAAATCAGATAAGGAAACAAGGTCAAGTAAACAAACTTAGCTACAGTGCTAGATATTGAGATGTTAGAGACCTGAGCTTCCAAAAACATATTTGAATCAAGAAAATCAAGATACCTATAGATACGTAACTGACAAAATAACATGAGCATACATACATACATACATACATACACACACATCTACTACCCTTACGTTATGCTATTTTCTAGCATCAATTGGCTGCACAACTCTAATTCTGAATCCAGACCTAAACCAAGTAAAAATAAAAGCAGCCACCAAGGAGCATTTCAGAAGCTGGTCTGCTTACTCTCTTACCTTAGTATCTAGTAAGTAGAAGCCACAATGGAATCAGATGAAGATTCTGGAGTGTTTTGAGTCACCTGCATTTTTATATTGTTTTGGGGGCAGCATCAAGGATATGAGCCACCCCTCCACTACACACACACAGTGCAATTAATTGCCACCCAAACAAGATTTAATACAATGTTTACTCCACTTTTAAGGGAGTAGTGGCTTTTAATTATATGGTTCTTTATTTGTGAAGGTGAAATTGTTGCAATTCCTGATGAGAACTTTGTCACCAATGTTCCTGTTAGCTTTTTTCTCCAACATATTTTTCCCCCTCTCATCATAGCCATGATGACTTTGCTCTGCCTCCATAGTCAGAGTCAATAATGCTTCTGAATATCAGTTGCTGGAAGGAACAGGAAGCGAGATTGCCCTTTCGCTTGGGTCCTGCTGGAGGGTTTCTCATTGGGACATCTGGTTGACCACTCAGGGGCAAAGGAAGGCTAACCAGCACACAGTCGGGGGTGTCAGGGGGCAAGGAAAACTGCCCGGCAGGGCATGTGCGTGCACCGCATGTATGCCACATGTGTGGTGGTACTATGTGCTGCACATGCATGTGTGCCGTATGTGGCAGTGGCACTCATGCACAGCACATAGCAGCGATGCACATATGCCATGGGGCAGTTTGCTGATGGAGCCACTCAAGTGCTGTACTGACAGCGGTGGGATCCCACTGCCATCGCTGCAGCCACGAGCGCATGATCCTCTACACATGGCTGCGGCAGGGCGGTGGTGGTGGTGGCTCGTGCTGCTGTACCCAGGGTCAGCAGGGTGAGCCCCCCGTGGAGTGCCTTCTCGTCATCCCCCTTAGAAATGGCACCTGGGATGAGCCGCCCCCCGCCCCCTTCCTCTGCCACTGTGACCACTGTGATAACAGGATGGTCAACTAGAAGGGCATTGGCCTGATCCAACATGCCTTTTCTCATACTCTTAAATTATATTCATTCATGTAAGGACTCTGGATCCAGCAGATTCATCCACTAGCATCCACTAGAGTTTCGGGGATGACCTTATCAACTCTACTTTTCAACTAAACCCCTATGAACATCTAAAACTTCTGCTCCAGAGGGTATGGGGATGTAGCTCAGTGGAAGAACACCTGCTTTGCACTCAGAAGGTCCCAGGTTCAATCACCAGGTAGGGTTGGAAGAGGCCCCTGAAACCCTGAGAGCCTCTGCAACTCAGTATGGCCAATACTGCCCTAGATGGACCAAAGGTCTCACTTGCTATAAGGCAGTTTCCCCTATTTCTGCAAATATTGTTGGAAATTCACTCCCTTCTACTTAACGAGGGCCTAAGTTAGTGGATGTGGGTGGCGCTGTGGTCTAAACCACTGAGCCTAGAGCTTGCCGATCAGAAGGTCAGTGGTTCGAATCCCTGCGACGGGGTGAGCTCCCGTTGCTCGGTCCCTGCTCCTGCCAACCTAGCAGTTTGAAAGCACATCAAAAGTGCAAGTAGATAAATAGGTATCACTCCAACGGGAAGGAAAATGGCATTTCCGTGTGCTGCTCTGGTTTTGCCAGAAGCGGCTTAGTCATGCTGGCCACATGACCTGGAAAAACTGTCTACGGATCAAACGTTGGGTCCCTCAGCCAGTAAAGCGAGATGAGCGCCGCAACCCCAGAGTCATTCACGACTGGACTTAACTGCCAGGGGTCCTTTAAGTTAGTGGAGGCCTATACTAGACAGAAGACTCTTACATGAATTGTGGACTTCTTCTGGTTTTGGAGGGCCCAATCTTAGGTGCTTAGAAAAATGATGCTAACTGGGGAAATGGACATATTTGATATGGACTGTTATACTGAGCAGTTTAAGCTTGGTCCACTCTTGCAAGGTACTTGAGGTCCTGATTGCCAGGGCCAGGCTATTTTGTACCCTAGGGGATGCTAACTAGGTGAGCTCCACATTGGGTAAAATATTTCTGCATTCAAGGGGATTGGACTAGATAATCCTCATGGCCCTTCCAACTCTACAATTCTATGATTTTATGATTCTCCTTGCACCCCAAAACTATGTATTGCTGACTTCAACTTTCAGAAACAGATGTCTTTGCCCAGCGTTTCTGTAAACACACACACACACACACACACACACACACACACACACACACACAACCTGCTACTACTCTTCTTATCATCATTACTGTAATCTTTACATTTATTTCTTGCCCTTCACCAGCAGGTGCCAGAGCAGCTTATAAGAACTTACAATTCAGAAGTATAGACAGTTAAAACAGATTGCAATCACGGGAATAGGGTGGCTCCCGAAAGTTCATATCTCAGGTCTCAAAGGGCCGGTGGAAGAGGTGTGTCTTCAACATTTTGCAGAAAGCCAGATAGTGAAGAAGCCAGCTGCACCGCTGTGGGGAGGGATTGCCACAACTGAGGGACTGACACAGAATCAGAGAAATGTTGTAGGGTATGGAGTTGTGCAACTTTTAGAAGACAGCCTTTAGAAGACATCTGAAGGCAGCCCTATATAGGGAAGTTGTTTAATGTGTTATTAAATTTTTATATATGTCAGAAACAGCAGAGTGGCTGGGGCAACCCAGTCAGACGAGTGAGGTAAAATTACAAATACAAATAATTGAATAGGACGTCCCTATTCTCATCAGAGAAATGTTGGAGGGTGTGGTACGACCTGCAATGCAGGAAAAGACCCTGTCTATCCACAGGGTATTTGCTGCATGTGGCATGTGCATACCGTCCAACTTTTTTAGATAAACAGATGGGACACACGTCTGCTTGGACGAGCTCCTGAGTCAGTCCACATGACCTGCATTGTGATCCAACCCAGAAAAAGCACTTTTTCATTGTGAGATCTTGTGTGGTATAGCTCCTGACAAGAGTATGGCGCAATAGCATGGAACCCCAAATGGCCACTGCTATCATGCACATAAAAAACCCGAGGATGTCCCAATTTTTTTCTGGCACACTTTGCATGTATGCATATGTTCCTTCTTTTTCGACACAATTTCTGGAATAAAGAACTGGCTCTACCATCCATTTCAGAAGAGTGCCTATTGTACCGGCCCTTTCCAAAACTCTTCCTGTCCCCATGTAAACTGACTAACACTGAACGGAACGTGCCTTGTTTTATTTGGCCTCTAAGCCAGCAAAACTTTTGCTCCAATTTATCTCTCTCGTATCGAGAGGAAAACAAACCTAAGTGTGTCAAGCTTCTACCAGGGTTCCTTCAAGATGTTTCCAAATGTGAGTCACCACTACCCTCGTTGCCTGAAGCAGGAAGTGAGCAATCTTTCTAATTAATTACTTAATGAATGGGGTTTCTTATCCACCCCTTCTCCATTAGGCCCTAGGGAGGGTTACAACAGTAGAACGTGCTGTTACAAAACAATAAAACTAATGTTTTGATTTAATTATTATTATATCTATATCTATAACCATATTCTGTCCTCTACAGAGACTACCCTCATCCCCCAACCCAGTTCAGTATCATAGGAAACTCTTTTATACTGAGTGAGGCCACTAGTTCATCTCAGGCCAGCACTGCATACACTGAGCGGCAGTAGTTCTCCAGGGTTTCAGACAGCAAGTCTTTTCTTAGACCTACCTGGAGATGAGCCCTGAGTGAGCCCTGAGCGCTCACTGGAAGGACAGATCCTGAAGCTGAGACTCCAGTACTTTGGCTACCTCATGAGAAGAGAAGACTCCCTGGAAAAGACCCTGATGTTGGGAAGGATTGAGGGCACAAAGAGAAGGGGACGACAGAGGACGAGATGGTGGGACAGTGTTCTCGAAGCTACCAGCATGAGTTTGACTAAACTGCGGGAGGCAGTGGAAGACAGGAGTGCCTGCTGTGCTCTGGTCCATGGGGTCACGAAGAGTCAGACACAACTAAACGACTAAACAACAACACCTGGAGATGACAAGGATTGAACCTGGGACCTCCTACATATTAAGCAAATGCTCTACCACTGAGCTACAGCCCATCCCCAAAGGAAAACAAGAAGCTGCATTATACCAGTTGCTGGAAACCACAGCAGGGACAACACCTGTTGTCTTTTTAATAATAATAATAATAATAATAATAATAATAATAATAATAATAATTTTTATTGGTTTTACATATAATCTCATTACGTCACATCATATCCTCTTATTTCATCTCTTTGGCTCAACTGAGCCTAGTGACCTCCCTCCATCCCATCTGATGGTTTACAAAATTAAAATTTGCATCTTTCCATTTTGCTTTGTTTCCTAGTTATATCGTTACCTAAAATATTATATTACTCAACCTGAACAGGCAGCAGTTTCATCTTACAAATCTTCAGATAAGCCTGCTAATGATGTTAATTGCTTACAGTTGTCTTTCAAACATAATATAAATTTGTTCCAGTCCTTTTGGAATGCTTGGTCAAGCTGGTTTCCGGATTCTTCCCGCCAGTTTCTCCAGGTCTGCAAAGTCCATCATTTTCATCTGCCACTCTTCTTTTGTTGGTAACTCCTGTTGTTTCCATCTTTGGGCTAACAAAAGTCTTGCCGCAGTTGTTGCGTATAAGAACATTTTTTTCCCCTCTTGTCTCGGTATCTCCTTATCGACTGTACCCAATAAAAAGGCTTCTGGTTTTAAAACAAAAGTGTTTTTTAAACATGAGAGCTGTTGTCCTTGTGTCCTGCTTGTGAGTTTGCTGTAGGCATCAGCTTAGGCACTGTGAGCACAGGATTCCAGACTTGATGGGCCATTGGCCTGATCCAGCATACAGTGGTACCTTGGGTTAAGTACTTAATTCATTCCGGAGGCCCGTTCTTAACCTAAAACTGTTCTTAACCTGAAGCACCACTTTAGCTAATGGGGCCTCCCGTTGCCACCACGCAATTTGTGGCAGACAGCCAGAAGGCAATCTGAAGGAGTAAGTCTGCCTGGTGGTAGCAGAGGATGGTTACAATCCGTCGACCTTTGCTACCACCAGGCAGACTTACTTCTTCAGATTGCCTTCTGGCTGTCTGCCAAACCTTAATTGCCTCTCTGTGAGTAGCTGCACGCACACAGTTTCCCAGCACTGTTCTCATCCTGAAGCAAAGTTCTTAACCCGAGGTACCATTTCTGGGTTAAAGGAGTCTGTAACCTGAAGTGTCTGTAACCCAAGGTACCACTGTACTCTTCTTATGTTCTTATTAATCAAGCCAAAACCTTTGGTCCATTCAGCTCAGTATTGCCCCATGTTGGCTGGCTATAGCTCTCCAGGGTTTCAGACAGGGAATCTTTTTGGAGATGCCAGGATTTCAACCTGGGACTATCTCCATGCAAATCAGGTGCTTTACCAACAAACCAACACACTTCTGAAACATTTCTCTTCTGGGCAGCCTCACCCTGTTATGCGTTTCCCTGTCTCCTTCCTCTTTTGGTTTTCACAATCAATAAATCTTAAAGGTGCGAAGGAACCTACGTTTATCAAGTCCTCCCTTGGTTCCCATTGGGATTTATTTATTTCTTGATTAAATGCATATACCACTCTTCATCCAAAGATCACAGCCTAAAAATACAATCTATAAAACGCTGTTAGCAGCTTTAAAAAAAGCAGCTAAACATCACATTTTCAGCATAAACAAGAGGAAGAACCATTAGGAATGGGGCAGGCAAACGTTATGGGAGAAAACAGGTTGTGACTAGAGGGCTGATTCTCAGGAGCACTGAGTGCCAAGCCAAGATGGGCACTGCAACAACAGAAGATGCAAGGCAGGGGAGACACAGAATTTTTGCATCTTAGAGGGCGCTGCTGAAATTTCAAAGACCAAAGTCCACCAATGCCACACCCTGAGCTTGGGTTGGGATATCTGTCTGCCTGGAATCTCTCACCTCAGTCACCCAGAAAGACTTGTTGTGCTTAGGTCCTGCTTAAGGGTCCATTGCTGGGTGGTTCCATTGGAGTGAGGTTGGGTGCTTCCCCAACACAGTGGAGTGGCGCTCCACCAGCAGGGGCAGAGGGGAATGAAGAAATCACCCTAGTCCATTGGCCTGATTTCTTTCTTTTCTTCTTGATAACTTTTTATTAATTTTCCAAAAATAACAACAATAAAAACAACAATACATGAACAAAACAAAACAAATTGACTTCCCTCTAGTCCCTTCCTTGGTTCTATTGTTTATCAACATACTGCATGCCCATTATTAAATTTTGAACCTATTTAAATGACCTATTATCCATTCATAACAAAATTACAAGTAATCTTAAAACCTTGCTAATGTATTAACCTGTGTGCAATGCTTCTGTATCTATGCAATAAACATTTTCCATTCTTCCTTAAATTCGTTGTCGTCTCTTCCTCTTAGTTTCATTGTCAGTTTTGCCATTTCAGCATATTCCATTAATTTAACTTGCCAACACTGGCCTGATTTCACCCAATACCTGTGTCCCATGTCAGTCATCGCACTGATTTCAAGGCCGCGGGTTGCACCTGCCTGGGCAATAAAGTTGTTACTACTGGTACCTTTCTTCTGTTGTTGATAAGTAGGAAATTCTGAAACCGTGCTGGACTTTAGAAATTTAAAAAGCTCTGCTGGATCAGGCGAAAAGGCTTACAAATAAACAAGGCCTTAATGCCAACAGGATGGTGATGGGTCAACCTCTTTCAGCCTGACTTGTTTTGTATTGTAGAGCTTTTGTGAACAGATATGTCCCAAAACCCAATTCTTGGCGGAAGGGTGGAGACGAGTGTGCCAAAATGGAAATGGATTTAATTGGGTCATGGCATGTCCTCCTGTCTTCTTTCTTTCTTTTTTAATGTTCGCATCCCTTTGTTCAGATAAAGCTGTAATCATCAGCTGATTCATGCCGAAAGGCATAGCAGCTGGAAAAGGCGTGTGCATCCATCGGCTTCACCCTGAGAGACGAGGCAGGTGATCTGGGTGTTTTTCAACATCTTCCTTTCATTGATTGAGGGCTAGATCTGTGTTGTGTAAACCATGTTGTTTGGAGCCCCACCTAGGCCAACTGAGATAAACGAGCAAAACCTCATACCATAGGGACCACCTGAACTAGGGCTGAAAGCTCTGAACTAGGTAGACTTTAGACAGCATTTGGGCTGTTTTGCTTAGAGAAAAGGCAAGCAAAAGGCCCATATATTATAAAAATCATGCATGACATGGCAAAGAAAAGTTTCTCTTCCTCTCTCATGAGGCTAGAACTATGAAGCTGGAAGTTGTTCTGCTTGCAGACTTCACAACAGGGCATCCGGTTGATCAATCTGAGAACAGGGCTACAAAAGATGGAATTTTAACTGACCTGGTTCATTGGGATTCATAAAAAAGAATTCACTTGTTTTATTATGTATTTATGTATTTATTTTTTACCTCAACTCTTTCCCTGACAGGGTCTTAAGGCAGTTTGCAGATGAAATAAGAACATTTATAAACATAAGGGGGGAACAATTTAAAAACAATTAAACATTAATTGATTTTTTTAAATGAAATAAAAACAGAGCATAGAATCATAGAGTTGGAAGGGACCCTGTGGATCATCTAGTCCAAGGATTCCCAAGCTTAGGTCGCCAGCTGTTTTTGGACTACAGTTCCCATCATCCCTGACCACTGGTCCTGCTAACTAGGGATGAAGGGAGTTGTAGTCCAAAAATAGCTGGAGACCCAAGTTTGGGAAACCCTGACCTAGTCCCAGAGTGTGTTATAACCATATAACCTGACTCCCTATCAGTGTTAAAACAAATTGTAGTCACACAGGAATAAAGTGGGTCCTGAAAGCAAACATTTCAGATGTGAAATGCTAGGGTAAAGTGGTATATATTCAGCATTCACCAAAAGCTGCACAGTGAAGTTGTCAGATGCATCTCTGTGGGGAGGGAGTACTTAGGGGGTGCCTCAGAGAAGGCCTTCTCCCAGACTACAACAACCCAAACTTCTGGTGGTGGTGGAAATATCCATAGGGCCCCCTCTGCTGATCTTAACTACCTCAGGGAGTCCGTTAAATATTTGGAGCCTAACAGAAGAACAGAAGAAGAGCCTGCTGGATCAGGCCAATGGCCCAGAGAGTTTAGCATCCTGTTCTCACAGTGGTCCACCAAATGCTTCTGAGAAGCCCTCAAGCCAGACCTGGACGCAAGAACACTCTACTCTTTCCCGTGGCTTTCGGCAACTGGTATTCAGAAGTTACTCCCTCTGAATGTGGAGGCAAAGCATAGTCATCATGACCACTTTGTCCCCAGGGAAGAGTTGTTCGTTATCCTTTTTGGCAAAATGTGGTTACTATGCACTATTACGTCTTCCCTCCTCTCCTGTAACCTCAACGTAGTAAATGCTGCTGACTGAGCATCCCGGTGATTATATAAGCACAACTAGATTTGTAGAGAGATTACATGTTGCATTAAATGCTTCTTAAGCTTTTTTTCTTTATTTCGAAAACTCTTCTGATCACTATGTTAGCTATCTTTTGCTTCAGAAGCCTGGGCAAGGTGGACTTCTGCAAAGTGAATGAATACAGCAGGCAGAAGAATCTCTGTAATATATAAACAAGGGGGGATGTCTACAAAAGTGTCCCTTTTATCATTTGTGTCTATAAGCATGTGTGCAGTTGGTGAGCAGAGGAAGTTGCCATAGGTCCATCAAGCTCAATAATTTATTTACTGATTGGCAGTGCTGTTGAGGGTTACAGACAGGGGACATTCCCAGCCCTAGCTGGAAATGCTGGAGATTGATCCCAAGGTGTTCTGCATTCAAAGTTATTCAATTACTGAGCTATGGCATTTCCCTGAAAAATAATTGTAAGGTTACAGTTCTCCTGGTACTGAACATATAGGAACCGAGGAAGATACCTTATACTGAGTCTTATCATTGGTTCATCTAGCTCAGTATTGTCTCTTCTGATTGGCAGTGGCTGTCCAGTGTTTTAGACAGGGGACATTCTCACCCTGCCTGGAGATGCTAGAAATTGAACCCAATACCTACCTACCTACCTACCTACCTACCTACACCCACCCACCCCATGGGTGCCAACTCCCTGGGGCCCTGGGTGCCTGAGCAACCACAAAATTCCCAATGTATGGACCGGACAGCCACAAATTTCGATGACAGGGCCATGCATCCTGCATGGCACTCATGGCCCCAGGCACCCATGGTTGCAGGGCCAAGTTGGCACTCCTCTCTCTCACACACACATTTTCTCATTCTTTTCTATTCCTGTCCTTCTTTCTCTCTCCAGTATATATTCTCTATCCTATCCCTTTCTTATAACTGTATTTTAAGAAATTTCTATTCATGGATACAGTTTATAACTAGAATTCGCAGCCCAAAGCAAAACAGGCTGTTAGTTAACCCACTGCAATACTTTACATGCTTCTTGAATATATGTGTGCGATGTGGCACAATATCTCCTTGCAGCCCATGTTTAAGAGATGGCTTGCTTGTTTATTGTAGATTTGAAATGCAGGGTTGGTTAGTATTGGTAGGGTGCATTATCGTGAAATCCATTTGCAGCCAACACCATCTGCCAGTGTGGCGCAGTGGTTAACATGTGGGACTAAGACCTGGGAGATCAGGGTTCAAATAGCCACTGGGTGACCTTGAGCCCGTCACTACCTCTCAGCCTAACTTACCTCACAGGGCTGTTGCTGGGATTTAGTGAGGGTGGGTAATATACATGTGTACAGTGGCGTAGCGTGGGGGTGCAGGGGGGGGGCGGCCGCACCGGGCGCAACATCTGGGGTTAGGGCAAATCCACGGGTTAGGGGGCGCAAATCCATGGGTTAGGGGGCGCAAATTACTTGTCTTGCCCCGGGTGCTGACAACCCACGCTACGCCACTGCATGTGTACCACCTTGAGCTCCTTGGAGGATAAAAAACATGGGATATAAATGCCAAAAAAGAAATGATCTTCCATTTTCTGCCTTCCCTCATTTCTCTCTGATATTATGCAGGAACACCCCATTTCTCCTGCCAATTCATGAGCCATACACCCCATCAATATTATACATCACTGATCAGATGTTAGCAGCATCCATTATGCTATACAACAGCTTGGCCTTCAGTGATTTAATAGTCAGTGTTTTTTTGGCTCACTGGGTCAAAGATATATTTTTTTAAAAAGACTGCAAACACCCTAGAAAATGGGTGCATTCAGTAGTGGGGATTATAGTGTTCATTTCCCTAGTTATAATGTTAGTGGTTCTGCTGTCATGAATAGTATGAACTATATGCTGGAATACTGCCCCATATATCATTTCATGACACAGTCCATGAAAATCAGGGGGAAATGGCAGTGCAAAACTCTTGTGGTTTTGCAGGTTCATGAGGTTGCAAATTGATTTTTTTCTGAAAACAGTTAACACAGAAATAAGGCTAAACTTCCACTATATTCCACTGGATTTCCAGGAGTGGTTTTTGTTGCGTGTGGCAGATCACATAAAATGTGGACATCAGGTAAGGAAACAATGGAGAAATATAATCAATGGTATCTGAATGTATCTTGTGTCAACACTGAGTGTAGATTGGCCAGCTGTCCAGTGAGTGGTGACTTGTGTCCGTTTACCGGTGTGGAAATGGGAAAAAAACTGAATTAAAGATTAGAAAAAATGAGAAACTGAGAGAAACCAAAATGGACAGATTTTTCCATCTCTGTAGGTAATGGAAGGGACGCGGGTGGCGCTGTGGGTAAAACCTCAGCGCCTAGGACTTGCCGATCGTCAGGTCGGCGGTTCGAATCCCCGTGGCGGGGTGCGCTCCCGCTGCTTGGTCCCAGCGCCTGCCAACCTAGCAGTTCGAAAGCACCCCCGGGTGCAAGTAGATAAATAGGGACCGCTTACTAGCGGGAAGGTAAACGGCGTTTCCGTGTGCTGCGCTGGCTCGCCAGATGCAGCTTGTCATGCTGGCCATGTGACCCGGAAGTGTCTTCGGACAGCGCTGGCCCCCGGCCTCTTAAGCGAGATGGGTGCGCAACCCCAGAGTCGGACACGACTGGCCCGTAAGGGCAGGGGTACCTTTACCTTTACCTTTTAGGTAATGGAAGTGAAACATATACAAAAATTGTTCAGATCACAAACAGGCTGATTTTGAGAATGTAGGAAGATCTCTGCTGTATTAGACCAAAGATCAATCTAGGCGAGCAACCTTTTCTGCACAAAGAACATCTAGATGCATCCAAGAAATCTGCAAATAGAGTAGCCCTCTACTACTGTTGAATCCTAGCAAACAGTATTCAGAGACATGCTGTCTCTGATCTTGGAGGTAGTATATATGTCCATAATGATTTCTGCACATTGATAGTCATATTAAAGGTAAAGCTAAAGGGACCTCTGACAGTTAAGTCCAGTCGCGAACGACTCTGGGGTTGCAGTGCTCATCTCGCTTTAGAGTCCGAGGGAGCTGACGTTTGTCCGCAGACAGTTTTTCCGGGTCATATGGCCAGCAACGGAACACTGACACCAGAGCAGTGCACGGAAATGCCGTTTACCTTCCCATCAGAGCAGTACCTATTTATCTACTTGCACTTTTTGGCGTGCTTTCGAACTGCTAGGTTGGCAGGAGCTGGGACTGAGCAACGAAAGCTTACCCCATCGGTGGGATTGGAACCACTGACCTTTTGATTGGCAAGCCCAAGGCCCAGTGGTTTAGACCACAGTGCCACCCGCGTCCCATGCTAGTCATATTATCCTCTATAAATTTGTCTAGCCCCCTTTCAAAGTTGTCTAAGTTGGTGACCATCACTACTTCTCATGGAAGCATGTTCCAAAGTTTAACTATGTGCTGGGAAATATTTAGTTTCCTTGAATGACCCCATTAGGTTATGGACAAAATAGGGAGAGTGATTATATATATATATATATATATATATATATATTCATTCCAAGGCAGGATCCCAAACATTGGGACCTTCCCTGATAATTAGGGACAATTGGAGCAAGCAAGGCATGTGATTCCACATTTGGAACAGTGTGCAAAGTGTTTACACAGATGTTCATAGGTTGGACTTCTTTCCACTTAAGGTATTAAGACCAAGAGTTCATAACCTCAATTTGGCAACCTTGTTGGGTGGAGTCCATCGTGTGCTGAGTCGCAGGAAAAAAAATAGTAAACACAATCAATAAGGTGATTATTCCTATCGGCTTGATAATCAACCACTGGAGAGTATGGGGAGTGGGTGATTACTTAAGAGCAATTTCCATGGAGGTGTCAATGGATTAATTCACACCCAAAAGTGTGTCATACTCACCTGGTGGTGGATGAAACTGTATAAAAAGGTCGGCACCCAAGGACTGCCTTCATCATCTCTCTTGACTCTTTCCATCCTCCAATAACAAGCACAGGTAAGTCAAAGCGGGCGTCTTTCAAAGCTGATATTGCAATTGAAATGAATTTGGAGATGAATGAACCTCTTCAAGGTGATTCTCTCAGCTTGATTATGCCCACATTTAATGTTGCTTGAATCTGAATTTTGATCCTAGGAACATGAGAAACTGCCTTTGTGCTGTTCAGACCATTGGTCCATCTTAGCTCAGTGTGAGCTTTACTGAGTAGCAACAGGGGTTGCGGCTGAAGAACATTCCCAACCCTACCTGGAGATGCTGGAGGACAAACCTGGGAACTTCTGCATGCAAAGCAGATGATGGTTGTGCAGTGTCTCCATGGTTGGAAGCACTAAAGCTTCTGTTTGTTGCTTGCTGGAAACTGCAGGGGGGAGGAGTGTGCTTTTGTGCTCTGGTCTTGCTTGTGGGCTTATCTTTAGGGCATCTGCTTGGCAACTGTGTGAGCAGGATGTTGGACTAGGTGGACTATTGGCCTAATCTAGCAGCCAGGCTGTTCTGATGTTCTTATGGGTAACGATTAGGGAGGACTCTTGCATCATGCTCTCCCTGTGGGCTTCCTGGAGAAATCTGATTGGCCACTGTGAGAAAAAGGATGCTATACTAGATGGGCCATTGGCCTTTTCCAACAAGCACTTCTTATGGTCTTATGTCCTTATGTACTGCCCGTCTGCTAAACATTATGAATCAAGGAAACAGATGCAAGTATTTCTAGAGGGTGGGGAAACTTAAAAAGTTGGCAAATTTGCCAATGTTAAGTTAGAACTTATCAACAAGATTATGGATTCTTTTGAAAATGTTCTTTTCAAGCTTGATTTCCACACATATGGGCCTCTCCATTCCTATGGAGCAGTAGAAGGCTTCTCCTCAGGTTAGAACTCTCAGGCTGCGGAGGCTGCGGAGTGGAGTTTGCCACCAGGGTTGCCTTCAGGTTTTGGTGTGCCTTGGAGCAAAATAACCCACCTAAAGCACCTTGTCTTGTCTCAGTATCTTCTCGCTTCCAGCAAGTGCAGTGACCACCTGCTGGAAGTCTCCATAGGAGGTTGCATTCTACCAAGCCAAGTCATTGGTCCATCAAGCTCAGCATTTTCTCCATGGACTGGCAAGAAATCTCTGGGATTTCAGACAGGAGTTTGTCCCAACCCTACTTACAGATGCTGGGGGTTGAATCTTCAGCCTTCTGCATGATATTCAGGAGTTCTACCACTGGCTCTTCCCATCGACATTACCAGTTAGAGAAGCAGTTAGAAGAAAGTTCTCTCCGCAGATGGAGGCCCTCTGCAGGTGCCTATGCCCCTCCTTGGGACCAGTCCTGCCTCCCAGCCTTACTGTTGCAATTCTTTTGTTTTTAAGTTCTTATCCATATGCAATCTCCTCTTGCCTATATAGCATAACAGAGAAGCACAGCTATAAGCAAGTCATAAAAAGGATGCAGCAGGGGAAAGAATGAATGATTCAGAACTCCAAAATATCTTCTAAGCTGGCAAGTAAACTAGGGAGGAAAGGATTCCCTTGTCCCTTTGGTGTAACATGGATTCTTTCCACATTGCAATAGGCTTCTCTCAAGTTCTGATTTAATATGGAGAATTTATAGAAATAATAATAATAATAATAATAATAATAATAATAATAATTTTATTATTTCTACCCCACCCATCCAGCTGGGTCTCCCCAGCCACTCTGGGTGGTTTCCAACAGAAGGTTAAAAATACATTAAAACATCAGTTATTAAAAACTTCCCTAAACAGGGCTGCCTTCAGATGTCTTCTAAATGGCAGACAGTTGTTTATTTCTTTGACATCTGATGGGAGGGCGTTCCACAGGGTGGGCACCACTACCGAGAAGGCCCTCTGCCTGGTTCCCCATAACTTCACTTCTCACAATGAGGTAACCGCCAGAAGGCCCTCGGAGCTGGACCTCAGTATCCGGGCAGAACGATGGGGGTGGAGACGCTCCTTCGGGTATACTGGCCGAGGCCATTTAGGGTTTTAAAGGTCAGCACCAACACTTTGAATTGCACTTGGAAATGTACTGGGAACCAATGTAGGTCTTTCAAGACTGGTGTTATGTGGTCACGGTGGCCGCTCCCAGTTATCAGTCTAGCAACGCATTCTGGATTAGTTGTAGTTTCCGGGTCACCTTCAAAGGTAGCCCACATAGAGTGCATTGCAGTAATGCAAGTACTTACTTGCGTGTTGCAAGTAATCCAGTATTGGAATGCCTAATTTGCTGCAGATGGTACTTCCTTTGCATTATCCCTCTCCACATCCTGAAATTGTATAGGTGTGTTGCTAAATTATTGCAAACAAATAAAAGAACAAAATACAGTCTAACTGCAGGCTTGATTACCGTACATCAAGATTCCTTTTGTACATTGTTTTCAACAATGAGCAAAATTTGCTGCTGCACCTTGAGAAAACGATGTACACAAAGGCACTTGATCCAACCCCATTAAACTGACCCTATTTCTGTGTGGGGTTTGATGCATACCCACCCTTAAAGGAAGGGTGGGAAACCTGAGTGAACCAAATGATGTGTAAAAATTGCACACACAACAATACAATATATAATTTGAGATCAATAGAAGAGCAGTGATTAATTCTCATTTCGCTGGAACTTCTTGCAAAACAAGGTGAGTTTATCGGGGACTCAGAAATCCAGAGGAAAAAATCAGAGAAGGGATTGTTTGAGAGTTCCACATGCAACTCTGAGAAAGGACCTGGGTTTAGTCCCCAACATCTCCAGCTTGGGCTAGGATAACCATCGTCGGAAACTCTGGAGAGCTGCTGCCAATCAGTGTAGACAACATTGTGCTCGATGGACAGTGGTCAGACTTGATGTAAGGCAGTTTCTTATGTTAAAAAGAACATAGCTCAGTGGCATTACAATGTCCTCCTGGAATGAATCTCAGTAGTAGTGAATATGTTTCACACGCAGAAGTCTCAGGATCTTCAGGAAGAGCTGGGAAGGCTATTGTTATGGAAATACTGGAGAGCCATTGCCAATCAGTGTAGCTCAGCCTTCATCAACGTGGTGTCTTCCAGATATTTTGGACTGCAACTCCCATCAACTCAGTTGGGCACAATCATTTCAGCTGGGGCAAATGTGAGTTGAAATCCATAACATCTGGAAAGGATTAGGTTGCAGATGATTGCTTTGGACCAATTGTCCCATTTAGTATAAAGCAGCATCTTATGACCCTTCCTAAATTTTGGGTATGGAATGTTGTGGGGGCATCCCTAATGTCAAGACATTGCATGCACCAATACTGAATGTGTTTTGACCCAAATGAATGTGTGTGTGTGTATTCAGTTCCATATACGTGATTGAAAGTGGAATGAGTTGGCTTGTTAACCTTAGCTCATAACATACTGAGAGACTACCTTAGCAGAACACACACAATGAAAACCTTGAGTTCTGAAAGCTTTCTAAGTATGTTTCTGGCAAAAGTGATTGACCCATGTTGACTTGTTTGCTATTTAGATGCAACACGTGCTCCTTGTTTTTAATATTATGTGGAGGAGCTTGCCATTACCCAAAACGGTACAATCACTTCTGTGAGAAACAGTTTTGACTATACAAAATACACATGCAGATGAAGCTTTCTGGAACGAGATATGAGCTTTGCATGCTTAGAATCCTCACCTCAAAGAAAATAAGGGTATTGTAAGGTTCCATAATTCTTAATTGAAATCTGAGCCAGAGAATAACCCAACCAGCCACTCCAATCTCAATCCACTTCCATTTAAACAAAACCTAGCAGCTAATGCAATGGTAGTCCTCTAACCACACAAAGAGAGGGTTCTGCAGTCCTCATCCTCTTTCATAGGTAGCAGGACAGGAATATAGGCCGTGATGGCCTTTTGTTACAGTTTCCCATTTGGGGACAGCGGGGGAGTAATTCAGTTTATTTTCTGCACCATCTGAACCTGAGCCAGGCAAGAGATCTCCTATCATTAAGTCTTCAAGTCTATAGGGAACCTCTGGGCTTGGGAGCTGCTGGTTTGCAAGATATTTCTTCTTTTTGCATTAAGCACTACATAGCTAAAGGGTCAGATATTAAGAGATTACTCTAATGGTTTTAATTAAAACTCATTGTCAATTTAGTTGGTTTCAGATTTGCATCATGCTTACCTAAGGGCAAGTTGCAACATCTTGCAGTGCTGCTTAAGATGATCGCCCCATCCTGAAGACTGATGGCCAATTAAATTAGGGCTGTTCACTTAGAAGGGAAACTCATTGTTTTCAGCAAGGCTTGCTTTTGAGTAATGATGCTTTGTTCAGGCTTTGAGCAGCCAACTCCCTTGGTTTTCCTTCCAAAGTGTTCCATCCCTGCTTCCCACACAAATTTCCCTGTGATCATAACTACCACCTGAAAAGGTCTTCTTCATCAATCCTTTTCCAAAACGAATGACTAAATAATGAAACCTGGACAAATCTGGACAAATCCACTCCCATGGCACTAATTCAGAAGATATTTCATCTGATCCCAGTTCAAGAACCACTAAACGCAGTGCTTTTGTCTAAGGAACTTCTTTTCTGGATTATCAGACCAAAAGTCTGTCAGATCCCTATAGACATAAGAAAAGCCTGCTGGATCAGGCCAATGGCCCATCTAGTCCATAACCCTGTCCACACAGTGGACAACCAGACACCTGTGGGACCCACAAGTGGGTTTCGAGCACACCATCACTCTCCCCCTCCTGTGGTTTCCAGCAACTGATATTCAGAGGCATTACTGCCTCTGACCATGAAGGCAGAGCAAACACATCATGGTTAGTAGCCATTGGTAACATTATCCTCTATTATTTCTTCTTAAAGCCTTCCAAGTTGGTGGCCATCATGGCCTCCCGCAGGAGCAAGCTCCATAGTTTTAATTATTTGCTGTGTGAAGAAGCATTTTCTACTAATGCTTAGCTTCATTGGACAGTCATGAGTTTTACTGTTATGAGAAAGGGGCAGAAAGCTCTGTCTATCCACTTTCTCCATGCCATGTATAATTTTATAAATTTCTATCATGGTCACCTCTTAGTCACCTTTTCTCTGATCTAAGAAGACTCAAATACTACAACCTGTCCTCAAAGGACAAACCTGTCCTTCATCCCCTGGATCATTTTGGTTGCACTTTCAAGAAGCTTTTCCAGCTCTATAAATATCCCTTTTGATATGTACACTATCCTTCCTGAGCTGAGGTAGCCAGAACTGGAAATAGTATTCCAAATGTGGCCACAGCATAAATTTGTATAACCTTCTGGATTATCAGGCCAAAGGTCCACCAGACCCAATGTCCTGTTTCCCACAGTCGGCCAATCAGAAGCCCCCAAGAAGGGCATGGGCATTATAGTCTTCACAGGCTGCTGTCTGCCAATGATAGTTTGCACGGTTAGATACTGCCATGAAGCATTAAGGTCTAAAGTGATGTTCATCAGTCCACTGATGTTCTTGGGCAACTCCCATCATTCTTGACCATTCACTAAACTAGTTGGAGATGATGTGAGCTGTGGCCCAAGAACCTCTGGGGACCTAAGGTTAAAGAACCCTGTTCCAAAGTGACTTCATGACCAACATGTTAGACTGCTCCTAATTTCCTTAATATGCGACCTGAGTAAACTATGCCAGCTGGGCAATTGGCAGGTAATTGCTTCTACAATAGAATGTATTCTAGTTGCTGGGTATCATAAATGGGCAGAGTGCTGTTGCAGTGGTTGTGGGCCACTTTGAGAACAGGAGGTTGGTTTAAATGGGTCATTGGCCTGATTCAGCAGTCAGGTTCTTCTTATGTTTTTTATGGGTAACATAAAATTCATGCCCTGCTTGTGGGCATCCTGGAAGAATTTAATTGGCCACTGTGAGAACAGGATGTTGTACTAGATAGACCAGAGTCTTTAGGGCTCTTCTGATGTTCTTACAAATGTCACCTTCCAGCAGCCCGTGCAGCTAGTACGGCCAATGGTCAGTGCTGGTGGGAGTTGCAATCTAGAACCATTGAATTAATTAAGGAGAAGGATATCAATGGCTTCTAGCCACAATGACTGTGTTCACTCTCCACTGCCAGAGGCACAATGTCACTGAATACCAGTTTCTGGGAACGGCAAGTGGGGAGAGTGGCTACTTGTGGGCTTTCTGTAGGCATCCAGTTGGCCAATGTGAAAAGAGGACTCGATAGGCCATTGGATTGATCCAGCTGTGGGGTTCATGGACACCTGTGTGAGCTGCAGCAGAGGGCATGACTTTATCTGCCTCTCTCTTAATCTGTAGGGATTTGGAACATGTTTGTTGACTTAAATGTTGCATACCACATTGATCTCTCATTGTGCTCTTTCAGAAACAGCTCTCACCCTGCAAAGATGTCTGTCGGAGGCGGTGGGAACATGTGCTATGCCAGCTGTCCTGCATCCACAGTGACAATACAGCCACCACCCTTTGTCCTAAATATCCCAGGACCAGCGCTCTACTGCCCTGACCAAAACTTTGGCATTGAGCAATACAACCCATGCGCAGGCTATGGCGGTGGATATGGAGGCAGCGGAGGAATGGGGGGCCGTGCTATTGGTAGCGGAAGCGGCATGGGCATAGGTGGTGGTATGGGTGGAGGAGGAGGTTATGGAGGCCTTGGTGGTGCAGGTGGTTATGGGGGTGGAAGTATGGGAGGCCGTGGGCTTGGTGGTTTAGGTGCAGGTGGCAGTCTGGGCGGTGGAGGAGGTTATGGGGGCATTGGTGGTGGTTATGGGGGTGGAAGTATGGGGGGCCGTGGTGGGGGTGGTTTAGGTGGGGGTAGCTTGGGTGGTTTAGGTGGGGGTAGCATGGGTGGTAGTGGTGGCATTGGTGGATCTGGTGGACGTCGAGGCAGCATAGGTGGTGGCACCGGGGGTGGACGTAGAGGCAGCATAGGTGGTGGCACCGGGGGTGGACGTAGAGGCAGCATAGGTGGCGGCAGCGGGGGCGGACGTAGAGGCAGCATAGGTGGCGGCAGCGGGGGCGGACGTAGAGGCAGCATAGGTGGCGGCAGTGTGAGCGGACGTAGAGGCAGCATAGGTGGCGGCAGTGTGAGCGGACGTAGAGGCAGCATAGGTGGTGGCAGCATGGGTGGCGGTCTTGGTGGATCTGGAGGTAGTGTTGGTGGTGGCACTGGTGGAATTGGAGGCAGTCTGGGTGGTGGAGGAGGTGGACGCCGAATCAGCGGGGGACGCCGATACAGTGGCAGTGGTGGCTACAGCAGTGGTGGATATGGTGGAAGCGGTGGCTACAGCAGTGGCGGATATGGTGGAAGTGGCGGATACAGCAGTGGCGGATATGGTGGAAGTGGTGGATACGGAAGTGGCGGATATGGTGGAAGTGGCGGATACAGCAGTGGCGGATATGGTGGAAGTGGTGGATACGGAAGTGGCGGATATGGTGGAAGTGGGGGATATGGCAGTGGTGGGTATGGTGGAAGTGGCGGATACAGCAGTGGCGGATATGGTGGCAGTGGCGGATACGGCAGTGGCGGATATGGTGGAAGTTGCGGATATGGCATGGGTGGATATGGCAGTGGTGGATACGGTAGCGGTGGATATGGTGGCAGAAGTTATGGCACCAGAAGAATTATATACTCTGGAGGCCGCAGAAGCGGATATGGTGGAGGTGGCTACAGCAGCAGGTCTTATGGCGGCTCCTATGGTGGAAGCTTGGCGCTGCTGCCTACTACCGCATGCTACACCTGCTACTGAACCCAGAGGAAACAACCCAGAGCTCATGGGACAACCGCAGAAACACAAGATGATGAACCCAAAGCTTGAACTTGCAGGAGTGGACTTGGGGAAACCCTTCGCCTTCTGTCGCCTGCTGATGCAAGCTCCTTGAACTGAATGATCAGCGAATCCACACTTGAACTCTGTGTGCATTTTTGTTTCCACAATTGCACACAAGAAGAAATAACTCGCAGTAATATCCTTTCCAGGCTATGTTGCTTTCTACAAACTTCACGACTATGACTTGAAACGCGTGGGGGAGAGCATATAAGCCCACCCCTTTTCTCCGCTCTGATAATGAACAACCCACAACCGTGCACTTGCATGTCCTGTTAGAAGAGATTCTTAAATGCCTTGAACTGTGCCCACTGAAGCATTGTGAAACCTCTGTTTCCACAACCAATGAAGCAATAGTGCAGATTGAAAAAATCAATTGCATTCTAATTTATCACCCTTTTCCCTGCCGAAAAAAAAATGCTGCTGTTTCTTCATTCCCTTTGTCATTAAAGCTTTTTTTTGCATCACAAATTTTTCCCTCCTGTCTAGTTTGTATTCCCCTCATACTTCAAAATAGGCAGGTTGGGCTGACACACGAACAAGGAACTAAATGATTCAAGGGCACCCAAATGAGGGTTCTACTTGAGAGTGATTTTGCACCCACTTCAATTCAAGCTGGTCTGTAAAAAACAATTCCAGCCATTACCACATGGGGGCCTATTCACAAGGTATACTGAAACCTTCCAGGTAAACTGAGTCACTGGATCTTTCTGCATTTTATTCCCCTTTAGAGGAGGACGTTAGTGGGTTAAAGATCATTAGCTGAACCAAAAAATCTTGATTTAAAATGAATTGCATGAGTTTATTTCAGAGAACCACAGAGTTCCACCCAAATCCCCTCCAAACACCCATAGCAAACTGAGCAAACAGCAGTTAGTTAGGGCACACTGGATGCAAGAGTAGAAGGTACTCCTTAAAAGATGGCAGTACAGCTTCTGCTTGGAGACCTAGAGTGAAGAAGAACCCATCCACCCTCAGAAGGTGGTGGATCACATACCTGTTGTAGACCAGAATGAGCTGGATGGACCAGCCGACTTTGCCTCCAGAACGTTCTTGAGATGTTTGTTCCATTCTCTTTTAAGGAAAAGGGGACTAAGTTAAAAAGTTGCAGGAATTTATTTATTTTTGCATGCAGAGGGTGCCCAAGGTTCCAAGATGGAGCAGCAAAATTACACAAAATTACAAGTGCATTTTCGATTGTACAATTGACACAGATGTACAGTGGTACCTCAGAAGTTGAACGGAATCCATTCTGGAAGTCTGTTCAACTTCCAAAACGTTCGGAAACCGAGGCACAGCTTCCAATCGGAAGTTCCTGCAGCCAATCGGAAGCCACAGAAGCCCCATCGGACGTTCGGGTTCCAAAGGACATTTGCAAACCGGAACACTCAGTTTGGCGTTCGGGAGCCAAAATGTTCGACTTGCAAGACATTCGGGATCCAAAGTACAACTGTGTAGTAAATCTACATCATAGTTCTTCTAGGGCATTGCCACCTAGGGGGAGGACTATGACTCAGTACTAGGGCATCTTATTTGCATACAGAAGTTACTGGATGGCATTTCCAGGTAGGGCTGGGGAAGTCCTCACCCTGTAATCCCTGAGAGCTACTGACAGTCACTGACAACTGAACTGGTCAGACCCATGTTCTGATTTCATATAAGACAGTTTCCTATATACCTGCATAAAGGTAAAGGTAAAGGGACCCCTGACTGTTAGGTCCAATTGCGGACGACTCTGGGGTTACAGCGCTCAGCAAACTTTATTGGCTGAGGGAGCCGACGTACAGCTTCTGGGTCATGTGGCCAGCATGACTAAGCTGCTTCTGGTGAACCAGAGCAGCGCACGGAAATGCCGTTTACCTTCCCGCTGGAGTGGTACCTATTTATCTACTTGCACTTTGACGTGCTTTCGAACTGCTAGGTTGGCAGGAGCAGGGACCGAGCAACAGGAGCTCACCCCGTCATGGGGATTCAAACCACCACCTTCCGATCGCCAAGCCCTAGGCTCAGTGCTTTAGACCATGGCTCCACCCGCGTCCCTTATATACCTGCATAGGAACCGTTTATAGTTCTCCACCTGTATATCAGATTGGAGATGACTGATAGAGCAGTAAACAATCACAAGTGCTTAAAAAAAAGGTTTTGCCTGGTGCCTAAAGATATACAGTGGTACTTCTGGTTACAGACGCTTCAGGTTACAAACTCCGCTAACCCAGAAGTAGTACTTCAGGTTAAGAACTTTGCTTCAGGATGAGAACAGAAATCGTGCGGTGGCAGCGGGAGGCCCCATTAGCTGAAGTGGTACCTCAGGTTAAGAACAGTTTCAGGTTAAGAACGGACCTCCAGAACAAATTAAGTTCTTAACCCGAGGTTCTACTGTATAATGATGGCACCAGGCGAGTCTCCCTGGAGAGAGCATTCTGCAAATGGGGATGTATTTATGTATTCTCATCTATTTGTTTAATGAATCTATATGCTGCTGTTCACAAGTTTAGTATCCTCCCACGCCAGCTCACAACACGTGAGGCAAAACGGAAAATGGCACCTGCCACTGTTGCTGCCACCACCTCCACCGGAGGTGACTGGAGGTGACCAAGGGAAGTCTTGGAGCACTGAAGGTGGCGGGAGAGAAGGAAGGCAAGTGGGTGTGACTTGGAGAGCCTCCCAGAAGCCAACTAGAGGGCCTTGGAGGGCCACATTCAGCTCCTGAGCTCGAGGCTCCCCATTCCTGCCCTAGAGATTTTCAAACAAAAGTGGATCCAGGGAAGCAGGGTTTGAGGTGTTCTTCTTCTGACACAAAGCATGTCTATTCATATCTGGGTCTGGAGAGCACTGCTGTGCTCGGTTTCTGCTTGCAGGCTTTCTAGAAGAAGCATGTGGTTGGCCACTCTGAGAACAGAAGGCTGGACTAGACAGGCCTTTGGCCTGATCCTGCAGCTAGGCTCTTTTTAGTGGAACTCCAGGTCCAGAGGCAGTCTGTCTAGGTTCCTAGACACTTTGGGGCATTTGGTCATGGAGAACAGGAAGTTGATTTAAGTGGGCCTTTGGCTTGACCCAACAGACAGATCTCAACTTATTTCCATATTCTCAACAGCCATGCATTCTGCTGCTGCATCTACATGCTGCAACCACATGGTGGCAACCTTAAGAAGCAATATTAACCACTTTCAACATGCTCTGGGTTGCTGATGATGACCTTTGTCTTAGCTATGAGGAGCTTGGGATCACTTCGACAAATATTAATCTCCACCAGTGACTCAGTTCACGGCCCTCCCTTGCCCCAGCCCTAGAAGCAGGCACACCTCACAAGGACAAATAAGGCACTCAAGAGATGCAATATGATTGATATGCCGTATTTTTCGCTCTATAAGACGCACCAGACCACAAGACGCACGTAGTTTCTGGAGGAGGAAAACAAGAAAAAAAATATTCTGAATCTCAGAAGCCAGAACAGCAAGAGGGATCGCTACGCAGTGAAAGCAGCAATCCCTCTTGCTGTTCTGGCTTCTGGGATAGCTGCGCAGCCTGCATTCGCTCCATAAGATGTACACACATTTCCCCTTACTTTTTAGGAGGGAAAAAGTGAGTCTTATAGAGCAAAAAATATGGTATTTTGAAACAAATGGACAAAAATGTTTTGAAACTGAAAGCCAGCTTTTTACACATCGTTCCATTTATGTGCGGAAAACAAACAGGACAGACCATGCGTCTGTTGTGGGGTGTCATTGACCAACGGCAGGCAAGCAAAAGGATGGGTGTTCGCTGAGGGACAGGACCAACTGATCTAGCAGGCTTCACTTAGGTCTGCTCCTCGAGCATATGGAGGCCCTCCTCCTTCTGTCGTGTGCAGTTCCTCATTGGATGTCCCACCAACCCTTCCCTTTTAGCCTAATGTTATATTTCATGAATGAGCATGTTGTGGACAAAGTTGGTCATTGTATTCTGAGCCAGGCAGGAATTTTCCCTCAGACTAATTGGCCCTGTCTGAGGGTTTTGAATACCTCATAGCAATTGTCACAACTTGGCCAGTTTAGGCATTAGGTTGGCCTTAGTCTTGGTGGAGGGGAGGTTGTAAGCCTCTTCCTGCCCCTCCAAGGACAGGTGTAGACTTTTAAAGGGATCCAGAAGGAATCCCTGGTTGTCCAGGCAACCAGGTGGGGGTTATGGCCATAGCAAGGCAGCGATCAAGCCTATTTGAAGTCGGTCAAATGTCCTCCACAACTCTAGTCTAAACCCTACTTCCAGCAGGTGGGCTGGTTGTTAATGGTTGTTATACCCAATGCCTATGCCAAACCTCTCACATCTGTAATCAATAAAAGTTGTGGCCTTATTTGACCCAAAATGCAGCGTGTCTTGCCAGGTTATTATGCTCAAAGACGGAGTCATCAGACACTGACTTTACCTGTTTCAAGAGAAACAGGTAAATGCAGTAATGCTTCTGAATACCAGCTGCTGAAAACCACAGGAGGGGAGAATGTTCTTGTGCTCAGATCCTGGACTAGTTGGGCCATTGTCCTGAACCAGCAGCCTCTTCTTGTATTCTTATTCCACCTAGCAAATGTGCAGGTGGGTGAAAGTTCTGCCTTTGGAAGCTGGGAAAAGCCCCCAAATAGGGTATTCTGGGGGAGGAGGAAGGGCAGGCTGAACTTCTCTAGGATCTGCTCTTGGGCAAAAGCTTCCTGCATTGCAGAGGGTTGGACTAGATGGTCCTTGTGGTCCCTTTCAGCACTAAGTTTCTATGATTCTATAACAGTCGTACCTTGGTTCCCGAACGGCTTAGTTGTCAAACAAATCTGCTCCCGAACACCGCAAACCCAGAAGTTTGGTTTGCAAACGTTTTTCAGAAGCCGAATGTCCAACACAGCTTCCGACTGAGCGCAGGAAGCTCCTGAAGCCAATCGGAAGCCGTGCCTTGGTTTCTGAACGGTTTTAGGAGTCGAACGGACTCCCAGAACGGATTAAGTTTGAGAACCAAGGTACTGCTGTATTCCTAACCACCCTGCACAGTGCCACCTGCTGGCCCTTGTGCTCAAACAACTTACATCACATCCACTCTTTCCAAAAACGGAAGGATGACTGCGCAACAGAGGCCATATTCACACCATGCATTTAAAATATTAAAAAATCAACAACCCCAAAACACAACTCACAGCCATGACTTCCCCCAAATAATTCTGGGAGCTGCAGGGCGTGAAAGTTGTTAGGAAACCCCCACTATTCCCCTCAAAGGACTAAGTTTCCCAGAGTTCTCTGTGAAAAGGGATTGATTGGTAAACTAATTTGGGAGTGATTTCTGTTACAAATATATGGGAGATTTATTTATTTGCCTACTTATTTTAAAATCCTGTTCAAAATGCTAATGCAGTCATGCGTTCCTTGTGAGCTCCCTAAAGGTAGCTGATTGGACAAGGTGAAAAACCAGGATGCTGGGTTGGGTGAGTTCTTGGTCTGATAAGGAAAGCAGAGGTGATATTATGCTGCCCTGGACTCCTTTGGAAGGAAGGTTGAGATATAAAATGAATGAACGGAATTATCTTAGGAGCAGGGCTGGAAAAAGCAGGTCTGCAGTGTGATTCATGAAGCTTTTTACCAGAGAGAATATCTGTTTATAGACTAGATGAAGATCAGGTTTCTCTCTCCTATGGTTAAGACAAATTTGTACTCCGGATTTTGGGAGTACAACGTCAGCAATATGCTGATGGCACACAACTCTACTTCTCCTTTACATCCACAGGTGTGGCTGTGGACGTGCTGGACCGATGTCTTGCCTCGGTAATGTACTGGATGAAATGAATGGACCTAAGTGAGATACAGCAATTGGTTTCAATGGGTGTGCTCTGAGGATGACTAACAGTAGATTACAACTAAATTGGAATGGCTAACTTAAGTCCATTGGTTTCAATTGTTCTACTCTGTGTAGGATGGAGTGGGATACAATTCACTGGATCCCGACTTAGTCATGCTTAGAAGAGACCCATTGCAATCAATCAGACTGAAATTATTAATGATTTCTTTAATTTTCAGGGGGTCTGGTCTAGGAATGACTAAGTCCTGATTCAGGCATAAATGTAATAATTGGGAATGCCACCCTTCTTGTTGCTAGATTTTTAGAAAAAGAAAAACCTTACTGATTAAAACACAGATAGACATTGTGTGCTGCAGCATAGCATAGGTTTTAATGTGTGTAACACGTCAAGAGATAACATTTAGAATATTAGTAGTCAGTTTCAAGTACAGTAGATATGTGGATACTTTGCCTTCCATGAATGACTTTTAGAATTGACCCATTGAACAATTAGGGGAAGGGGGAAAGGCTCTCAAGGGCAGAATCAATTCCCCATCCCCAAACAGTGTCCAGTGTCTCAACATTGCCTTTATTTTGGTTTTATAGATTGACCCTTCTATGTCAATGAGGTCTTCTCTTCCATCCGTGCCATTTCATTCAGTGAAGAACTATGTGATCATGTGACACAGATGAAGTCAGGTGTTCCAGCTTCCATCACACGTTGGGTTGGATTCATGGGATGTATATCAGCATCGCCTCCCATTACTTGACAGCTCTTGGTGAGACATGTTGAGCATTCCCATAGAAAAGGATCATGCTTGACCCTGAGCAAAACAAATGCTCCATCTTTCTGAAGGCCGATTCACACATGCAAGTTATCCCCTGTTCCCAGAATTCAAACATGCATGAGTAAACATTCCATTTTGTGCAAATAATATCCCAGTTTCATTATACAGGAGAAATGCTATTCAGATTGGAAAGCCCTTTAACTATAGATGTATGCAATTAAAACGAAGCTTAGAGCGAGAAGGGGGAAGTTTTGATGCAGGCCTCATTCGCAGAGGTGCTGAGTTCTTGTGGTCCATGGTTGGGGCTACGAGTGCTCAGCACTCCTGGGATACAGGAATTCGTAGAAGCTTAGGCAAGGCGATCTCACGCCGTTGGTGGGGGTTCCTTGTTTTCCTTCATAGCAATGGTATTCCGTCTGAGTTTAATAATCGCTGCAGTAGCTGTATCTTCTTTCTAGGTATGATGGCCTGGAATAAAAATTCATCAGGCTTGAATTGCTTGCAAAGGCTGGGGCAGGGAACTCTGCAAAGCTGAGGCTTTTGTGTCCTCTACTGCCCCGACCAGAGCGAGCACAGGGGTTGCATTGGGTGATGCAAAAGGGCTGGTCAGGGCAGTAGAGGGCCGGTCCTGGGATGGTTAAGCAGAATGCTGGTGGCTGTATCGTGACAGTTGAGGGAGGGCAGCTAGCATAGCACCGAGGGTTAAATGACCCTTGACCCTTCATGGTTGGATGATGATGAATCTGAAACAACACAACAGGGAGAGAGATCATGAACAAATGCTTTATAATGAACTGAGTCAGCACTTACTTTTGGGAACTAGATAAGCAGCTTCCAGGAAGAAGATTGTTATGGGGTGGGGGGTTATAGCTCTTAACTATACAGTGGTACCTCGGGTTACATACGCTTCAGGTTACATACGCTTCAGGTTACAGACTCCGCTAACCCAGAAATAGTATCTTGGGTTAAGAACTTTGCTTCAGGATGAGAACAGAAATCATGCTCCGGTGGTGTGGTGGCAGCGGGAGGCCCCACTAGCTAAAGTGGTGCTTCAGGTTAAGAACAGTTTCATGTTAAGAACGGACCTTTGGAACGAATTAAGTACTTAACCTGAGGTACCACTGTACAAACATAAAAAGTACCAGTCCAGAGTTTGTGTGTGTTTCATCAAAGGGAAGGACAAGAGCTCAAGACAGAGCAAAGTCACTTCACACAGAGAGAATCTCAAGTTCAATTTCAGACCAGGCTGGGAAAGGCTTCCTATATTCTATTTAAATCAGCCTTTATTGATCAGTGGTAGAGTATCTGCCTTGCAAACAGAAGGTCCCTTCTCCAATAAAAATAGGGACATACTATTCAACAACAACAATTTATACGCTGCCTATATGACCGGGTTGGACTGTTTTTAGAAAGGAACGGCCAATGGTTTTCAATACACCAGTTCCACATCAAAAACAACAACAACAAAAGTATAAGGACATAGCTATATCAGGTCACTGGTCCATCTAGCCCAGCATCCTGTTCTTATAGTGGCCAACCGGATGCAAGCCGGACCCCAAAGCAAGAGCACTTTCTCCAGAAACTGGTATTCAGAAGCATTATTGCCCCTTACAATGCAGAGGAATAGCCATCACATAGCAGCCACATATTCCCCAACCTTGACCTAGAAAGGTCTCTTTCTCTGTGTGCAACCCATCTCCCCATGTGCTTAATCATAGTGCAGGAAGTATCCAAATATGCCAACAATCTGCACAATCCCATTTGTATGTGAAGGGTAGTAGAGTAACGTCTTCTACCGTGACAATCCTATTATTACAGATAAAGTGAGGGTAATAAGCCATGAAGGAGGAATTGTTCTCCACTGAAACTCTGTTGAGCTATTTAGGTATAGTTAAAGCAGTAAATGAGCAGAACCATCTTCAATTCCCTCTCCTGTTTTCTGAAATACATTTAATTAGTAATTGGGGGGAAAGAGAATTTAACCTGCAATTTGGTAACTGCCTGCAGAGCATTTGGCACAGTAACGGGGAATATAAATCTGCACTTGAATTTGTAAGCTTTAATAACAACTGTTCTCTAACAAAGGTGTCAAAAGCAGTATGTAAGTCAACTAAGTGTTTATAGAAATGTGTCCAGCGCTGAATTTAGGGTGGTTTGGGCAGTCTGCCCCCCCCAACAGGGTGCTGAGTCAAGGGGACTAATAATAATAATAATAATAATAATAATAATAATAATAATAATAATAATAATACCTATATTTATATGGATACCTACTGAGAAGATCCATAAAAAAGCCAAAAGGAATTATAAGAAATATTTAGGGAGTGGGTTGCCAAATTTTGTGCTCGCTTAAGGTGCCATATTACTAAAGTCTGTTCCTGATGTGCCCTTTCAGCCCTAATGTCTTCATAAAATAAAACAGTTTGGGATAAAAGAATTATAGGTGAGGACTGACCTAAAGCACGGTGGGTTGGCCAAAAGCACGGTGGATCTTCTAATTGTGGAAAAGGTTGTTGAGTGTGACTGAACCCAAGTTAGAAACAAGACCTCTTTTCTGAGTTATCTTGTGTAAATAAATAGGTTATAATTGTAAAGGTTTCGGTGGTGGTTGTGAGAGAAAAGATGGTGGATGAACTGCCTCACTGCCCTTCTAAGGTAAAGGTAAAGGTAAAGGTAAAGGCCCTGGATGGTTAAGTCCAGTCAAAAGTGACTATGGGGTTGTGGCGCTCATCTCGCTTTCAGGCTAAGGGAGCCAGTGTTTGTCCACAGACACCTTTCCGGGTCATATGGCCATCATGACTAAACCTTTTCTGGTGCAATTGAACACCGTAACGGAAACCAGAGCGCACGGAAACGCCATTTACCTTCCCGCCGCAGTGGTACCTATTTATCTACTTGCACTTTGACGAACTGCTTTCGAACTGCTAGGTTGACAGGAGCTGGGACAGAGCAACGTGAGCTCACCCTGTCACAGGGATTCAAACCGCTGATGTTCCGATCGAAAAGCCCAAGAAGCTCAGTGGTTTAGCCCACAGCACCCACCTGTGTCCTTCTAGATTGCCCTTCTAGAGTCACACCAGCCAGGTGGAAATGATTTTCAGACCATTTCACTCTTGTTACCAATCAAAGGGGAATTAAGTATGTCAGCTACAGGGACATAGGAACTTGTCTAATACTGAGTCAGACCCATTGGTTCATCTAGTTTAGTGCTGTCTACAATGACTGGCTGTGCCTCTTCAGAGCTTCAAGCAAGGAACATTCCCAGTCCTACCTGGAGATGCTGGGGATTAAACCTGTGACCTCCCGCAAGCAAAGCAGGTACTCTCCCACACAGTTAAAGACCTTTCCCACAACAGTTTAGAGCCTTATATCTTTTGCCCATCACAGTGATATAGTTAACTGACACATCATCCACTCCCAACGTCCACCATTCCCAAACCCCATGCACGCTGAGATTTCCGCTCAGAGCTTACCTGATGTCTCGGAGGATCAGAAATTGCAAGAAGTGGTTTGAAGATCCCTCAAGCTCTGCCTTTTTATACGGTTTCTTGGGTGGCCTCGAGAAGTTGAGACATTTTTGTGTGTGCTGTTACTTCACGCTGGAAAAAGAAATAATTACATCCTTGATGGTGATTACCAAAATGTTGTGAATAATAATCTTGCTGATAGTGTTTATGAGTTTATCCTGGATTCAGCAACCCTATGTTTTAATATGTTACACCCTAAATACCTGGTTTTATTTCAAAACAGCACTGGCCTGTTTCTTGGGGTGTTCTCACCGGATCCGCTGGAAAAGTGGGAGATGGCAACCCCTTGGAAACATAGGAATCAATAGATCTAGGTATTCTCAACCAGAAACCACAGGGAGAATGCCAGCTGTTAAGAGTTGCCAACCATGATGATTTCATGTAACATTTCAGATGTCCTGATAATATTTGTCCCTTAGCATTGCCAAGCACCTCATGCTGTGCTTTTGTTATTTCATTCTCTGTTCTTTTGTGGAGTGGCCTTAACTTTGTATTATTTTGACAGCCTGATTTCTGTATACTTTTGACAGCATGTGGGAGCACAAGGATTAACCTTAATTTTTGTCATCCTCTCTAGAACTGTTTTAATACTTTAATCCTGGGATATATACCTTGGGCACTCCCAAAACATCAGGTGTTTGGGATCCATAGTGGCCAAAAAATATTGAAATGGAAATTCCGTGTTTTTGCCTTGGTGGATTTTCTGAGATTGCAATGTATGAGAGGTTTGGCCCAAGGGTGGTAGTGGGAATATTTTGAATTGTATCCCACTAATTCCAACTCAGAGTAGACCTACTGAAATTAAGCCACCTATGTTAGTCATGTCTACTGACTTCAATGGCTCTATTCTGTGTAGGACTAGCATGGGACATAAGCCTTCTTCTATGATTGGTGAGACCTCTTTGATATCTTCATGTGTAAGGTTTTCACTGTTTGAACTAGGGGGGTATAATTTTATTTACTTGTTGCATTTATACCCCACCTTTTCCTCCAAAGAGTTTGAGGTGGTATACACAGTTCCTCCTTCTTTATTTAATTCCCAAACAACCCTGTGAGGCAGGTTAAGGTGAGAGGCAGCAAAGGACCCAAAGTCACCTGGTCAGTTTCATAGCCAGGTGGGGATTTGAAACCTGATCTCCCAGGCCCTAGTCCAACACTTTAACCACTACACCACACTGAATTTCACACTATGTAGCTGTGCCAGAAATCAAGACCTCCTAGTGAACTGGTAGCCTTTCCCTATACAGTGATACCTCTGGTTGCAAACGGGATCCATTCCAGAGGCCCGTTTGCAACCCGAAAAGAAAGCAATCCACGTCTGCGCATCTGCGCATGCGCAGGTCACAATTTGCCGCTTCTGCGCATGCATGTGACGTCATTTTGCGCGGCAAAACCAGGAAGTAACCCGTTTCATTACTTCCGGGTCGCCACAGGACGCAACCTGAAAACACGCAACCTGAAGCAAACATAACATGATGTATGACTGTAATGTGAGAGGCTTTCCCAGGAGAAAGAAGGCCATTAAACTCTAGTGAGCTGGTCTCTCTATTTTTTTTTTTTTGCCTTTTTTAATAAAATATTTATTAAAGTTTTACAAAAAACAGAGGTTTACAGAATAAAAAGAAAGCATAAAAAAGAAAGAAATAAGAAAAAATACAAAAAATACAAAAATACATAAAAAAGAAAAAAGAAATAAAATACAAGATACAAAAAGCGAATAGGTAAGAAAAAATTAAAAATAAATCCATTTTTTGATATCTTTAAGCTCATTTGCTTGTTTCCTTGACCTCCTCACACCTCCCCTTTTTGTATTCCCATTTACACAATCAATTCAGCAAATCCTTACCCTTTTTCATTTATCTTAACTCTGTATATTAACATATTATAGCTATATATTTTCATCCATTATCTATCCATTTTTGCATATTCTTATTAACTTTGTTGCTAATGCCACTTATTTTCAATCCAGCATCATTTTAACATTCATTAATTTTACAATATTTCTGCAAATAGTCTTTAAATTTCTTCCAATCTTCTTCCACCAACTCTTCTCCCTGGTCTCGGATTCTGCCAGTCATTTCCTCCAATTCCATATAGTCCATCACCTTCATCTGCCACTCTTCCAGGGTGGGTAAATCTTGGGTCTTCCAATACTTTGCAATAAGTATTCTTGCTGCTGTTGTTGCATACATAAAGAAAGTTCTGTCCTTCTTTGGCACCAATTGGCCGACCATGCCCAGGAGAAAGGCCTCTGGTTTCTTCAGAAAGGTATATTTAAATACCTTTTTCATTTCGTTATAGATCATCTCCCAGAAGGTCTTAATCCTTGGGCATGTCCACCAAAGGTGAAAGAATGTACCTTCAGTCTCTTTACATTTCCAACATTTATTATCGGGCAGATGATATATTTTTGCAAGCTTGACTGGTGTCATGTACCACCTGTATATCATTTTCATAATATTCTCTCTTAAGGCATTACATGCCGTAAATTTCATACCTTTATTTCTATCTTTAAATACATTATCTTCTGTATTAATAAAACAAGATAGACAAAAAAAAAATAAGGTCAAAGGTAAATAAAGATGCTTTGGAGAACATGTTCTTGGTTACGTGTCTAAATGTGGCATGTCATCCAGGAAATCTGAGATCTGTCACAAGTGCTGCCAACCATATAGACAGTCTTGGGTGCTAACCTCAGCAGAGAGGCCTCTCTTGAGGGTTCTGTCTGCCTCAGAAATGCCCAAGGGACTAGGTCTCACCAGCTTAAGTGACATAAGGGTGGATTCTACTGGGACTTAAGGATAAAAACCTTGGCGGCAAGAGCAGTTTGACAATGTGACCAGTGGACTAGGGGGGTGGGCGGGCTCTTCTGTGAAATGGCAGGCTGTGTAGAAGAAGAAGAAGAGTTTGGATTTGCTATCCCACTTTATCACTATCCAAAGGAGTCTCAAAGTGGCTAACATTCTCCTTTCCCTTCCTCCCCCACAAAAAAACACTCTGTGAGGTGAGTGGGGCTGAGAGACTTCAGAGAAGTGTGACTAGCCCAAGGTCACCCAGCAGCTGCATGTGGAGGAGCAGAGACGCGAACCAGGTTCACCAGATTACGAGTCTACCACTCTTAACCACTACACCACACTGTACTTTGCCGTGTCTATGCACATTTATACCAAAACCCATTAGAGGGACAATTAATCCAGTGCTCTGTAGCTGGAGATTTAACTTCTGTGATGGGTTGGGCCACATTCCCTCTTGGTCACCCTTTTTGGGAGCCACAGACCAATAGTGGATGGGGCCAAAGACAATGAATGTAAAGTTTACCTTTGTTCAGAAGGCTAGTTTCTGCACTTGCTCACCCCACCCCCACCCATCCTCCACTTAGACAAGCCACACTACTGAGAAGGCCCTCTGCCTGGTTCCCTGTAACCTCGCTTCTTGCAGGGAGGGAACCGCCAGAAGGCCCTCGGAGCTGGACCTCAGTGTCTGGGCAGAACAATGGGGGTGAAGACACTCCTTCAGGTATACTGGGGCGAGGCCATTTAGGGCTTTCAAGGTCAGCACCAACACTTTGAATTGCGCCCAGAAACATGCTGGGAGCCAATGTAGGTCTTTCAGGACTGGTGTTATATGGTCTCGGTGGCCACGCAGTGAGAGTGTGAGGTCTGTGTCCTAGATAAAAGCACAAGAGCCACACAGGTAGGCTTCGAGGGCTTGGTCACTGGGACTTGAGTTTCTCCATCACTCTTCTTGAGACTCTAGGGAGTTAAGGGCACAAACAGGGGCAGGGATTCTCAAGACAGGGACCAGAAAATAGAGGCCATCTCATACCCTCCAAGTGCCCCGATTTTCCAGGGACAGTCCCGGGAAGAGGATGAGCTGGCGTTTTTTGCCAGCAGTGGCGGCAGTTGCGAGAGAGCATCCCATTGCCTCTCCATGGCTGCTGCTGCCGGCCTACTCCCTTGGGCAACTTGGAGCAGCTATTTACTATTTATACGCCATACATCTTACTGGGTTGCCCCAGCACTCTGTGCAGCTTCCAATATATATATAAACACAGTGCTTTTATTCGGGGGGGGGGGGGTGCAGGGATACGCTTACCCCTAAACATTTGTGAATCTTTGTACTTTTGCCATTTTGTCCAGAAAAATAATCTCTCAAAGGACCTGCTGATGGCATTTTACCACTGCACTGTTGAGAGTGTATTAACTTATGGTCTGTGTGTGTGGTTTGGGAGCTGCACAGTCAGGGAAAAAACAATGCTGTCCAGGGTTGTAAAGACTGCGGAGAGAATAATTGGGTGCACTCTCCCTACCTTGGATCAAATCTACGCTTCCAGGTGTCATAAGAAAGCTGCAGAGATAGTGCAGAATAGTGCGCACCCCGGAAATGATCTCTTTCAGCTTCTGCCTTCTGGAAGAAGGTACAGGGTTATAAAGACTACCACTAGCCACCTGAGAAACAGTTTCTATTCAAATGTGATTTTGGTTTTAAACGCGTGTGTAAGGTAGTCTCTTTGGGAGTATATTGTATTTAATTATGGGGTATCAGAGTTTTTAGGAGGATAACCAGGCTGAGATAGCAAGCTTGTTGGTTTCTGAATGTCTGATGTAGATTTTCAATTTCATTGTTCTGTACGGGACAATGACAATAAAGATTATCGTATGATGCATTGTATCGTATCAATTTACTGTATTTATTTTTCCTGATTTGAACTATAAAATGGTGTTTTTCTTGCGACAAAATGAGAGTATCCCTAAACATTTTTTTTAGAAAAAAAGCACTGTGTAAACCTAATAAAACATCAAACATTAAAAAACTTCCCCATACAGGATTGCCTTCAGACAGCTCGGGGCTGGATAACTCCAT
The DNA here is from genome assembly GCF_964270895.1 of Podarcis filfolensis. Taxonomy (NCBI): domain Eukaryota; kingdom Metazoa; phylum Chordata; class Lepidosauria; order Squamata; family Lacertidae; genus Podarcis; species Podarcis filfolensis. The sequence goes on from NC_139620.1 coordinate 6,219,887, forward strand.
ACCCTCTAACACTTCTCTGATGAAAATAGGGACCTCCTAAGGAACAGTGGGACATTCTGGGATTAAATCAGAAACCAGGATGACTTCTCTAAATCAGGGACGTTCCTGGAAAATAGAGACACTTGGAGGGTCTGTGTGAGGCCACCATCCATGGGCCACCTCCATTTTTTTCCTGGCTGTTAGTGGTGAGGTGACTGCCTACAGGATACAGTGGATATAGGCAGAGGTGGGTAGCTTTTTACCTTTCAAAGGTTCATCTGTCAGAAGTGACATGCTGGTGGTAGATGGGCCAGTGGTGGGCCAGAAGTGAGGAGAAATCTTCTCTCTCTCCCTCCCTCTCCCACTCCTCCCTCCCGCTTTCTTCAATCCCATTTCAGCCCCTCATTCTTCCAGCCCTGACTCTCACCCTCTATCTTTTTGCTACTCTCTTATTCTCTTTCGTTCTTCTACCTTTTGCCCTTTCTTTCTCTTTCATCCACTGCTGTCTTTCTGTGTCTTTCTGCCCCTCTTTCTGCCACCCCCTCTCTCCTTCTCAGCTGCTCCCCTCCCCCTTTCTCAGCCACCCTTTCCCCTTCATTTCCCCCTCTTTGCCAAATGCATGAAATTATGCCAGGGGCCTATGTGGCCCCCTAACTGGGCCTGTGTTGATGTCCTACTTATGGAACAGCCTCCCTGTGGATGCATGTTTATTTGTTTACTGAATTGCGGTTTATCTTCCCTCATGAAGATTCTCCTTTGATATAGGTTGCAAGTCTGGAGATGCAAATAACATTCAAGTGTCAAGGAAGAACAATAACAACTGTAAACCACAAAGAAAAACAGTAACAGCCTGTTAAATTAAAGCATAGCTAAAGCAGGACTAGCAACAACCCTCCGGCTCATGAATGACAAACCACAAGAAATGATAGTCTGCAAAATAACTGAAGAATGTGTTACTCCAACTGAGGTTCATTCATTTTCGTGGGTCTAACTCTGACTATGTTGGGTACAACCTAGACTGATAGGAGCCAACTCCTAGGGTCCAAAGTCCCTTTTGCTTCCATTAACATAATTGAGTAGGGCGGGTCTCCCCAAATTTGATGGACATTGCCATTCAAATGGTGTGCATAGACCACGTCCTGTGATTGATTCCGCAGACTGGGGCTTACCTGCCCCCTCCAATATTTTATTCAAGTTGGTACTTCTTCCCAGCCTCAAATTAAAAGCCAGGGCAAAAGAGAAAGCTGTTGGCAACTTGTCTTTGGCCCGTGAAGTTGCCAAGTCATTACCTTTTTACATTCTTCACTTTTCATGTGAACATGTTCTGTTTAGTTCTTCTGGCAGTGGCCTTCTTTGGCTAAGACTAATTCTACCAGTTTTGTGTGGGTGTCTTTTTCAAGACATTTTTATTTTTCATGTTAGGTCTCAGCTCAGTGATAGCGAATCTCCTTCAAATGCAAAAGGTCCCATGTCCATTCCATGGAATCTCCAGATAAGAATGGGCATTTTCAACGTGAGACTCAGATGCTGTGTCGACAATGCACTAGTAGGGCTGTAGCTCAATGGTGGAGCATCTGTCTTGCATGTAGAATATCCCAGGTTTGATTCTTGGAATCTTTATGTTGGTCTTGGAAATATCTCTATCTGAAACACCCAAACAGCCACTGCTGGTCAGGAGAGGCAATGGCGAATGAGATGAACTCACGGTCTGACACCACCTTAAAGACCTTTCAGCAGACAGCTGAAGAAGCAGCATTGCCCTCACCCCAATTTCACTTCCCCATTGACATCTGGCAAAGTCAAGGGGTCTCTTTGATCGTTTGATATCTTGGAGTGTAGGAGCGAAAATTGGCTGAACTTGCTGGAAGAAGAAGAAGAAGAGTTTGGACTTGATATCCCGCCTTTCACTCCCCTTCAGGAGTCTCAAAGCGGCTAACATTCTCCTTTCCCTTCCTCCCCCACAACAAACACTCTGTGAGGTGAGTGGGGCTGAGAGACTTCAAAGAAGTGTGACTGGCCCAAGGTCACCCAGCAGCTGCATGTGGAGGAGCGGAGACACGAACCCGGTTCCCCAGATTACGAGACTACCGCTCTTAACCACTACACCACACTGGCTCTCTGGAGAGAATGATGGTGCTACCCACAGGCCACATTCTAGGAACGGTAGTTTGTTAAAGGAGCAAAAAGTTGTCAGGTTAAGCCACTTGGCAAATTTTAGCTCGGCGGGGGGGGGGGGGGGTGTCCTCCTAAGAACTCTCAGCACTCTAAACAAATTGCAGTTCTCCTCATTCTTTTGGGGAAGCCCTAACTGTTCACAGTGCTGTCCTTGTGCTTTGAATGTGTGGTATGACTGTGACCACAGAGGCTGGTAGTAGTAGTAGCATTGTTCAAAGGGATACGCTTTTGTCTTGGGGGGGGGGGGCAAAGGGAGAGGCTGGTTGGAAGTCCCAAGAAGTTGTACCAGTGCAGAACAGGTGGTGGTAAAAGAAAGAAGAACCAAGGGATAGCAGAGGTGGAGACATATTTTGTTCTCCCCACAAAAAATATACATTGATGCCAAAAGTTCCTCGCATATCTGTTTGCCTTGGCTCCAGCTAGAACACAGAGGTACAGAGCTTTCTACCCAAATATGATATTACATAGGTGGGAGATGTTTCCACTCCTTCGAAATGTGGGGTGTTTGTGTGCCCCAGTGACCAGCTGTTGCCCCTTTCTTGGTTACACTCCCTGCAGTGGAGGCTGCTGTGTTAGGGCCAATGGAGCACTGCTTCAGCAACTCAGTCTGCCCTAAATCAGTGCCCCCACTTGCCTTCAGAACAGAGGAAGAGCCTTTCGGATCTTGCTAAAGGCCCATCTAGTCTAGCTTCCTGTTCTCGCAGCCACTCAGGTGCCTATGGAAAACCATCAAGCAAGACTCAAGGACAAGAGCAACCCCCCCTTAACGTGGTTTCCAGCAACTGGCCTGCAGAAGCATAACTGTCTCCAACCATGTAGGGAGAGCATAGGCATCATGCCTAGTAGCCATCAATTGCCTTCTTCTCCTTTGATAGCCTTGATACTGACAACCAGTACCAGAGTGTCAGTTTCAGCCCCCTTGGTCTCAATATTGCCCTTTATGCAACTCAGCAGTGGGGAAAAGGATGGGGACAAAACCAGAATGAGTTGGGCACTGGCTGCCATTGGCTCTGGTTCTACCTGTTGTTAGGCTCTTTGACCAACCACTCCCAATGTTTGCCAGCCTTCAATGACTCCCTGTGCAACATCTAGGGACAGGGGAGACATCTGGGCCATTTAACATCTTAATACAGACATACTTCATTCTTCATTTGCATGTCCCAAAATGATATTCAAATCTACCAAAATGAGCAGGAAGACGCCGTCTAAACTGTGAGTTTTACATAGACAAGCCTTTATTTCAATAGTTGGGAAACCATTGAGACATCTAGCAAAGGCAGATGCTTCCCATAATATATTGGCTCAGATTTCTTGGTTGTAATTATTGATTAGGGATGGGTAAATGTATAACACATTGAAGCTTCTGATGAACATGGAAGATATGCTGAAAACAACCTTCTCCAGGCAATTATCCTCCTGAAAGCATCCCAAGAACACAGGGTTTGTGTGGTAATCCACTGATGACAAGGCTCCTTTCACAGCTGTACAATCTAAATGGGATTTCACCATTTTTCCCTGGGAACTTAGGGGTGGTTCCTGGTACAAGGAAACTACCAAGACTCACTGAAATGATTTCCACTGCTCCCAGAGCCAACCCAAGACCAGTAGGTTCCTTTGGAAAAGGACAAGATAATATCTTCCATTTGATGTACGGAGGCCAAGTGGACTGGCAGTGTGAAACTTATCTTCAAGCAGTTATATTTCATTTTCCTTATACTATACCCCTTATCCTGAGTCAAACCTTTGGTCCATCTAGTTCAGTATTGTCTATACTGACTGGCTATGGCTCTCCAGCATTTCTGACAAGGGTACATTCTCAGCCATACCTGGAAATGCCAGAAATTGAATCTGGGACCTTCTGCCCCTGCGTTATGGCAGAATCATGTTTTCCATCGTTCTCAATCCTGCATGGTCAATGGTCAGGAATGATGGGAGTTGAAGTCCAGCAACATCTGGAGGACCACAGGTTTCCCACCCATGAATTAGGCTATGCCAGTCAAAAATAGGCAACAGGAACATAAGAAGCTGCATTACATACATATTGTCTACACTGACTGGCAGTGGCTCTCCCGGGTTTCAAGCAGGTGGTCTCTCTCCTAGAAAGATCAGGCAAGTGGCCCATCTAGTCCAGCATCCTGATATCACAGTGGCCAACCAGATGGCCCAATGAGAAGTCCAGGACCTGAGTAAAACATAGTGTTGGAAACTATTCTTTATAGTTGAAGTTTCCTGCGGTTTCATTAGGACAGACAGACCCACCAAGTTCCAACAAAGGCTCCCTCCCCTTTCTTTTCCCTTTTAAAATAGAATAGAATAATATTTTTCTTTTCTTTTTTTTACTTTGGTGGGTGGGTTCAACTGAATGAAAGAGGAAATAAGGTCTGCTACTCAGACTTCCCCAGTAGCTCAGGAATATTTTTATTTTATTTTTTTGAAGTCCCTATGACAGTTCATCAAGATTTTATTATGAATTTCTGTTCATATACATCATTTTGCATGCAACGTTGCCTAAAATATGCATTTTTTTGCAAAGCAATTTCTTCTGATATAATGAGATCCTTAGTTTAAAGTAGAAGTCGGAAGTTCTCTCACACATAAGAACACAAGAAGAGGCCCTCTGCTTCAGGCCAGTGGCCCATTAATCCATAATCCTGTTCTCACAGTGAGCAACCAGATGCCCCAATGGGAAGCCCACAAGAAGGATTCACGCACAAGAGCCCTCTCCCCCTCCTCTGGTTTTCAGCAGCTGGATATTCAGAAGCATTGCTTCCTCCAGCTGTGGAGGCAAAGCATAGCTTTGATAGCCACTGATAGCCTTCGCCTCCACACACACATACCTCTTGCACAGTAGGTCATAATTAAGGGCAACCAAAATGGTTTCAGTCGCCTGAAATCCTGGCTAATACCAGACTGAAAGGGATCAAGATAATCTATTTCCTCCAAGAACACCAAATAGCCTGCTGCAATGATCTTTGGTTTTACCCTCAACTGCTTGGCAATTGCTGTTACTTCTGGTAATCATTTTCCAAATTGGACTTCTCTTCCTACAAACATTCCAGTTAACACTGGCAGATGGCAAGCACGCTGCAATTTGGGCCCGAATAATTACACCTTCCCTTCTATATCTTTCCAGGTAATTATTACCTGGTGTCCCAGGGCACCCAGCAATTATGAGATGTATCAATTCGTAGTGTCAACACCATCTGTAATAGCGAGTATTACCTGTGGTTTGAGCAACATATTTCCTGTACTTAACTTACGAATCGCACTTTCAGTGTGGTCCAAGTGGGCAGAGCTCAGTCACAAAGGTGTGGACCATTCTGGGACTCAGTTGCCTGTGGAGGCATGTACTTGCCTGGTAGCTTTGAGCAATTCAACACACTACCAACCACAGTTCATTATCTTCAGAACTGGGAGTCACAAGATGGTTGTCTGGAATGTTGCATGTAAACAAAGCCAGAATAAGGTTTGCAACTGTCCTCACGTTCAGAAGATGAGACTTCTGGCAAGATGTCTCAGAGCTTCCTTCACCCTCCACTTTCCCCACCAGGGTTGTGTTTGTGGGGTGTGTGTGTGTGTGTGTGTGTGTGAAGCTGGTCAGCTCCTCTGGTTACTATTCCTTTTTGCAATGCTTATTTTATTAAAATGCAAAATAAAGCATATAACAAAATCATCACAGAAAGCAGGTATGAAAGATCAAAACAAAGAGGGCCCAGAGACAACAGCAATACATTCCAGACTTTAGATATAATAGAAACTATAGTTAGTCTATAAACAATTTAAGAAACACCATTGACAATGAGACTTAGTGTGGTGTAGTGGTTAGAGTTTTGGACTAGAATCTGAGAGACCAGGGTTCAAATCCCCACTTGGACATGAAGCTCACTGGGTTGTGACCTTAGGCCAATCACTCAATCTCAACCTAAACTACTTCACAGGGCTATTGTGAGGATAAAATGGGGAGAACTATGTATGCCAACTTGAACTCTTTGGGGGAAATATGGGATATAAATGTGAAATATGGATAGACAGATATTCCTTGTTTTCTGGGGTGATGGGCGGAGTTGTATTTCTAACAAACTTTAGCTTGTGAAACTCTACACATACTCTTTTTTATTACCCACAGCCATTTATAGATGGAGATTGGTTATGTTCTGAATTATTGATGCAAATAATAGTAATTTCAAACAAATAAACTTGTTCTTGGGTTGTTGTTTTTGTTTTTGTTTTTTTGAGGTTCTCAGTTTATATTTTGATTTTTCTGGTAGGGCTGATTTCCATACCTTTGGGTACCCTGAAGAAATATCTGCCCTGGCTAGATCCCTTGAAAATTGGGCTATTGTGACTCTGGCCACATTGAGCACATGAATAACGAACTCCTTACAGTGTAATATTTTACCATTCTCTTCCAAAATGTTTAGGAGAGCCAGCTGTGAGGTGGGTAGTGTGCTACAATTTGTAATTGTATTTATCTCTTAAAACACAGAAAGCCAGGACTTTTGTATTTTTCCACAATCCCAGGGATGTCTATAATCACATACTTGCTGGCATCCCCCACAACACTATGGTGAAAGTAAAATTTGTAATTAACATAGTTTTAATAGTTTTAATTCCCTCCTATCTTGTAGAGGAGACAAGGGGAGTTCTAAACAAGAGCTGAAAACAAACTATAAACATTAATCCATCAATACTACCTGACAGGAATTATTAAATTTCAAGTCCATGATGTTCAGAGCAGCTATTGAGTTTGGTTTGTGGCTTGGACATGTCTTGGTGTTTCAACTTTGCTAGCATAAACAATAAAACAGCACCAATCTGCCACAGATTGTTATATTTTTTTTTTCTACTTGCCAAACCATCTTAAATCAGTTAGCTATTGTAGAACACATTAGCAACAGCTAGCAAATCAGCAACAACTAGCTGAGAAGCTGCAAAATGACATCTTCCCGTCAGTTGTTATTCTGAGAATATAGGAGATTCTCAAGAAAATTTGTTGTAGACCAAGGGTGGAGGCCCTGCTTCTAGAGGTTGTGGAACGCCAACTCCCGTCAACCACAGCCAGCGTGGATAACTGTCAGGTTTGGTGATGACAACTGTAGTCTAATAACATCTGGAGGACCACAGGTTCCCTATTCCTGCATTAGAAGAAGACTGTGCTTTGATGGAGGTGGTACAGGCAGCAAGATTTAGTTCAAGCATTGGTTTAGTACCAACATAGGGAAGCTGTGGTACTGTGGCTGTTGTTGCACTACAACCCCCACCAGGCCCAGCTAGCATGGCCACTGGTCAAGAGTGGAGTAAGTAATGGGCAACCATCATGACTTGGAGCCATTGATAGCCTCCATGAATTTGTCTATTGCTCTGTTAAAGTCTTCCAAGGTTCGTTGCCATCACTATACAGTGGTACCTCAGGTTACATACGCTTCAGGTTACAGACTCCGCTAACCCAGAAATAGTACCTCGGGTTAAGAATTTGCTTCAGGATGAGAACAGAAATTGTGCTCTGACGGTGCGGCAGCAGCAGGAGGCCCCATTAGCTAAAGTGGTGCTTCAGGTTAAGAACAGTTTCAGGTTAAGAACAGACCTCCGGAACGAATTATTTACTTAACCCGAGGTACCACTGTATATTAATGAGTGAATTCCATAGTTTAACTATGCACTGCATGAAGAAATCATTCTTTTCATCTCACCTGGATCTTCTAACATTCGGCTTCATTGGATGACCCCATTGGGTTGTAGTATTATGAGAGAGGGTCCACTTTGTCCACACCAACATAATCTCACAGACCTCTATCATGTTCTCTCCCCTTACTTGTCTATTCTCTAAAGAGTTGCAAGCTTTTCAAATGTTGCAAACTTTGCCGATATTGCTCCAGCTCCTTGATCTTTTCGGTTGCCTTATTCCGCACCTTTTCCAGATCCCCATCTTCTCAGGGGTCTTCCATGAAGGGAGAATTGAGTGGCCAAATTAGTGGCTTCAAGGCATTGACAGTGACTCTATCCTGATGACCACCAACACCGGCTATGTCCCGAAACCACTTGTTGATGGTGATGTACAATTTTCCGGGAAGCAGCTTCATGAAAACGAAATGCTGAGTCATGGCACTTTGTCCATGCAAGGCTGAAATATTCGTCATGCAGCCACTAGTATTGTAAAAGACTTTGATACGGAGTTCGAGAGAAATGTATGATGAAAGTGAGGTGATAATTCATGAATATTAGATTATAAAGGAAAGGGTGTCAGCTCTTTGAAGCAATCTGGGATTTTCCCTGTGGCAATTTGTCAGCTCACCATCATACCCCCTGAGAAAAAAAAGGAAGTCTTAAATACGCTTCCTGCTACCACCAAGCAGTATAAAAAGCCTTTGCTCTAGGCTTCTTCCAAACACTTATCTTAATTTCTGCACTTCTCAGAGAAATAGGTAAGTCCACTTGGATTCTGGAACTGTGGCCATTTCTTCTTCTTCTTCTAAGTGTGCCACAGTTCTGCAGGGGTCTGTCAGTAGCAGCTGATTGTTGAGGATAAGTAGGCTCAGGGATTTGCTGCCTTGTGGGAGGGTTTCAAGCAAATCGGCCTGTGTTGCTTCTTCTTTGCATGTTGGAATTTTGTAGTGGGTTGGGGTAGTCCAACTGGCAAAAGCTCTCTGGGGCTTACAATATAGGTGAGGAACATGCAGTCTTCCAGATGTCATTGGACTCCAACTCTCCAACAAATGGGAGCAGCCGTCCAGCACCTTCTAGAGTGCCGCAGGTTCCTCACCACTGATTTACCAGCATAGATGAGAATCTTTCTTGAATATTGTTATTGCGATAGAAAGTCCAATGGTAGGTTGCTTCCTTTTCAGTAGAATTCAAAACCTTTGTGGTAGAGGTCTGGTTGCCAGTTGTTGCCACAGGTTCCTTACCACTGATTTACATGCTTAGATGAGATACTTGATTGAGGTTTATCATTGGTCCAAATGGAAGGTAGCTTCATTTTTGCTGGAACTCACAAGCTTTGCAGGAGCAATAGCAGTGGGGGCAGCAGTTGTTGCCTTCTACATAGCTCTACCATGAAACTGTGAGTCCCACCAAGAGGAAACTACCAGGCCCTTGGACTATCTATCCTAAAATGTGCCAGGTTTCCTGGTGTCAGCCTGAAGTATTTCCCATTCTTTCTATGAGAGGTCCTTTAAACTGATACCACTACTATTTAGACCTGGGACCTTCTGCACTTTCTCATTTGGTAATGGGAATTGCTTATATCGAGCCAGAAGACTGGCTCATCTAAATTGTAGAGTTGGAGGAGGCCATGTAGATTTACAAGAACAACTTTCTACTCGATGAGGAAAATACAGAGCTAGATAATCCAGAATATATTACTGCCCAGCTATGAGTCCCACAAAGAGGAAGTTACCAAGCGATCGGATTATCTTTTCCATGGTGTGCAAGTAGATGGCCTTTTGGTCTGATCCAACAGACCAAGAGCCCTTAACCTGTGTCTGTCTCAAACTTCTGGGAATTCTGCATAACACTGACTCTTCTTTTAGATCCACCTCTAAACCTCAAAGATGTCTTATGGCCGTCGTTCTGGTATGTGGCAGGATCCTTGCTATGCCCAGTGCCCTCCTTCAACAGTGACCATCCGACCACCACCTTTTGTCTTGACCATTCCAGGGCCAGCTCTCTGTTGCCCTGACCAGCCTTTCTGCATTGAGCAGTACAACCCATGTGCTAGATACCCTCTCGGCAGACCTTCTCTGTATGGCAGTGGTGGCTCCAACGTGTCCGACTTCTACTCTCAGCCCCAGCTACCATGCAACTATGGTAGCTGCCAATTCTAAATCAAGACCAAAGAAGGATGTGCATGGAAGAACGATGGGGCAAACAAAAATAAAGGAAGAGCTGGACCGGTTCTTACCACTGCCTTCTGAGAGATTGAACACCCAGCATCAGAACTGGCACAAGCAACACCCTGTGGCATCTGAATTGGGAATTATGGAATTGGGAGAAAGAGCCAGAGAGAGATTGCAATATGAACGCCACACTGGGGCCCTTCCCTAAATTCCCCAGTGTAATGTCCTAAGAAGATCTCTCTCCTCCCAAAAAGAAAAAGGAAATGTAACCCTGATTGTGAATGCTCCCATTTCTGAACATGCATTGTATACCCTTTTGGTTTGTGATCTGCTTCTATCCTGTTCTACGACCCTTCTTTTCTTGTGGGAAGAAAGTATTATGGAACATGGTGTCTTTTAGTCTGTATTCTATTTGCCCTTTTCACTGAACTATTTGCATCTCTTTGCTCTCATATTAAAATTTCAATTGCATCGCAAAACATTTGCCTCCCCTTTTTCTTCTATGGTTGAACTGAAATGTGGCAATGCGTAGGGTTCCCTTGTTGCCTCCTGTCCAGGAATTGAGCTGACCTAGACCAGCTTAGCGTCAGCACAGTTGCAGCAGCATCTAGCTCCATATGATACCTTGGGGCCCTCATTCTACATCAGAAGTGTCTTCCAGAGAACCATTAGAAACCCTTAAATAAGTGGAGTTGAACAGTGGAGAGAGAGAGAGAGAGAGATTAAAAACTTTATTCGTATTAGCCATAGCAACAATAAAACATTTCAGTATATGCAGTGCAGTTGAACAGTGGAGTTGAACGGATAACATTAATGGAGACTGCTTTGTTTCACAGAATTGATGCTGTCCTTCAACAAGCATTTCCAGCACAGTTTTATTTTTCTAATTTAAGTACTTGAACAGATACAAATTGTTGATGAGAGATCACAAGGTGGTATACAACCTAAAAACACAGTATTACTTCCAAATTACAGTAAAAAGGTTAAATAATAATATCCGCATCAGTAGAAGTTAGTTGGCAAGTAATCCCAGATACTTTGAAAGCCCTGTCAGAATGATTTCTGCTGAGTCTCCACTGGCAAAGAGTTCCATGGGGGAGGCAAGCTACACTGAAAGCTTGCCCCCTAGCAGAAGCTAGCTGAACACCAAGGTCATGTGAGACCACCAAAAATCCTCCATCAGTAGACCTCAGCAACCCGAGGCAGAGCACAAGGAACCATGTGATCTTTAAGGCTTTCTAAATTAACACAATAACCTGGAGCAAGGCCCAGGTAATCTGTGCAGCTCTCTTGGACTGGAGTAGCTTACCGTATTGCCAGTAGCCTCCTCCTGTGACCAGTATGTCTTCTGCACTAGTTGCAGCTTCTGCATCAGAAACAAGTGTTACGGTATATATATAAAGTGTTACAGTAATCAAGTCTTGAGCTTATGAATTCGTGAACCACTGTGCTCAGGCTGTCTTGCTCTGCCAATCAGATTCTAATAGCAAATTCATTAAATAAATGTCACCCCATCTATGCTTATGAAAGGGATATGAGCAGGCTCAGGGAAGAAAACACAACATTTCTAGAAGAACAAAACAAATTCAGCTGGGTAGATCAAAAGAAGCCCAATGAGGGTTAAGCATGTGCAGGGGGCACAAAACACAGTATTTGGGGTGTGGGAATGGAAAACTAGGAGAAGTGTTTAGGATAATGGAATGGAATAGCTAATAAGAGGGCATGGCTGGCTGGAACTCTGAGCAACATCTACTCAATCATAACCAAGGAGGCATTAGTGAACATCCGTTTTTGGAGTCAGCCTACCTTTGATGAAAGGGAACAAAGAAGCAAATGAGAAATTTTATTTATTAAAACGTTCCTTCTCGGCATCCACTTTCAGGGTATCCATGAGACCCCCATCATATCATCATGTGGCTTAGGGCCCTTGTATTTACGGGACCACCTCTCCTGGTATGCCCCACAGAGGACCTTAAGGTCCATGAATCATAGTTTAGAGGTCCTGGGCCCTAAGGAAGTCAGATTATCCTCCACCAGGGCCAGGGCCTTCTCAGTGATGGCTCCAACCTGGTGGAATGCTCTGTCCCATGAGACCAGGGCCCTGCAGGATTTAACTTCCTTCCACAGGGCCTGTAAGACAGAACTATTCCACCTGGCTTTCAATTTGAATTTAGCCTGATCTTTTATTCCCCTTCCTTTCCTCCCCCTCCTCTTTTTATGAAGATTACCCGCTCTGGGATCCCACAGCTAATTCTCCCCTGGTCTCCTCGCTGGCCCAAATAGGACTAATTTAGCCAGCTAGCCCTGGTGATCATCTAATGTTTATTGGATGGATTTCTCCCCTAAATTGATTTTTGAATTATGAATTTATTGTTATTCTTGTTTTATACTGTATTTTATACTGTTTTTTGTTGCATCAATTAAGTGTTTTAAATTTGTTGTTAGCCGCCCTGAGCCCGTTTTTCTGAACCAGGAAGGGTGGGGTATAAATAAAAAAAATATTATTATTTATTATATCACCCTTGAGACTGCGTGGCCCTCAGAAGAAAAATAGGGTTGCCCACCCCTGCTGTATCATCTTCTGTCCTGATGGCTTACTGTACCTCACCAGAACATTGTTCGGATCAGTGGAAACAACCTCGTGTGGCAAGACTATATCCATCAGTCCTTGTTCTTGCACAGCTTAAACGCAAGAAACCAGAGACACATTGATCGTTTTGATGATTCCTTTGATTTCAATTGACGAAACCTCAGGAACTGAGAGATTGCATCTCATACAAGAATGTGGCTTTAGTTTGTTATGAGGAAAAGGACCTGTAGGGTGTAGCTTGCATACGCTATTGTTCTGAGGTTTGTGAGCAACTCATGCTCATAAACAGAGCGCTCAATTACTTACTGTAATTAGAAGTTCTTTCCACATGGAAAACATTCAGCTGGGAGGCAGAGCCCTGTCTGAAGATGTATCATACAAAGTCAGATGCCAGCATCTGAAGTCATTCTACATAGCTCTTCTTGTTTTAACAAAACTTTAACATTGCTGGTATGCAGTGCTCGTGACTGGGAAATAAAATCTGAAAACGTGACTTTTAGGATCATAGTATTTTGGGGTTGAGAAGGACCATCAAGCTCATGCAACCCACTACCACCCTCTGCTCAGTGTAGGGATCTTGCAAGTATAACACTCCTGAAAGATGGCTGCCCAGAGGCTGGTTGCTCCACCAGCAAACAATTCTTAACAATTAGGAAGGTTCTCTGGATATTGACCATGGAAGCATATGCAGTTCATCTTGCTTCTGCTGAAATATTTGGAATTGCAATCCCTAGCAGATCCACTGCAGATCACCCAGAGAATGATCTCAGAGAGTGACCTACCTTCTCATCACTGTTGCCCTTAAGCAGTCTGGTAGGAGCTTTCAGTTCTCATTGAGAACAATCTCTTTCTTGGGGCTAGAGGAGTATCTGTTCCAAGATTTGTTCATTTTCTGTTGGAAAACATGGAGCATATGCTCTCCAGGGGGTACCTCCCAGAGCATCTTCACCTCCTCATTATCTAATACAGGTGTGGATAGATTTTGTCTCCCAATTGTTGCTGAACTACAGCTGCCATCACCCCTGGCTGTTGGCCATGCTTGCTGAGGCTGATGGGAATTGTATTTCATCTATTATCCAGAGGGCAAAATGTTCTTCACCCTTCGTGTACAGCAAAATTTGAAAGCAGATTTCAAGCCTTTCTGCTTGGATGAAACACCTCTGAAATGTCCTGGGAAATTAGAAGACTGTCAAGAAGAACCATAGTGGTTTTGGTTATGGAGTTTTGCTTCAGAGTATTTGTTCCATACACCTCTGCCTGAGATCCACATCAAGCAGTCATGCAAATTTCCTAGAACCAAGAAGTATTGCTGGCTTTGCCAAAAGTTATTTTGCTGCCCTCAAAACCCATCAGCTGTTTCTCCCAATTCAAATAAGGCTGGGCCAAAACCAACCTCTCATACTCTAATGATCTGCAAACAGAAGCACCTACCCTACAAATTTTGCCGTTCACCAAATTTTGCAACAAAAGAATATGTTCAAAAGCAGAGAAAGGGAGGGGCAAGAAAATGCTTTTATGCCTGCAAAAATGAAAAGCAATCATGCATACTAGTAAGGGAAATTGTTTCCAAAAACGTGTGAAGGAGGAAAAATGCAGACAAATTGTGTGCTTTTGTGAAAATGTGAACTAAAATGCTGGTGAATTCCTATGAGGATTTAAAAGCACATCTGTACTGTTGCAGAAATATGGAGAACTGAATTTAAGACTGGAGAAATGAGAAAATGAGAGAAACTGACGGAACGGAAATCAACCCATGTGTTGCAAAATGTCATTCCTGCAAGATTCCAATGCAAACAGTCTGTTTCATTATCTACCCTTACTTTCCTACATTTCTGCCTTCTTTCCTCCACTTCTCTCCTCTCCCTCCTACTGAAAAAAGAGAGAGAAACTTATGGGAGAGGGGAAGACCAGCAAGAAGCTACAAAGAGACTTTAGTTATAGGATCGAATGAATGTCAGGAACCAGCAAAGTGGAGCGAGCAAGTCCAATTGTTTTGTTTTGTTTGACAAAGTTCCCTTGAAAGTCCTTGGATGCTTTCCCCAAACATGAATCTCCAAGTCCACCATGGAGTTTTGCTGCAGTCAAAACACACGGGAATATTACACAGGCAATGAGAAAGGAAGGCTAATGGGGAATGCATCCCTGGGGATGAAGGAAGAAAGCCCACTTCTTCCGAAGCCTGGTGTGTTCAAGGTTTACTCTCAGCAATCTTTAGATCTGGGACAGGATGTGCAAGAGCAAGGGAGCAAGGAACAGACTTTGCTAAGGCTGCTGTTAAGGCGGAAGGCAAGTGGGGGCAGCCCAGCCCAGCCTGTGATGCTGATTGTTGATTGCAGTATAATAGTTACTTATTAAATTATATTGCGTGCATGTGGTTGCACCAGCCTAGCTGGCACCACTGTGGATAGGAGGCTGCTGTTTGGAAGGTATGAAATACAGCTCTCTGCTTTCCTGCCTCCATAAAAAAAATGTTTATCAGTTTCTGCACTATAGAATGCTTTGATGGATCTCCAGTGAGTGGCAGTGGTGGTGAGTTGGTTAGATTGCTGGACTGTGACCTTGGGAAAGTTTGAATCCCCACTTAACCATGAAGGTTAATGGGTGACCTTGGGCCAGTCCTTGTCTTTCAGCCTAACCTAGCTCACGGGGTTGTTGTGGAGATTAAATGAGGACAGGGAGAACTTGCAGGCCACCTTGAGCTCTATGAATAAGAAAAAGGGATCTCAATGCAATAAAAAAACAAAGAATCAATTTATATCTCACACAACAGGGGAAACTGTTGGAAGAACATCAAAGGTATTGCTCTTCCACTTTTACAATTGGACTAGCACAGCACTTTATCATTATCATTAACATTTAGGTAAAGGACTCCTGGACAGTTAAGTCCAGCCAAAGGCAACTATGGGGTTGTGGTACTCATCTCAATTTCAGGCCAAGGGAGCCAGAGTTTGTCCACAGACAGCTTTCTGGGTCATGTGTCCAGCAGGACTAACCCGCTTCTGGAGCAATGGAACACCATGACGGAAACCAGAGCGCACAGAAACGCTGTTTAACTTCCTGTCATAGCAGTACCTATTTATCTACTTGCACTGGCGTGCTTTCGAACTGCTGGGTTGGCAGGAGCTGGGACAGAGCAACGGGAGCTCACCTTGTCATGGGGATTCGAACCACCCACCTTCTGACTGGCAAGCCCAGGAGGCTCAGTGGTTTAGACCACAGCGCCACCCGCTTCTCACATTTATGTACTGCCCTTCGTCACAAGATCTCATGATGGTTTAGAGAATATAATACAGGATAAAAACACAGGTAAATAATTAAAACAAAATCAACAAAACAATAATCCTCCCTTCCAACAGACACCTTTAAAAGGCTGTAGAATATTAGGCAGCCAAAGGCCTGGTTGAAGAGAAACATATTTGCCAGGGTCCTAAACATATATCATGAAGGCACCAGGTAAACATTCTTGGGGAGAGCATTCCACAAACAGGGAGCCACTAGAGAGAAGGCTCATTCTTGTGTTGCCACCCTTTGGACCTTATGTGGAGGAGGCACACAAAGAAGGGCCTGAGATGATGAACGCAAAGTCCAGGATGGTTTATATGGGAAGACACAGTCCTTCAGATATTGCTCAGAGCAACTACCTTAAAATTCTGTGCCTGTGTAAGTATGTGGAATGTCCAGGTAATTCTAAAGGAAGATCCTTGAAGAATTTTGATGAGATTTGCAAGAGGGTCTCTCCGCATGAATAGGGCCGCATTCACACTATACATCACAAAGCGGTGTGATACCAGTTTAAACTACGATTCTCATCTTTTTTTTTATAAGATGTTTATTAGGATTTTACAAAAAAACAAAAGTTAACAGAGTAGAAAGAAGACAAGAAAAAAAAGAAAAAATACAAAAAACACAAAAATACATAAAGAAAAGAAAATACAAAATACAAAAAAGAAATAAGTAGAAAAAGTTAAAAAACAAATCCATTTTTTTCATATCTTTAAGCTCGTTTGCTTGTTTCCTTGACCTCCTCACACCTCCCTTTTTTGTATTCCCGTTCGCATAGTCAATTCAGCAAATCCTTACCCTCTTTCATTTATCTTAACTCTATATCTTAACATATTATAACTGTATATTTTCATCCATTATCAGTCCATTTTTACATATTCTTATTGGCCTTGTTGCTAATACCACTTAATTTCAATCCAACATCATTTTAACATTCATTAATTTTACAATATTTCTGCAGATAGTCTTTAAACTTCTTCCAATCTTCTTCCACCAACTCTTCTCCCTGGTCTCGGATTCTGCCAGTCATTTCCACCAGTTCCATATAGTCCATCACCTTCATCTGCCACTCTTCCAGGGTGGGTAAATCTTGTGTCTTCCAGTACTTTGTGATAAGTATTCTTGCTGCAGTTGTAGCATACATAAAGAAAGTTCTATCCTTCTTTGACACCAATTAGCCGACTATGCCCAGGAGAAAGGCCTCTGGTTTCTTCAGGAAGGTATATTTAAATACCTTTTTCATTTCATTATAGATCATCTCCCAGAAAGCCTTAATCTTTGGGCACGTCCACCAAAGGTGAAAGAATGTACCTTCATTTTCTTTACATTCCCAACATTTATTATCGGGCAAATGATAATTTTTTGCAAGCTTGACTGGTGTCATGTACCACCTATATATCATTTTCATAATATTCTCTCTTAGGGCATTACATGCCGTAAATTTCATACTTGTGGTCCACAACTGTTCCCAGTCAGCAAACATAATGTTATGTCCAACATCTTGTGCCCATTTAATCATAGCAGATTTAACCGTTTCATCCTGAGTATTCCATTTCAACAGCAAGTTATACATTCTTGAAAGTATCTTAGTTTTGGGATCTAACAGTTCTGTTTCCAATTTTGATTTTTCCACCTGGAAGCCAATTTTTTTGCCCAAATTATAAGCCTCCCTTATTTGATAATAGTGAAGCCAGTCTCGCACTTTATCTTTTAATTTCTCAAAACTCTGCAATTTCAATTTATCTCCTTCTTGCTCCAAAATTTCCCAATATTTTGGCCATTTGGCCTCCATATTGAGCTTTTTCTGAGCCTTCGCTTCCATCGGTGACAACCACCTTGGGGTTTTATTTTCAAGTAGGTCCTTATATCTTGTCCAGACATTAAACAATGCTTTCCTGACAATATGGTTTTTAAATGCTTTATGTGCTTTGACCTTGTCGTACCACAAATATGCATGCCACCCAAAAACATTGCTAAAACCTTCCAAATCCAAAATGTCTGTGTTCTCAAGAAGCAGCCATTCTTTCAACCAGCAAAATGCTGCTGATTCATAATAAAGTTTAAGGTCTGGCAGGGCAAATCCACCTCTTTCCTTGGCATCAGTTAATATTTTAAATTTTATTCTGGGCTTCTTGCCCTGCCAGACAAATCTAGAAATATCTCTCTGCCACTTCTTGAAACAATCCATTTTGTCCAAAATTTGCAATGATTGAAACAAAAATAACATTCTTGGCAATACATTCATCTTTATAACAGCAATTCGACCCAACAAGGAAAGCTTCAAATTTGACCATATTTCTAAGTCCTTTTTTACTTCTGACCAACATTTCTCATAGTTGTCTTTAAATAGATTTAAGTACTTAGCAGTCATATTAACCCCCAGGTATTTTACTTTCTTAACCAATGTTAAGCCTGTCTCCTTCTGAAACCTCTCTTTCTCAAACGGTGTTAAGTTTTTCTCAAGAACTTTAGTGTTTAACTTGTTCAACTTAAACCCTGCCACATGACCAAATTCTTGAATCAATTCTAATACTCTTTTAGTACTAGATTCTGGCTCCTGTAACGTCAATACTAAGTCATCTGTAAAAGCTTTCAGTTTGTATTGTTTGGCTCTGACCTGTATACCTTTAATCAGACGGTCCCTTCTAATAAACTACGATTCTCATCATCCCTAACCACTGGTCTTGCTAGCTAGGGAGGATGGGAGTTGTAGTCCAAAAACAGTGGGAGACCCAAGTTTGGGAAACACTGGTTAAGGGAGCTGAGAGCTGTTAGGAGATCCCCCTTTTCCCCTCTCAGAACTACAATTCCCAGAGTGGTTTAACAATCCGTCTTCACAGGTCATTCTGGGAATTCCTCTAACAGCAACCTTCTGGTTAGCTGCAGGGCGACAATATGCCCTGTGTTATAGAGAACAGCTGTTAAGCAAGAGGCTCTGATCTTTGTGGTGCTGGTGCATTAAAAAATGCTATTTGAACTTTCATAAAATTCAGTTTTCAAAACCCTTAGCCTCACTCTCAGATGGTTTCATGGATGGATCTAGGAGAGGGTGGGTAGCTGCCAGGGTGTCACAGGATGAATAAGCCCATCAGGGTGCCACAGATTAGGACCAGAGTGTGGATCAAAATGCCCATGCACGTTTTTGTTGTTGTTGTTGTTTTTTACAAATAATTTTTACTTGGTTTTACAAGTAAAGAATTACAACAATACAAAATACACATCCATATTTAGAGATTTCTCTGAATCTCTGGACTTCCCACCTTCCCCTCCATGGGTCCTATTGTCAACTTTTTCCAACTGCATATGATTCAGTAATCCATATCTTATATCTCTCCATTTTATCCATTATATTTGCCACATTACAAGTGTTATTGCAGTCCTGCTAAAGTTTTCATCTCCTTACAGTGGTTTCCCAAGTACCATATTTTTCCGTCTATAAGATGCCCCCATGTATAAGGACCCCCCCCTAATTTGGGGGGCTAAATTTTAAGAAAATGGGGGGAGATGGCCCAAAGTTGTTGAGGCCCCCCCCCCAGCTGCAGGCAGGAAACACTCCCTAGATCGTTTCCTGCTCACTGCGGCATCGGGGGATGTTACTCCTGCCAACCGGATGGCTGGCGGGCACGCCACTTCCTCCCCCCTCCCCATGCCACTATCTTTGTACTGGACGACCTCAGGTTTTTTACATAATTTTTGAGTCAAAAAACCTCGTCTAATACACAGAAAAATATGGTAAATTATAATTTCCCCCCATTCTTTATTAAAGGTTTGGTCTTCTTGGTTCCTGAGCTTACCGGTTAGTTTTGCCATTTCAGCATACAGTGGTACCTCGGGTTAAGAACTTAATTCGTTCCGGAGGTCCGTTCTTAACCTGAAACTGTTCTTAACCTGAAGCACCACTTTAGCTAATGGGGCCTCCCGCTGCCGCCACACGATTTCTGTTCTCATCCTGAAGCAAAGTTCTTAACCCGAGGTATTATTTCTGGGTTAGCGGAGTCTGTAACCTGAAGCGTCCATAACCTGATGCGTCTATAACCCGAGGTACCACTGTATTCCGACAGCTTAATTTGCCATTCCTCTGTTGTAGGGACATTGTCTTCTTTCCCTCTCTTGGGCTAGTAACATCCGTACGGCTGTCGTCATGTACCTAAAAATCTTTTCTGCTCCTTCGGGATCTTGGTCCCCATGCACAACCCTAATGCAAACTTGTGTCCTCCTTTGCCCTTGGTTTTGCCCTCTCTATTGTAGGAAATTCAAAAATGTTTACCCTAACCAGCAGCAGTGGTGAGTGGCACTCACTAGGACTGGTGAGGTGGAATGCATGGAACCCAAACAGTAGGTGGCACCAGAGCCAATGGCACCCATATCCCAACTGCTTGTAACTTCCTCTTTGTCCTCTTCCCTGCTGAGTTCTACAAGGGACAAGACGGAGGGCTTATCCACACTAGTTGACCCTAGATGGCCCTCAGAGTCCCTTGCAACTCCACAATTCTGTGATTCAGCTCTATGATTCTTTCCAGGCATGGTTCATGATTTAAAGCTCAGTGTCTGAGTGCCTTCCCCTGCTTTCTCCATGAAAACCAGCTCTTTAAAGCTCAACCTGAGCAGATGGCCAACTGCGGAAAAACTGAATTGATGTTGAGCTCTAAAGAATGGGTTTTTGTGGGGAAAGCCTGGGGATGGGGCAGGGCTGGATTTAGGTTTGATGAGGCCCTTGGCTACTGAAGGTAATGGAGCCCTTTATATGTCCAGCTGTCCTTTGTCAACAACAAATTGTTGCTGTTTTTGTGTTGAATATATGCTATATGGTAATTTATGGACCTACGAGGTATCTAAAGCCATTTGCATATATACATTTATCAAAGTAATTGTTGAACTGAAATACAGTTAAGAAGTGTATTAATAGTGAAATACAATTAAGAAGAAGTATATTATTAGTGAAATAATTATTAAGTTCTAACTTTAAATGATTTTTTTATTCATAACAAACTTAATAATGCAAACACATTGGCATTTGGCAATAACAAAGGCTCCTTTAGAAACACTTTTTTCCCCTTTAATTTTTTTTGGGGGGCCCCCAAGAGAGTGGGGCCCTAAGCCAAGCTTCCTCAACCTCGGCCCTCCAGATGTTTTAGCCCTACAACTCCCATGATCCCTAGCTAGCAGAACCAGTGGTCAGGGATGATGGGAACTGTAGTCTCAAAACATCTGGAGGGCCAAGGTTGAGGAAGGCTGCCTAAGCTATAGCTTGTTTAGCTTATAGGTAAATCCAACACTGGGATGGGAGAACAAATCTCAGACACAAAGAGTTAGGTGTGGACCTGTGCCTGTAAATAATCAGAGAACTCTCATGGAATTGTGGAGTTGGAAGGGACACTCGGAGTCATCTAGTCCCACCCCCTGCAGAAGGAGTGCCAGGTGGGGCAAGAAAGGTTAGTGTTGCTAAACCCTAAGACTAAGGAGGAGGAAGCTGGCAGACATTGCCACTCTGTGGACTGGTTTTAAGAAGGCAGACAGAGGTTTGTGGAATTCTGCCTCATTCATCCTGATGAGCCAGTCTCCACTGCAAAGTAGTAGTAGCATCTTGAGTCTCCAGATCCAGCCCCCTTTCTGATTTCCAGTTATTCATAGAATCATAGAATTGTGGAGTTGGAAGGGACCCCAAGGGACATCTAGTCAACTAAAGCATCTGTGGTGTCTGCCCTCCTATGTGTGTGACATCATACTGGGTTCATAGGGAAAGGCTTAACTAATTGTAATATGTCTAACCAATGGGAACACAGGGGGCAGAGTTAACTGTGTAGAAGTTTAAGCACAGAGGTTTTTAGTGAGTTAGAGTTGTTGAGAGGACAGTCTGGAGTTAGGAGAGACAGAGAAGATAAGTCTGTGGGTTGGGCTAGTCTGGTGTGAGAGAGGGAGATAATTTGTTAAGAGGAGTCAGTCAAACAGTTGAGATAATCAGTCAGAAGGTATTAGGAAGGTATAGGCCGGTAAAGAAATTAAAGTTAAGATACTGACAGGAATATTATCTGAGAAACCACAAACTCATTAATGTTTGTAAAATAAACTTGGGTTTTTTTGGTTTACTTTTAACAACTGACTGGATTCAGTGTTTACCAGAGAGTAACTGGTTGGTGGCAGCGGGAAGCGAGCACAGTTGTGGCATAAGGGATCAATAGACCGTTAAACGTCCGGGGACCCTGTGTGATCGCCACAGCACCTGTAACAGATGACCAGCCAACCTCTACTTTGAAACCTCCAAGGAAGAAGAGTCCGCAACCTCCTGAGGGGAACCATTCCACCGTCAAATGGTTCTTACTGTCAGAAAGTTCATCCTGATGTTTACATGGACTCTGGTTTCTTGTAACATGGAGCCATTAGTTCGAGTCCTACCCTTCAGAGAAGGAGAAAACAAGCTACATGTTCCATCTGACAACCCTTGAGATATTTGAAGATGGCTATCATATCTCCTCTCAGTCTTGCCTTTTTCAGGTTAAACATACCCAGCTTCTTCCACCATTCCTCACAAGGCCTGGCTTCCAAGCCCTTGATCATCTAGGTTGCCCTCCTCTGCACACAGTTGCAATGATAGAGAAGCAAGTGAATTAATTGCCCTGAAAATCCCTGCATTTCAGGACTAGATTCAGGGCTGTGTATCTTTGATAGGAGCCTGTTGATGTAATAAGGAGTTGGCTGTGTGAAAATTCTGTAACTCCTGGAAGGATTTTTTTTTTTTTAATGCAGATAGGTTGGGCTACTCTAGTAAACTGGGCATGTGTTTGTGTCTCTGCACCTTTGCTTGTGTAATATGATTTGCTCCCTTTTCTTGACAATAGTTATCACCTGATTTGGGTTTAATGGCAGCTGATGTACTGGCAAAGTTTCACCTCAAGGGAGATGGAGTGTTGATGTTACAGCCCTATTCTTTTATGAGCTGAAAATGAAAGGATGAATAGATGAGAGGAAGATTCTTAGACTACCTCCCTCCTGATCTGTTCCTCACCAACAATTTTTAAGCTCAAGTGGCAGGAACTTAGAAACATCAGAAGAGCGCCGCTGGATCAGGTTAGTGGACAGTCTCTGGACCAACATCATGTTCCCACAGTGGCCAACCAGGTGCCTCCATGGAAACCCCATAAGCTGGAGCTGAGCACAACACAATGCTCTCCACCCATGGTTACCAACAGCTGGTATACAGATGTTAACAGCCTCTGACAATAGAGTTACAACAAACAAGTCAGAGCTAGTAATATTGTGTTTTCAGATTGTAAACCACTTTGTGATATGTTTTAGACAACTGTGGTTTGTAAATATTTAAATCTATAAAATAAAATATATAGAACTGTACTGGAAACGCTTGTTGAAAGACAACAGAAAATCTGTTTTTAAAAGTGGCTTATCTATTCTGCTGTTCAACTTTATATATATATATATATATATATATATATATATATATATATACCACAGAGCCTAGGGCTTGTCGATCGGAAGGTCGGCGGTTTGAATCCCCGCAACGGGGTGAGCTCCTGTTGCTCGGTCCCTGTTCCTGCCAACCTAGCAGTTTGAAAACACATCAGCACATCAAAGTGCAAGTAGATAAATGGGTACCGCTCCGACGGGAAGGTAAACGGTGTTTCCGTGCACTGCTCTGGTTCACCAGAAGCGGCTTAGCCATGCTGGCCACATGACCCAGAAGCTGTATGCTGGCTCCCTCAGCCAATAAAGTGAGATGAGTGCTTTTGCTTCTTTAAAAATGAGCTGATTGGCTTGATGACTCTATGAAATCCACTTATCGTAGAGAATGAGGGCCCCAAGGTATCATGAAGCCAGATGTGGCTGTAGCTGTGTTGAAACTAAGTTGGTACAGTGCCTGGACAGGAGCAACAAAGGAAGCCCACACTTCAGTTCAACCATAGAAGGAAGAGAGGAGATAAGTGATTTTGGATGCAATTCAAATTTTAATATGAAAGCAAATAGGAATAACCCGGTCAGAAGTGCAAATACGATGTGAAACGAAGTACTGGATGCACACAATTCTCAACCTGTTGCTAAGATCAAGTTGTCAGCAGACAGTAAGAGCAGTACACAAGGATTTTAAATACAACTGCAATAGGCAAAACAGATATAGACCTAAGGATAACATCAATGCACTGTGGCTGTTCAACATTTCAGGTGGGAGTTGTGGAAGCTGATCTAGCTCTTCTTGTTTTCTCCATCGTTCTTCCTCGGATCTTTCACTTTGGTCTTGATTTAAAGCCAGCAGTTACCACTGCTACATGTGTTGCTTGGCAGGGCCTGGGTATAGAACGAGGACATGTTGGAACCACCACTGGCATACAGAGAAGATCTGCCGCCGCCATATCCGTAAGCACATGGGTTGTACTGCTCGATGCGAAAAGCCTGGTCAGGGCAACAGAGAGCTGGCCCTGGGATGGTCAGGACAAAAGGTGGTGGCCGGATGGTCACTGTTGATGGGGGGCACTGGGCATAGCATTGATTATTCCATCCACCACGGCCAGCAGACATCTTTGAGGTTCAGAGGTGGACCTGAAAGAACATGGAGTCAGCATCATGCAGAGTTCCCAGTGGAGAGCACAAGTTTGATATTAACAATAGTTAAGAGCTCAATAAGACGGCAGAAGGCCCTCTAGTTCCATACCTTGGGATATATATATCCATGGAGTCAATAGAGGGATTTTTTTTCATTCTACCCCTTCCATAGTAAAAAAACCCAAAACATTTGCTGCCATTCAATGAAGCTGAACTGCAGAAGATTCAGCATAGAGATAAAGGAAGTTCTCTGTCACACAACATATTGTTAGACTGTGGAATCCACTTCCACAAGATGCAAGGATTGATCACCAACTTTACAGGCTTTACAGGTGGTTTATATCCAGGCACATACAAAACTGCCCTATACCAAGTCAGACCAATGTTCCATCCAGCTTGCCTTTGTGCTCTTTGACTGCCAGCAGCTCTCCATGAGTTCAGACAGGGGTCTCTCCTACCCAGAGATGCCAGAGACCTTCTGCAAGCATGGCAGATGCTCTTCCACTGAGCTATAGCCTTTCCCCCAAATCAACTGCGGTTAAAGCTATCAAAGCCTACAATGGTTGTATACTACCTCATTTTCTCTAAGCTAAAGTCTCAAATACTGTGGTGTTTCCCCGTAGGTTAGTGATTCCATGGAGCTGAAGAGTTTAGGGAGTCTTGGTTTTGCTGGGTGAGACCATCAGAATAAGAACATGAGAACATAAGAACATGAGAACATAAGAACATAAGAACAAAAGAACATAAGAAGAGCCTGCTGTATCATGATAATGTCCCATCTGGTCCATCATCTTGTTCTCACAGAGGCCACCCAGATGCCCCCATGGGAAGCCCTCAAGCAGCAACTGAGCACAAACCACTCTTGCCTTCTGTGGTTCCCAGCAAAGGATATTCAGAAGCATTACTGCCCCTGACATTTGAAACAGAACATGACCATTGTGGCTTGAAGTCACTGACAGCCTTATCTGCCATGAATTTTAAAGCCATCCAGATGGGTGGCCATCATTGCCTCCTGTGGGTTAGAATACCATAACCACCTCTAGTTAAAATGGATATCAGCTGATTTTGAAAAGTCATCAACCTGAGACCTTGGAGAACACTGGGATAAAGGAAGAGCTTTCCCAAGAGATAGCTGTCCACCTTATGGGAGAGGGGGGGATACAATGCTAGGCTTACTCAGAGTAGGCCCATTGAAGGTAACAAACATGGCCAAGTTAGATTCATTAATTTTGATGGGTATATAATGAGCTGGACTTCATTGAATAAAACCCTCTAACTTTAATGAGGGAGAAACTCTAGGTTCCATTACTGGTACAAGCAGAAGGGTAGTGGAAGGGTTCTTCCACTCTAGAGGTCTTCAAGCATATACTGGGCAGTAATATATTCTGGATTATCAAGATCTGGATTTTCCTCATTGAGCAGAAAGTTGGTCTTGAAAATCTACATGGCTTCCTCCAACTCTACAATTTAGATGAGCCAGTCTTCTGGCTCAATATAAGCAATTCCTATAACCAAATGAGAAAGCACAGAAGGTCCCAGGTCTAAATAGTGGTGGTATCAGTTTAAAGGACCTATCATAGAAAAAATAGGAACTACTTCAGCCTGACACCAGGAAACCTGACACATTTTAGGATAGATAATCCAAGGGCCTGGTAGTTTCCTCTTGGTGGGACTCACAGCTTCATGGTAGAGCTATGTAGAAGGCAACAACTGCTACCACTACTGCTCCTGTTACTGCAAAGCTTGTGAGTTCCAGCAAAAAGGAAGTTATCTTCCATTTGGACCATCTATCCCAATGATAAACTTCAATCAAGTATCTCATCTAAGAATATAAATCAGTGGTTAGGAGTCTGTAGTCCTCTAGAAGTTTCTGGATTGCTGCTCCCATCATCCTTGACCATTGTACCTGTTGGTGATGTTGGAGTGCTGGAGTCCATAGGTTCCTCACCTTTACTGTAAACCCCAGAGAAGTTTTCCCCACCAAAGTGCTCCAGCCCAGCATAATGCAGCCACACACACACACACACAATTCAAGTGCACTTGCTTGAAAACCTCACATAGCAGTGCAATCTACCCTTGAAAATTAGCAACAACTGACATTCACCTGCATAACCTTTGTAAACCTAGAAAATGTACATCCTAGAAAATTTGTACATTCAGAAAATGTGCCCGCTTTCCCAGAACCCAAGTGGACTTACCTAGTTCTCTAAGAAGCAGGAATGCAGAGAAGTGTTTGGAAGCAGCCTAGAGGATAGGCTTTTTATACTGTATCTCTGGTAGCCTGGAACATACTTAAGACTCCCCCCTTTTAAGGGGTGTATGATGACAAGTTGATAAATTGTCATAGGGAACTCCCCAGATTCCTGTAAAGAGTTGACACCCTTTCCTTAATAATCAGAATACTCACCTCACTGAATACTCACCTCACTGTTGTCATAGGGTTCTCCCAAACTCAGTATCAAAACATTACAAATCTTTCAACATACCAATTGCTGCAGGGACAGTGTGCCAGATCAGTTTTTCCTCTTCACAAATTTGCTCTCCTAACTGGTACATCACAATAAACAAGTTGTTATGGGACATAGCTAATGTTAGTTGCAATCAGGATGGAGTCACAGCTGGTACCCTCAAACCAGTATGGTGCCCAGTAAGTTAACCCACCATAAAAGACCCCTGAGAATTTGGGAGTCTGGAAAAAGTGTCAAATAAGGCAACAATAATGCAGCTTCCTATATTCCAATGTTCCTAATTAAACATTGTCTCACCCCCTTATAGACAGAACTGGTCAATGTACTTTGCCAGGGATGGTATCTTGTAGATACCAACTCATCAGGTGGTCTATTTCATGCAATGTTGGGATCAGGCCCTTGGACGGATCACATATCAGGACAAGTGATGTCTCTTGTTGTCTTATTGGTGCCTGTTAAAGCAAAATCTGTCTCCCAACTTCTCTACACTTCAAACATCTGGTACAACGGCTTATTTCCTAAGTTAGATGGGTTCCAGACAAAGTTTTTTTCCTGTCCTTACTACAGGTCCCAAATTGTGTCCCAAATCCAATCTTATTTCTGGAAACAGGTGAATGCCCACTTTCCACCAAAGCTTGTTGGGCTGCCTTGAAATACTGGCTTAAGATCTCAGTATTTGGCCTGGGGAAGGGATTACTTGTACAGTGGTACCTCGGGTTACATACGCTTCAGGTTACATACGCTTCCGCTAACCCAGAAATATTACCTCAGGTTAAGAACTTTGCTACAGGATGAGAGCAGAAATCCTGTGGCGGCGGCGTGGCAGCAGCAGGAGGCCCCATTAGCTAAAGTGGTGCTTCAGCTTAAGAACGGATCTCCGGAATGAATTAAGTACTTAATCCGAGGTACCACTGTACATCTAACCAACGAGGAGCTTATCAGTCCATGGCTGAAAACTATGGCAAGGAACACCACCTCGATTGGACTGTCACCATCCTTTTTGTATCAACTGGGCTACGATACCACCCATGTATCCCTGAGGCAAAGGCTTTGGGACATCTCACATAGCGACCTGAGATCCAGATCCAGTGTAATCTGTCGCCTGATTGCAGCTGGAATCCAATATAGGCACGACTTTCAGTTAGCCTCATATCTTAGGAATTTGTCCATACCCACCTATCAACGTTTATTAACCAAAGCTAGATTAAATGTATTTCCATCAGAACTTCTAAATGGTAGACTGAGAGGCATCCCCTATCAGAATAGGCTTTGTTTATGTTCTCAAGACGTCGATTGCATGAAACATATCCTACTGCATTGTGGGCTGTATGAGCAAGCAAGGGATCAACTGATCAAAGCCTTACTAGCAAATTTGCCAGGGAAATCTGAAGCCTCCCATATTAAATACTGGTACCTTCTGGAGGATAGGTCAAATGATATTACACTGACCTTGGCAAAGTTTCTTATGCAGGTTGCAAGAAACAAAGACCATCACCCTCTAGACATAACAAAATAACTACCTCGGTCTCTTTCGCCTGTTGTTTGGTTGTTTTAACTGTAACTTGTTTTGAAACTGTTTTGTGGGTCTATGGACCGCAATACACACACACACACACACACACATATATATATATACACACACACAGTGGTACCTCGGGTTACATACGCTTCAGGTTACAGACTCCGCTAACCCAGAACTAGTACCGCGGGTTAAGAACTTTACTTCAGGATGGGAACAGAAATCGTGCTCCAGCGGCGCGGTAGCAGCAGGAGGCCCCATTAGCTAAAGTGGTGCTTCAGGTTAAGAACAGTTTCAGGTTAAGAACAGACCTCCGGAACAAATTAAGTACTTAACCCGAGGTACCACTGTATATATATGTGTGTGTGTGTGTGTGCGCGCGCGCACATGTGACTGCTGAAAATCTTCCTTTCCCAACAGCCTTTTTATCGATTAAAAAAAACTCTGATCTGATTCTATAATAAATTTGAAAATGTTTTTAGTAAAATGTTTTTATCATCACTCATTTTATTATCCATTCCTTTGGGATGTTTCTAGCAAGCAATTCATAAATGGTTTTTTCTTTGTATTGATTTCTCTTTCTCAGCTCATTTTAAACAATGCTTTATTGAGCTTATTGTCATTTTGTATGTATTTTTATGAAAACTGTGATCTATAAGGGTTGTATCCCATGCTGCTCTTCCTCAGAGTAAACCCAGTGAAATTGATGGACATAACTAGCTTAGGTCAATGGAATTTAGCTTCTGAGAACCCTGAAATTTAGGGCCTAGATATTAGATCAAGTTGGGGAACCTCTGCCCTCCAGGTGTTACAGCTTCCATCAGCACCAAAAAGCATCGCCTAATGGCCAGGAATATAGGACTTGCAGTTCAGCTATATTTGAAGGCCCAAGGGTTCCTCACACCTGTATTAGATAATAGAACATGCAGAGGTGATGTTGTGCGAGGTGCTCCTGGAGGGTTTATGGTCCATGTTTTCCTTCAGAAGACAAGCAAACACAACCCAGAACTGATTCTGCCCTAGCACCAGGGGAGAAATGTACCTTCAGGGGAACTGGAAGTTTGTACCAGGCCATTTAAGGGAAACAGCGGTGAAAAGGTAGGCCAGGAACTGCAGGCTATACTTTGGGTGATTGTTAGTAGATCAATGAATGATTCTGATTCCAAACAGTTTAACAAAAGCCAGATAAATTTGCAAGTGTATGTGTTTGTGGTAAATGCTAGGAGAAACTGCCTAATTGTTGAGATATGTTTGATGGTGGAGCAATCAGCCTCTGGGCTGCCTTTGGTTAGGGATGCTATACTTGCGAGATCCCTGCATTGAACGAGGTGGTGGTGGACTGGATACTCTTGAGAGTCTCTCTAAAGCACTATAATTGTAGAAGTTAGTTTTCTAGTTTTCCTTTTCTAGACATCAGTACTACGAACCTGGGAACACTGAAGTTTAGTTAAAAGAAGAAGAAGGGCTGTGAGAAAAGACTTCAGATACTGGCATTGATATTGCATGATGCATCTTCAGGATGAGTTACTTCACAGGGTTCTGCCTCCCAGCTGAGTGTTTTCCATGTGGCAAGAACTTCAAATTACAGTAAGTAATTGCCTGTTCTGTTTATGAGTTTCTTGCAAACCTCAGAGCAATAGAGCATCCAAGTTACACCCTACAGGTTCTTTTCCTCATAGCACGCCAAAGCCACATTCTTATATGAGATGTAATCTCACATTTCCTGGAATTTGCTCAATTGGGATCAGGAGAATCATTATCAAAACGATCACTGCATTGCTGTCTTTAAACCACCCAAAAACCAGGACTGATGGCTACAAGCTTGCCACATCTGGGTGTTTCCACTGAAACATGCTACTTCTGGTGAGCCATGGTAAACAAGAAAGGCAGAAGGTGCTACTTCAGAGGTAGCCAACAATGTCTTTCTTCTGAGGACCACATTTCCTTAAGGATGATCTGATAGTTTTCTCGTGGCTACCCTGAAATTCTAATTGAATACAGAGTAATAATGTTTTAATACTTGAAGAAATGAAAACCTCAAAGGTATTTATGTATGTGACTACAGCGACAATGATTCTGTACACTCAGTACTTAGCCAGCACTTAGCTGACACTCATGATGCACAGAGTTTCTTTAAAGCCACAAAGACCATCTATGGCCAATAAATCATTGCATATGCCCCCTATGCTCAACAGACTGTAAAGGTAAAGGGACCCCTGACCATTAGGTTCAGTCGTGACTGACTCTGGGGTTGCAGCGCTCATCTCGCTTTATTGGCCGAGGGAGCCGGCGTACAGCTTCCGGGTCATGTGGCCAACATGACTAAGCCACTTCAGGCGAACCAGAGCAGAGCATGGAAACGCCGTTTACCTTCCCGCCAGAGCGGTGCCTATTTATCTACTTGCACTTTGACATGCTTTCGAACTGCTAGGTTGGCAGGAGCAGGGACTGAGCAATGGGAGCTCACCCCATTGCAGGGATTCGAACCGCTGACCTTCTGATCGGCAAGTCCTAGGCTCTGTGGCAACCCACGTCCCACAGCAACCCACGTCCCACAACAGATGGTACCACACTTCTAAAAGATAAAGAAGCTATTGTGCTGCACTGGAAAGAACATTAACAGCATCTCCTTAACTGCAACTCCCCCATAGCTGCTGATGTCATCTCACAAATTCTGCAAAACCAAGTTAGAGATGAGCTTGCAGTATCTCCAAGTCTGGGAGAGTTGTTTATAGCTATTAACCAAATGAAAAACAACAAAACCAGCGGACCTGATGGGATACCTGCTGAAGTCTTAAAAGTGGGCAGAATTGAACTTACACAACAACTTCACAAGTTCATTGAAAAAATCTGGGAGAGAGAGGAGATCCCAGGAGGCTTTAGGGATGCCAAAATTATCAATTTATTTTTAAAGGTGATAAAACAGATTACAGAAACTATTGAGGCATCTCTTTATTAGCTACTACCTGCAAAATTATTGCAAGGATCTTAGCAAACCATCTCCTAACAATATCTGAGGCTAATATTCCTGAATCCCAAAATTGTTTGAGACCTTCTAGGACAGTGGACATGATTTTCACCTCCCAAAAGCTTCAAGAAAAATGCAGGGAGCAAAACCAACCCCTGTATATCTCATTTATTGACCTGACTAAGGCCTTTGACACTGTAAATGGTAATGCCCTGTGGACTGTCCTTCCAAAAATTGACTGCCCAGATAAATTTGTGAACATCCTGCAGCTCCTCCATGATAATATGACAGCAACAATCACAGATAACAATGGCTCTCAAAGTGAACCATTCACAGTGGGATCAGGTGTCAAAGAGGGTTGTGTTATCGCCCCAACTCTATTATTTTCATTGTCATGATTCTACACATTGTTGAAGACAAACTCCCCGTTGGAGTAGAAATCATATATTTATTTCCTTGACATCTGATGGGAGGGCGTTCCACAAGGAGGTCACCACTACCGAGAAGGCCCTCTGCCTGGTTTCCTGTAACTTTGCTTCTCACAGTGAGGGAACCAACAGAAGACCCTTGGAGCTGGACTTCAGTGTCTGGGCTGAACAATGGAGGTGAAGACGTTCCTTCAGATATACTGGGCTGAGGCCATATAGGGCTTTAAAGGTCAGCACCAACACTTTGAATTGTTCTCAGAAATGTACTGGGAGCCAATGTAGGTCTTTCAAGACCGGTGTTGTATGGTCTCGGCGGCCACTCCCAATCACCAGTCTAGCTGCCGCATTCTGGATGATTTTTAACATTAAGAAAGGGTTAAGGAATGGTTTTCATAACTTAGTTGGACACATGACATGCTACTTTTAATAACACATTATGAATGTTAATGCGCTGCAGAGCAACCAGCAACCAGCAGTAGGGAAACAACATTTTGATGGAGGAAACAAAGGGAAGAAACACTTTTAATTTATAAGTATGCCCTGTGACATTTTAGAACAATATATCTAATATCATTCTAAGAATGTTAAACTGGTCAGTGTAGACTGAGCCATGGCCTTAATGGTTTGACATTCACTGTGGTGCACATGCCCGACCTTCAGTGCAAGTTGGGAAGGGAATGCTCATACTCAAAATGCTTTGGGAATTTTACCCCAAGGCCTTTGCTTTCCTCCCCAGATTAGAGGCCAGATTAAAGCCATGAACAAAAAGCCACTTCAAGTAATGGCTCCCTACAGTTTGAAGTAGGTGAAAAAGAGGAGTCCCGTGCCAGTTCCGGGTTTTCTTCCAAATTCCACTTTTGCGGTGTTGAGTTGTGGCAAATCTACTCCGACCCTAGAGTGGGAGCAAAATTACTCAGACAGTGCTTTCAAACTTTATATTCTTTGTGAACTAACTTCCACCAATGTATTTGATAGTTTTGAAACTTTACTCCATAATACTGTGTTTTTAAGTGTTGTGATGTCTTATATGAAGGTGCAATTTGTAAACATTTAAATCAAGAAAGTGAGATATATGGAATTATGCTGGGAATGGTTGTATTTGATAGTTTTGAAACTTTACTCCATTTTAAGTGTTATACCACCTTGTGATATCTTATATGAAGGTGCAATTTGTAAACATTTAAATCAAGAAAGTGAGATATATGGAATTATGCTGGGAATGGTTGTTGAAGGACAGCATAAAATCTGTAAAATGAAGTGATCTGCATTGATGTTATATGTTCTGGTGTTTGAGTCAATATAGTTTAGGCTCTTTTTCTGTTTTTCTTTTAAAAAAGTGAACCGATTGAGTCAAAGGTACTTTGAAGGCCATTTCTCGTTTCGAATGAGG
This sequence comes from Podarcis filfolensis, assembly GCF_964270895.1. NCBI lineage: Eukaryota > Metazoa > Chordata > Lepidosauria > Squamata > Lacertidae > Podarcis > Podarcis filfolensis. The sequence continues at coordinate 6,253,071 of NC_139620.1, forward strand.
ACCCCAAGTTATCATGATGGTAGATGCTCCTGCAACTGTGCTGAAGGTGAGTTGGCCAAGATCAGCTCAGTGCCTTGACAGGAGGCAATGAGAGAACCCTCCCTAATTCCACACGTCAATTCAATCATAGAAAAAAGAGAGAGGAGATCAATGTTTTTGGATGCAAATAGAAGTTTAATATGAACCCAGAAAGGTAAGCATAGCCCAAAGAGAAGTGCAAATAGAATGCAGAAAGAAATACATAATGTTTCATAATATTTTGCTTCATAATATTTTGTTTCCATAAAATACAAGGCTGATAGAACATGGTGGAACAAGACTGCAAACCAGATCGTACCCAATGCATGTTGAGAAATGGGATAATTGACAATGAGGATTCCTTTTTGCTTTTCTTCTTTGCTTTTTTGAAAGGGAGGGATCTTCTTCATTCAATTCACCAGGGAATTGAGAAAAGGATCCTGGGGAAGGTGTCATATATATAACCCACTCTGGCTAGCATTCCCAATTCAGAGTAAAAATTCAGAATGGATAATACTCCCTCAGTCCCCATCCCATAATATTGCTTCCTCAGAATGACTTGAATGTGCAATTCCTTGTAGAAATGGCTTGGTCAATCCACAGTTCTAATTCTGGTGCTCAGATCAAGTGGCCTGCAGATGGTGAAGCATTATTCAAGGATTTTAAATTCAACCACCTGAGGCAAAACAGATATAATGCGGAGAATTAGAATGTAGGCATAATCAGTATGCGATAAGCATAAGGAAAGCTTGCATGCATCTTATTTCAAGAAGGGCTAAGATGCCACAGGTCACGCCTTGTGCCAATTGTGATGTTCAATATTTCAGGAGGGAGTGGTGGGAAATGGTCCACCTCTCCTGTTTTTCTCTTGCTTTATTTTGGTTGCCGTCCTTCTTCCATGCATATCCTTCTTTGGCCTTGATTTAGAACTTGCAGGTACTGTAGCTACTATTGTGGCATGAGCTGCTTGCATTGTGGCTGCAGCTAGTGTGGCTGCTATTGTGGCATGAGCTGCTTGGCAGGGCATGACAGCCACCACTGGCATGCCGAGAAGATCTGCCCAGAGGTTGTGCCAGAGGTTTAACACATGGGTTGTGCTGATCAATGACAAGAGGCTGCTCAGGGCAGTAGAGCTCTGGCCCTGGGATGGTCAGGACAAAAGCTGGTGGCTGGATGGTCACTGTTGAAGGAGGACATTGAGCATGGCAAGAATCACGCCAGATACCAGAACGACGGCCGGCAGACATCTTTGAGGTTTAGAGGTGGATCTGAAAGAAGATAAGAGTCAGCATTATGTAGAGCTTGAGATGCTGGTTAAGAACCTAATGAGAGCCCTGCTGGATCAGACCAAAAGGCCATCTAGGGTAGAGGTTTAACAATTGAAGGTTTTATTCCTTCACAATTCTAGAACATGGGTCCATCCAGTGAAGCTTTCTAGTTGCCTGGCTCAATCTATTTAAGTCCCATAGCCCCATGATAAAGCACACATGTTATGAACACTAGGCCTCAGGTCCAAATAGGAGGAAGTTCTGCTTTAAGGACCTAAGGCAGAAAGGCTGGGAAGGACGTCCGCTGGACACCAGGATATCTGATGCAGTAGCATCCATAGTCCAATGGCCTGACAACTTCTTATACATGGTAGCCTCAGCATCCTGATGCAGCTACGTATGTAGAAGGCAACAGTTGCCATCCACACCTCTAGCCCAAAGGTTTTGAATTCCACTAAACAGGGAGCTAACTGCCTTTGGGCTTTCAAACCCAATGTCAATCTCCAACAGAGTCTCATCTATGTCTGCACTCCAGGACTACCTATCCCAACATCAAACTTCAGCAAAGTATCTCATTGACTCCCAGGGCTTCTTTTCACCAGGAACTCAGTTCCAGCACCTCTCAGGTGGGCACCATTGTCGTTACAAGAGAACAAGGGAAGTGTTCGTGGTGAGTTCTGGCACCTCTTTTTCTAGAAAAATAGCATTGACTGTGCCCATAAATCAGTGGTGAGGAATCTGTGGAGCTGAAGGTTGCTCAATGGCGGCTCCTAATCAAGTATAATGCATCCACATCCAAAGAAAGAGAAGCAATACAAGTAAGTTAGCTTGAAAACCTCACACAAAGGAGTAAATCCGTGAACCAACTTATCTATCCTGCAGATGGACTCCTGTGTAACCTCTGCATATCTAGAAGATCCAGAAGCTGTGCCCGTTGTCCCAGAACCCAAATAGACTTACCTAGTTCTCTGAGAATCAGAAACGAAGTGTTTGGAAGAAGCCTAGTGCATGGGCTTTTTATACTGCTTGGTGGCAGGAAGTTTATTTAAGACTTCCCTGTTTTTCTTTTGGGGGTGGAATGGATATAATGAAGAGCTGACATATTGCTATAGGGAACACCACAGATTTTTTAATAGAGGTGACACCCTTTCCTTGATAATCTAATATTCATTTATGGTCACCACATTGGCATGTTATGTTTCTCCCAAACTCAGTATTAAAGCACCACACATATTTTAACATGTCGGTTGATGCATACGCCAATGTGCCAAAAACAGCAGTTGATCTTCACAAAGTTGTTATTGAAACTGGCACATCATGATCCGTCTTGAATTTTAACATAGGCCAATGTGACAATAATCAGCACTTGATCTTCACAAAGTTGTTATTGAAACTGGCACATCATGATCAGCACGTGGTTCCAGGACATAGCCAATGTTTGTGGCAATCAGGATAGAAACATTGCTCATACCCTGATACCACTAAGTGTCTACTAAGGTCTCTCTTTGTGGAAGACCTCTATTACTATTAGCACATCTTGAATTTTTCAGCTTTCAAATTCCAAAGATAAGGGGTGCTAAAAATATTGAGAATTCAAAAGATTCAGAAGGTAAAATTCCCTGTCCCTTTCTCCCTGGTTCCTGCCCCAAAATGGCAAAAAACTAATAAACAAGTTAGGAGGTGTGCAAACTCTGACTGAATCAACGAAGAATGTAATGAGGTTTGAGCATCATTTTTATGTTTGGAGATCTGAATGTGTGGATAACAAGCATTCCAGTAGCAGGACCTGCATGTATATGTCGTGAGGGTGAATTCTATATGGCATGTCATTTTAGAGGGTAAAACGTATTTTTTGCAATTTTTTTCAGTGAGGGGCTCTGAAAAATCTGTTGTTTGGGGATGTCAGGAATTCAAATCTGCTATTATGTTTGTGAGTGGACAACATTTAGCTTGGTAAGTCTATGTCTGATGAAGAAGTACATGAACTCCTTTCGGAAAACCGAATAAATAAATAAATTTTACCTTCTGAAAATGTCAAGTAATGTTAAACAAGTAAATAATAATAATAACATATAACTGCAAGTACTTGGCAATAATTTTTTAATGATTTCTATGAAATATTACAGGACGCGGGTGGCGCTGTGGTGTAAACCACTGAGCCTCTTGGGCTTGCCGATCAGAAGGTCGACAATTTGAATCCCCGCATCGGGGTGAGCTCCCGTTGCTCGGCCGCAGCTCCTGCCAACCTAGAAGTTCGAAAGCACGTCAAAGTGCAAGTAGATAAATAGGTACTGCTCTGGCGGGAAGGTAAACTGCGTTTCCATGGGCTGCCCTGGTTTGCCAGAAGTGGCTTAGTCATGATGGCCACATGACCTGGAAAAACTGTCTGCGGAGAAACGTCGGCTCCCTCGGCCAGTAAAGCGAGAGGAGAGCTGCAACCAGAGTCGTTCACGACTGGACTTAACTATCAGGTGTACCTTTATGAAATCTTTTTTTAATGAAATCTTACGCACTTTTCAATTACCAAACAGAATAAAATTATATTAATTCAACCAAAATATCTTTTGAATTCTCAATTTTTTAGCACGCCTTATCTTTGGAATTTGAAAGTTGAAAAAATCAAGATGTTCTAATATTATAAATTTCCCATAGTATGTTCTTCCCCTTGTCTATCCTGATTCTTCCAGATCCCCATCTTCTCAGAGGTCTTCCACAAAGAGAGGTAGACACTTAGTGGTATCAGGGTACCAGCAATGTCTCTATCCTGATTGCAACAAACACTGGCTATGTCCTGGAACCACGTGCTGATCATGATGTGCCAGTTTCAATAACAACTTTGTGAAGATCAAGTGCTGATTTTGGCACATTTGCCTATGTTAAAATATGTGTGGTTCTTTAATACTGAGTTTGGGTGAAACATAACATGCCAACGCGGTGACCATAAATGAATATTAGATTATCAAGGAAAGGGTGTCACCTCTATTAAAAAATCTGTGGTGTTCCCTATAGCAATATGTCAGCTCTTCATTATATCCATTCCACCCCCAAAAGAAAAACAGGGAAGTCTTAAATAAACTTCCTGCCACCAAGCAGTATAAAAAGCCCATGCACTAGGCTTCTTCCAAACACTTCGTTTCTGATTCTCAGAGAACTAGGTAAGTCTATTTGGGTTCTGGGACAACGAGCACAGCTTCTGGATCTTCTAGATATGCAGAGGTTACACAGGAGTCCATCTGCAGAATAGATAAGTTGGTTCACGGATTTGCTCCATTGTGTGAGGTTTTCAAGCTAACTTACTTGTATTGCTTCTGTTTCTTTGGATGTGGATGCATTATACTTGATTAGGAGCCGCCATTGAGCAACCTTCAGCTCCACAGATTCCTCACCACTCATTTATGGGCACAGTCAGTGCTATTTTTCTAGAAAAAGAGGTGTCAGAACTCACCACGAACACCTCCCTTGTTCTCTTATAATGACAATGGTGCCCACCTGAGAGGTGCTGGAACTGAGTTCCAGGTCAAAAGAAGCCCTGGAAATCAATGAGATACTTTGCTGAAGTTTGATGTTAGGATAGGTAGTCCTGGAGTGCAGGCATAGATGAGACTCTGTTAGAGATTGACATTGGGGTTGAAAGCCCAAAGGTAGTTAGCTCCCTCTTCAGTGGAACTCAAAACCTTTGGAGTGGAGGTATGGATGGTAACTGTTGCCTTCTACATACGTAGCTCCATCAGGAAGCTGAGGCTACCATGTCTAAGAAGTTGTCAGGCCATTGGAATATGGATGTTAATGCATCAGATTTCCTGGTGTTAGGTGGACGTCCTTCCCAGCCTTTCTGCCATAGGTCCTTAAAGCAGAACTTGCTCCTATTGGGACGTGAGGCCTCGTGTGCATAACATGTCTGCTTTATCATGGGGCTATGGGACTTAAATAGATTGAGTCAGGCAACTAGAAAGCTTCATTGCATGGACCCATGTTCTAGAATTGTGAAGGAATAAAACCTTCAATTGATAAACCTCTACCCTAGATGGCCCTTTGGTCTGATCCAGCAGGGCTCCCCTAAGGTTCTTAACCAGCACCTCAAGCTCGACGTAATGCTGACTCTTATCTTCTTTCAGATCCACCTCTAAACCTCAAAGATGTCTGCCGGTCGTCATTCTGGTATCTGGCGTGATTCTTGCCATGCTCAATGTCCTCCTTCAACAGTGACCATCCAGCCACCAGCTTTTGTCCTGACCATCCCAGGGCCAGAGCTCTACTGCCCTGAGCAGCCTCTTGTCATTGATCAGCACAACCCATGTGTTAAACCTCTGGCACAACCTCTGGGCAGATCTTCTCGGCATGCCAGTGGTGGCTGTCATGCCCTGCCAAGCAGCTCAGGCACCCACAGTAGCAGCCACACTACCTGCAAGTTCTAAATCAAGGCCAAAGAAGGATATGCATGGAAGAAGGACAGCAACCAAAATAAAGCAAGAGAAAAACAGGAGAGGTGGACCACTTCCCGCCACTCCCTCCTGAAATATTGAACATCACAATTGGCACAAGGCGTGACCTGTGGCATCTGAGCCCTTCTTGAAATAAGATGTACGCAAGCTTTCCTTATGCTTATTGCATACTGATTATGCCTACATTCTGATTCTCCACATTATATCTGTTTTGCCTCAGGTGGTTGAATTTAAAATCCTTGAATAATGCTTCACCATCTGCAGGCCACTTGATCTGAGCACCAGAATTCGAACTGTGGGTGCACCAAGCCATTTCTACAAGGAATTGCACATTCAAGTCATTCTGAGGAAGCAATATTATGGGATGGGGACTGAGGGAGTATTATCCATTCTGAATTTTTACTCTGAATTGGGAATGATAGCCAGAGTGGGTTATATATATGACACCTTCCCCGGGATCCTTTTCTCAATTCCCTGGTGAATTGTATGAAGAAGATCCCTCCCTTTCAAAAAAGCAAAGAAGAAAAGCAAAAAGGAATCCTCATTGTCAATTATCCCATTTCTCAACACGCATTGGGTACCATCTGGTTTGCAGTCTTGTTCCACCATGTCCTATCAGCCTTGTATTTTATGGAAACAAAGTATTATGAAACATAATGTATTTCTTTCTGCATTCTATTTGCGCTTCTCTTTGGGCTATGCATACCTCTCTGGGTTCATATTAAACTTCTATTTGCATCCAAAAACATTGATCTCCTCTCTCTTTTTTCTATGATTGAATTGAAGTCTGGAATTAGGGAGGGTTCTCTCATTGCCTCCTGTCGAGGCACTGAGCTGATCTTGACCAACTCCGCTTCAGCACAGTCGCAGGAGCATCTACCATCATGATAACTTGGGGTCCTCATTCGAAACGAGAAATGTTCTTCAAAGTACCTTTGACTCAATCGGTTCACTTTTTTTAAAGAACAAAACCAAAGAACCTAAACTAAACTAAATCTAAACTAAATCGACTCAAACACCAGAACATATAACATCTATGCAGATCACTTCATTTTATAGATTTTATGCTGTCCTTCAACAACCATTCCTAGCATAATTCCATTTAAATTGGTTTTTTGCCCCTATTATGTTTTTACGGTAATTTTTACTGGTGTTGGCTGCCCAGAGCCCGGCTCTGGCCGGGGAGGGCGGGGTATAAATAAAATTTATTATTATTATGATATATTTCACTTTCTTGATTTAAATGTTTACAAATTGCAAATTCATATAAGACATCAAAACACTTAAAAAGACAGTATTAAAGAGAAAAGTTTCAAAACTATCAAATACATTGGTCGAAGTTAGTTCACAAAGAATATAAAGTTTGAAAGCACTGTCTGAATAATTTTGCTCCCACTTTAGGGTCGGAGTAGGTTTGCCACAACTCAACACCCCAAAAGTGGAATTTGGAAGAAAACCCAGAACTGGCATGGGACTCCTCTTTTTCAGCTACTTCAAACTGTAGGGAGTCATTGCTTGAAGTGGCTTTTTGTTCATGGGTTTAATCTGGCCTCTAATCTGGGGAGGAAAGCAAAGTCCTTGGGGTAAAATTCCCAAAGGATTTTGAGTATGACCATTCCCTTGTCAACTTGCACTGAAGGTCGGGCATGTGCACCACGGTGAATGTCAAACCATTAAGGCCATGGCTCAGTCTACACTGACCAGTTTAACATTCTTAGAACGATATTTGATATACTGTTCTAAAATGTCACAGGGCATACTTATAAATTAAAAGTGTTTCTTCCCTTTGTTTCCTCCATCAAAATGTTGTTTCCCTACTGCTGGTTGCTGGTTGCTCTGCAGCGCATTAACATTCATAATGTGTTATTAAAAGTAGGATGTCATGTGTCCATCTAAGTTATGAAAACCATTCCTTAACCCTTTCTTAACGTTAAAAATCATCCAGAATGCGGCAGTGAGACTGGGGATTGGGAGTGGCCGCCGAGACCATACAACACCGGTCTTGAAAGACCTACATTGGCTCTCAGTACGTTTCCGAGAACAATTCAAAGTGTTGGTGCTGACCAAGCCCTCATGCAGGGAGCCAGTGTAGGTCTTTCAGGACCGGTGTTATGTCGTCTCGGTGACCGCTCCCAGTCACCATTCTAGCTGCCACATTCTGGATTAGTTGTAGTTTCCAGGTTCACCTTCTCCCCATGGAGAGCGCATTGCAGTAGTCCAAGCAGGAGATAACCAGAGCATGCACCACTTTTGTGAGACGGTCTGTGGGCAGGTAGGGTCTCACCTTGTGTACCAGATGGAGCTGGTAGACAGCTGCCTTGGGCACAGAATTGACCTGTGCCTCCATGGACAGCTGTGAGTCCATTATTATTCCCAGGCTGTGAACCTGGTCCTTCAGGGGCACAGTTACCGCATTCAGGACCCGGGAATCCTCCACACCCACCTGCCCCCTGTCTCCCCCAAACAGTACTTCTGTCATGTCAGGATTCAACCTCAATCTGTTAGCCGCCATCCATCCTCCAACTGCCTCCAGGCTTTCACACAGGGCTTTCACCTCCTTCACTGGTTCCGATTTGAAAGATAGGTAGAGCTGGGTATCATCCACATACTGATGATCACCCAGCCCAAACCCCCTGATGATCTCTCCCAGAGGCTTCATATAGATGTTAAAAAGCATGCGGGAGAGGATGGAACCCTGAGACACCCCACAAGTGAGATTCCAGGGGTCTGATCACTCATTTCCCTTCATTCTGATCACTCATTTCCCTTCATTCTGGACACGGCCCAGGAGGAAGGAGCGGAACCACTGTATAACAGTGCCACCAGCTCCCAGCCCCTCTAGCCGGTCCAGAAGGGTGTTGTGGGCAATGGTATCAAAAGCTGCTGAGAGATCCAACAGAACTATCTGAGGTTGGAATCATTTCCCATCCTGCTTTAAGGCATAACATCAGGCATTACTCTTCCTGCTTACTAACACAGGACTGAAGGAGTCTGCCCATCTAGCTGGGTTTCCCCAGCCACTCTGGGTGGCTTCCAACAGAATATTAAAAATACAATAAAACATCAGACATTAAAAACTTCCCTAACCAGGGCTGCCTTCAGATGTCTTCTAAATGTCGGATAGTTGTTCATTTCCTTAACTTCTGATGGGAGGGCATTCCACAGGGCGGGCACAACTACAGAGAAGGTAGCCTTGGCCCAGTATACCTGAAGGAGCATCTCCACCCCCATCATTCAGCCTTGACTCTGAGGTCCAGCACTAAGGGCCTTCTGGCAGTTCCCTCACTGCGAGAAGTGAAGTTACAGGGAACCAGGTAGAGGATCTTCTCAGTAGTGGCACCCACCCTGTGGAACACGATAAAACATCAAATGTAAACAAGTTCCCTAAGCTTCCTAATGTTGCTCCAGATCCTTGAAGCAGCTAGTTGTTGAATGGTTTCTTTAAATGTAAAGGTTCATCATTGTTCCACCCGATGTGTATGTCTTTAAGGGGCCAGAGCAAGATAACAAGACCCAGCTTTACAGCTGTGAAACATAGCAGGTGCTGCTGAGTTGTACTGATTGAGCTGTGTTGGCAATTGGATGTAGTATAAAAGGAGCAGCACCTAGCTCTCCCATTACCCTGGGGGATGGGTTGGTGGTTGGGTCTGGTTTGTTGTTGATGTATTTAGTGTATAAGGAGTTTTTGTTTTTGTTATGAAAACCTTGTTTAAGTACTTTTTGAGTCCCTTTTTAATGCATGGTCTCCCCAGCAAGCTCTCTGCAGCGCTACCATACAGCAAATAGCCAACACTAGTATGGTGAAAGATGTGGAACACTTGCATACTGAGCTTGAGGGAAACATATGACGACAGTGATGTGATTATCTGTCAATATTTGTTTAACAAGGAAAGTGTGTCTGCTGCTTACAGTAAACCAGGGTGTTCCCTATGGCAATTTACCGGCTCATCATCATACCCCCTGACAAAATAAATAAATAATAGGAAGTCTTGAATATGCTTCCTGCAACGACATCTACTTCCTGCTACAAAACAGTATAAAAAGGCCATCATCTAGGGTTCTTCCAAACACTTCTTCTCATTTCTGCTGTTTAGAGAACTAGGTAAGTCCATTTTGGATTCTGGAACAGTGGGGACATCTTCTGGATCTCATTGGTGTACCAAGGTTATGTGGGCGTTCTGCTAGTAGCTGCTGGTTTTAAAGGATAAGTGGGTTTGGGGATTTGCACCATTGTGTGAGGCTTTCAAGCAGCTAATCTTGGAATGCATATCATTACTTTGCGTGCTGCTGCATTAGGATGGGTTGGGCCACACTGATGGGCAACAACTCTCTGGGGTTACAACACAGGTGAGGAACCTGCAAGCCTTCCAGATCTGGTTGGACTCCAACTCTCCAACATCAGCCACAGCAAATACAGACGATGGTAAAGGATGGTGGAGGGCCATAGGTCCTTAGGTTGATTGACAGCTGATGCCCTTTTAAATGTGTTGTGGGAGGGGGGATTGTTGGTTTGTTCTTCTTCTTATTTTTATTATGTATTTTGCGGGTTCTTTATATTGCAATTTTATGTTTGAACTGCCCTGAAATCTACAGGTAAAGGGTGGTATACAAAATTATCATGATAAATGATAAAATAAATAAATTGGGTACAGTCATACCTCATGTTACGTCCGCTTCAGATTGCGTGTTTTCGTCTTGCGCCCCATGGCAACCCGGAAGTACTGGAATGGGTTACTTCCGGGTTTCGTCACTCGCGCATGTGCAGAAGTGGCACTTTGAGTTGTGGGATTTTCATGTTACAGACGGGACTCCGGAACGGATCCTGTCCATAACATAAGGTACCACTGTACTTGATTGAAGCTTGACATTGGCTTAGAGAATCCAGTGTTATGTAGCTTCCTTTCCAGTAGACCTCAAACCTTTGTGGTAGAGTGGGGGTGGCAGTTGTCTCCTTCTGCATAGCTCTACTAGGAAACTGACGCTTGTACAAAGAGGAAATTTGCAAGTTGTTGAACTATGTACCTTAACATGTCAGGTTTGCTAGCGTCAGGCAAAGGTATTTCCCATACTTTCCAGCTTGGGCCCTTTACAGAGACCATGCCAGTGTTTGGAGCAGAGGCTTCATGCAAACAACACAGGTTCTTTATTATTTGGCTATGGGTCTTACATTGATTGAGCCAGACAACTGGCCCAACTAGAATTGTAGAGTTCATCTACGCTGAATCTTCTGCTAATCAGATTCATTGTGTGGTCTCAGATTGTAGTATTATGGCAGAGGGGGGAAGGAAGGAAGGAAGGAAGAAGAAAGAAAGAAAGAAACTATTGAGTTCATAACCAGTGTATGTCTCAAACAACATATCTGTATTGGAAACTCTGCATAATGCTGATTCCATCTTCCTTCAGATCCACCTCTAAACCTCAAAGATGTCTGCTGGCCGTCGTTCTGGTATGTGGCAGGATCCTTGCTACGCCCAGTGTCCTCCTTCAACAGTGACCATCCAGCCACCACCTTTTGTCCTGACCATCCCAGGGCCAGCTCTCTGTTGCCCTGACCAGCCTTTCTGCATTGAACAGCACAACCCATGTGCCTATGGATATGGCGGTGGCAGATCTTCTAGGTATGGCAGTGGTGGCTCCAACATGTCCGAATTCTACTCTCATGCCATGCCAAGCAGCTCATGCAGCTATGACAGTTGCAAGTTCTAAATCAAGTCCAAAGAAGGATATGTATGGAAGAAGGGTGGTACAAACAAAAAGAAAGTAAGAGAAGGAAAGAAGAGCTGGACTGGTTCTCACCACTCCCACCTGAAATATTGAACACCCAGCATCAGAACTTGGACAAGTCATGACCTGTGGCAGCTGAGCCCTTCTTGAAATAAGATGCATGCAAGCTTTTCTTATGCTTATCACATACTGATTATGCCTACATTCTAATTCTCAGCATACTATCTGTGTTGCCTATTGTGGTTGAATTTAAAATCCTTGTATAATGCTTCACCATCTGCAGGCCACTTGATCTGAGCACCAGATTTAGAACTGTGGGGGCACCCAGCCATTTCTACAAGGAATTGCACATTCAAGTCATTCTGAGGAAGCAATATTATAGGATGGGGACTGATTGAAAGTTATCCATGCATTCCCTCAATGCATGGTAGTAGATCTTTCTCCACTAAAAAAAGATAAAGAATGCCCCCGTTTCTGTGAATGCTCCCATTTCTGAATATGCAATGTATAGCATTTGATTTGTGGCTTTCTTCCACCATGTTCTACCACTCTTGTGCTTCATGGAAGCATGCTATTATGGAACATGGTGTCTTTCATTCTGCATTCTAGTTGCACTTTTGATTTCACTATTTGTATCTCTTTGCTTTCATATTAAAATTTCAGTTGCATCCCAAAACCCTTATCTCCTCTCTTTCTTTTATGGCTGAATTGAAGTGTGGCACTGGGTGGGGTTATCTCATTGCTCCCTTTCCAGGCACTGAGGTGATCTTGAGTAGCTGAGCTTCAGCACAGTTACAGCAGCATCTACCTTCATGATACCTTGGGGTCTTCATTCTAAATGAGAAATGGCTTTCAAAGTACCTTTCAATCAATCAGTTCGCTTTTTCAAGAACAGAAACAAAGAACCTAAAATAAATAGAGTCAAACAACAAAGCAGATGACATTAATGCAAACTACTTTAGTTGGTAGATTTTATGCAGTCATTTAAGATTTCTAGCACAGTCAGAAATATTTATTTAATTTATTTGTTTAAATAGTAGCAAATTGTGCTTTTGTATAAATACGACAGGTCTAGTTGGTTTGCAACATAAAAACACAATATGACGGTAAAAACATTGAAAAAGTAAGTAGAAATTGGTTGGCAAAGAACCTTAATTTAGAAAGGCCCATCTGAGTACTACAGCTGTTCCAAACGTTTTCGCAGAAGCTAGATGAAATTGCAAGAGTGTGTTTGTTTATGGTGAATGTTAGAAGAACATGTCTAATTGTTAAGAGCTGGAACATTCCCGCGATCACCGCTGTTGTTTATTCTGGTCCTGGAAGTACATGCAAGAAATATAAGAGTAGATAAAGAGATCACAGGGATAAAAACTGGAAAAAGTGAATTTGAATTGAAAGCATATGCTGATGATTTAGTAATTACGGTGGAGGATCCAAAAAATTCTCTTCCTAGAATGATAGAAAAGATTCAAGAATTTGGGGAAGTGGCAGGATTTAAATTAAATAGAAAGAAAACTAAGTTATTAGTAAAAAAAATTGAAGGAAGAAGAGAAAAAAGAGTTGATGCACAGTATTGAGATAGAAGTTCATAAAAAAGTAAAATACTTAGGGATATGGTTAACAGAAAAAAATATAAATGCCTACAAAGACAATTATGAAAAAGTGTGGTCTGAGATAAAAAGGAATTTAGAAATATGGAGTAGAATGAACCTTTCCCTACTAGGAAAAATAGCAGCGATAAAAATGAATGTATTGCCAAAAATGCTCTTTCTTTTTCAGACAGTCCCAGTAAAAAAAATGGCAGAAGGATATTTCTAAGTTTGTTTGTTTTTTGGAGGGGGGCGAAAGGCCAAGGATTAAACACAAGATACTTACAGATATAAAAGAAAGAGGCGGTTTTGCCCTCCCAGACCTCAAATTGTATTATGAGGCTGCATGTTTGGTGTGGATTAGGGACTGGATAAAACTGGAAAAGGAAACAGCATTAGATCTGGAAGATCATGATAACAGATTGGATGGCATGCATACTTATGGTACGGGAAAGGGAAAGTGCACAAAGGATTTTACAATCATATAATCAGGAGATCACTAATGAGGGTGTGGGAGAGATATAAATATCTAATAAAAGCAAAAACACCCTGGTGGTTATCACCAATTGAAGCTTCATTACTCAAACCGCTTGGCAAAAAGGGGAAGTGGCCTACATATAGAGATTTGCTGAAGGATCAGGAAGGGAAATGGAAATTCAAAGATTACGAGGAAATTAAAGATCATTTTCAGAGTTGGTTGCACTATAGACAACTACATGAGATGTACAAGGAAGATAATAAAAAAGGATTTAGCTATACAACTTCCAAATTTCAAAAGGAAGTTATAGAAGAATAGCAGAAGTTGTTGAAGAAAACATATAGTATTCTGCTAGAATGGGAAACAAAAGATGAGGAGGTCAAATTGGTCATGATCAAATGGGCACAAGATAAAGGACACAATATACAATTCAAGGACTGGGTAAAATTGTGGAAAGTAAATTTTAAATTTACAGACTGTTCTCTTTTGAAAGAAATTTATATGAAAATGATGTATAGATGGTATATCACACCAGTACAGATAGCAAAAATGTATAAAACTGGGTCAAACATATGTTGGAAATATAAAGAAAAAGAAGGGACTTTTTATCATATGTGGTGGGAATGCAGAGAAGTTTAAAAAAAGGGGAAATGATATACAATGAATTGAAAAAAACGTTTAAAATGACATTTGTAAAAAAAACCAGAAGCATTTTTGTTAGGGATTCTAGGACAAGATCTGCCAAGAAAAACAAATAATTTATTTATGTATGCTACAACAGTGGCAAGAGTCTTGATAGCACAAGGATGGAAGAATGAGGAAATCCCAACAAAAGAACAGTGGCAAGAAAAATCAATGAACTATGCAGAGTTGGCTAAATTGACATTCAAACTGTGGGACAAGGACAACTGTGACTTTAAGGAAGAATGGGAGCTTTTTACAAGTTATCTAAAAAGACAAGAAAATGAACTGGACTCCTTGGCACGTTTTGAATAAACATTCACAAATTTATTGGTTGATAACATGGTAGACAGTTGCGTGTCGAGGTCCCCAAGCCACCCCCCAAATAACTCACAACGCACACTTAATTTTTGTTTAAGGTTTTTGGCATAATTTTGGTCACAACTTTATTTAAATACAAAACTGTGAGTGGTTGTTTAGGCATTGGTTAAGACTATCTGTCCCCCCGCCTGGGGACAGAACTGACTTCCGGGCACCACTGAAAGACAGTGCGGGAAAACAAGTCGGGGAGAAATGGAGCTGAGTCACAGACCCTCAATTCTCATCCGCATGCTCCCCGAAGGCTTGCCGGCCCTAGTCCCATTCCAGGGATTGGATGAAAAGATGGCAAGCCCCAGGATTCCTTTAACGGAATTCCCTTTCCGCAGCAACCATGGAGGGGCAGGCCCAGCCTATCCTAACCCCTCCTCCACCAATTTATAACCAATGCCTAACCACAACCTTACAAGTTGTGACGATTTGCTACGCAGTAGGCAAAAACCAAATGGCCCAGCCAATCAACCAGATGTACAAAATTCCTACCAGGCCCCTGCCCCAACAGCAGACGACCCCATGACAGGCATAGCAAGGTCAATGCAACAACCCCTTACTCAAGGGCGGGTGGGCGGGTGATCCGTTGCACGCAGCAAAGAGAAAGCTCCAGGCTGCGTGCAGAGTATTTAAACATTTTACCCCTCCCACCAAAATTGCAACATAACTTTTACCCCAGCAACCCAGTGAACCAATCACTGCCCCAGGCCATCTTTAGAGACCCTGCCTGGTAACAGAGGGGTGGCTCAGCAGACCCCACCGCAACACGTGCTCTCCATGAAGGAGAACACGCTATAAAGTAAGGATACATGTAATATGTGTAGAGAAATCAGAGAGAGGAGCTGAGGGAAGTCCCTGGTGGGAGGGGGGAGGGAGGGATGGAAGGGGGGTAGGAAAAAAAGGGGGGAAATAATGTATGTGATTATATGGTTTGATAATTTGTTGAAATTGCTTAATAAAAATATGTAATAAAAATAAAAAGAGCTGGAACATTCAGCCTCTTGGCAGCCATCTTTCAAGAATGTTGTAGTTGCAGAATTCCTGCACTGAGCAGGTGGGTGGTGGATTGGATTACCTTGATGGCCCATCTTTACTCTAGACTAGAGTGCCACAAGGCAGTTTTTCTGTTCTCCTTTTCTAGTCATCAGGACTAAGCAACAGGCAGTGGCGTAGCGTGGGGGGTGCAGGGGGGGCGGGCCGCACCGGGCGCAACATCTGGGGTTAGGGCAAATCCATGGGTTAGGGGGCGCAAATCCACGGGTTAGGGGGCGCAAATCCACGGGTTAGGGGGCGCAAATTACTTGCCTTGCCCCGGGTGCTGACAACCCACGCTACGCCACTGGCAACAGGCAATACTGAAGTTTTGCTAAAACAGGAAGAGCTATGTAGAATGACTTCAGACGCTGGAATCAGGCATCGCATGACGCAGCCTTAGAAGGAGCGACTTCACAGGGACCTGCCTCCCAGCCGAGTGTTTTCCATGTGGGAAACACCTCAAATTACAGCAATTAATTGCCCATTCTTGTAACACGCACAAGTTCCTCACAAACCTCAGGGTAGTAAGTCACACAAGTTACACCCTACAGCTTCCTTTCCTGATGAAACAATAAACCACATTCGCATATATGACATATAATCTTGTATTTCCTTGGCTCAATTGGCACCAGAAAGATCATTATCAAAATGATCGCTACATCCTTCATTTCCCTCAAAGATCATCTGACAGGGTCCTCGTGCTTTTGGTGGGTGGAGCCAGAGACAAGAAAAAGTGTCAGAAAGAAAGAAAGAAAGAAAGAAAGAAAGAAAGAAAGAAAGAAAGAAAGAAAGAGTAATTTGTGGGCTATCAGCCTCATAAAACCCCTCCCTCTCCTCCCACCCTCCATATTTGCTATGGAGTTCTCCCCCTCCCCCCCAACTTTCTGAAGCAAATTTTAATGTCTTGAGTGTGTGGGAAGCCATGATATAGAAAGAAGAAGGATGTATAAAACTAAGTCCTACTTAGTATTGTTATTTGTTCATGGAAACAAATTTAGGTAAAGGGACCCCTGACCATTAGGTCCAGTCGTAACTGACTCTGGGGTTGCGGCGCTCATCTCGCTTTAATGGCCGAGGGAGCCGGCGTACAGCTTCCGGGTCACGTGGCCGGCATGACTAAGCCGCTTCTGGCGAACCAGAGCAGCACATGGAAACGCCGTTTACCTTCCCGACGGAGTGGTACCTATTTATCTACTTGCACTTTGAGGTGCTTTCGAACTGCTAGGTTGGCCGGAGCAGGGACCAAGCAACGGGAGCTCACCCCGTCATGGGGATTCAAACCGCTGACCTTCGGATCGGCAAGTCCTAGGCTCTGTGGTTTAACCCACAGCGCCACCCGCGTCCCAGAAACAAATTTATATACCAGTAAATTATATTAGTCTCTAAATGGTTTACGAAGATACAATACAACAAAATCAGTTCAAGCTATAAAATCAAGCATTAATTAAAATTGCTGCTGGATCATTATTATTATTAAGTCTCAGTTCAGATGTTCAGCAGAAAGGGGGCTTGTCTGAAAGAAAGTCCCAATTAGTCATGGCTATGGATTCAAATGGGTCTACTCTGAGGAGGACATAGTTGTACACACTCACCCCCAATACATTTCCTGATTTATTTATTTTTACAAAACTTTATTTTAAACAGTACTGAAAACTTTTCATGATATCCCATATAAATCTGACTTGGCACTCCCCTTACATTCTCCAATGGGCTTTTAACAAACATGCTACTGTGAATGGAAGGCGCATTTCAAAACAGGTGTCAAACATGACTTGCAATCGCTCACTGTGGAATGTATTTCTTTTTATCTGTTCCGCTGCCAGTGGGGGATGCCAAAGTCAGTCATCCATAATTGCTGTCAAGTTTTGGCTTGACTTCTGTTGAAGTAATTTCATTGGAGACTTCCCACCCAGTCACAGCAAAAACAGCTTCAGCTGGATGAGGAATACCAACAAGTCATTATGAGGGTGGTTTTTGCTGAGGCTTCCTTCCTGAAGTCTTTTCCCCATGCCTGTCTGCCTCATTGCATTTGTCCCATGTGGCTTACCTATTTCCATATTCTCCTCACAGAGCTACAATTCTAAGAGTTGACAGGGAAGAAGGGTTGATTGTTAAACCTCTCTGGAAATTGCAGCTGTGTTAGGGAAACAGTTTGTCTCCTAACCGGTCTCAGAACCCTTAACAAACTACTTTCCTCAGGATTATTTGGGGGAAGCCATGACTGTTTAAAGTGGAATCACAACTGCATGCAAAAGATGTGTCTTTTAGGAGGAACCTGCACTTATCTGCACTATAATGCTGATAAGTTTTCATGAGACATTTTCATATAGTTATAGACATTGCAAATATCTGGGGAAATGTGGGGAACTGAATTGAAGATAGGGAAAAACGAGAAACCGGGAGAATGTGAACCTGACAGATTTGTCCAACTCGACTGAAGTAGCCATATTTAAATTTATAGGCCTTGTTTAGGTATGTCCATTCATTTCTATTGGCCTGCTCTGAGCAGGATGTCTTTTGGATACAATGTAATGCATTATGTGGGCTGAGATCTTACTGACTTTCATTGCTCCAGGCTCCCAGAATCAATCCCCATATCTGTAGAATGGGATGCAGAAGGTCTTGGGTTCAATCCCTGGCATCTCCAGATAGGTCTGAGAACGTATGTCTGAATGAAATGCTGAAGAGTTGTTGCCCGTCAATGTAAACAACACTGAGCTAGATGGACCAATGGTCTCATGTAGCAGAAGGCCACTTCCTATGAACTCAACTTAAACCAAACCTTCATTCAGAACCATGCAGATTGGAATCTTTTTTTAATTCTTCTTCTTCTTCTTCTTCTTCTTCTTCTTCTTCTTCTTCTTCTTCTTCTTCTTCTTCTTCTTTTCTCAAAACAAGTATCCAATATCATTGCTAAACATACATTTTCCAATTTCCCCCCTCCCTGTTGACTTCCCTCTGGTTTATTACATCAGATGGTACATTCTGCTGTTTATACACAATATTGTGTTATCACATTGTTGTACTTCTTGCTCTCTGTAAATAAAATTGTGTTTATTTAAATCCTGCCAGCGAGACCATTTCTTTCAGTTGTTTCTGCAAATATATTGTAAAGGGTTCCCATTCTTTTTCAAAGTCACTATTGTCCTTTCCATGCAGTTTGTCCGTTAACTTGGCTAACTCTGCAAAGTTTGTCAACTTTTCTTGCCATTGTGTTTTTGATGATACTTCTCAGGTCTTCCAATTTTGAGTTATTAATCGCTCATAATAGCTCAGATTGGAATCCTACAGCCATATTTCACTCTATCCATTCTGCCTTTAAAATTAGCCTTGCACACCCTTTCACTCTGTGCTGCTCTTAGCTGAGTCGCTGGCCTGATTTTTTAATTGAATTATTTAATTATCTCAATTTCTTGTGGCTTTAAATCAGTGTCTCACAACCTGAGGGTTGTGATCCACAAGTGGGTCACAGGCCTGTGCAAAGGGATCACTGGCTTTATAAGTAAACCCAAAATTGTTATTGCTTTTAATCATGCTGGCATGATGAAATCACCTAACAGGTTTTTGTTTCACTGGTGTGCTATAATGCTGTGCTGGCACTTCTAACTGAATGCCGGAAAAGCTCAAGTCTTATATGTCAACACTTGGTAGCAGCTCTCTGGGTGCTGGTGGCAGAGAAGACCTAAGGTTCAAAATTCACGTGACAATAAATTGATGGGTCAACATACCAAGTAAATTTGGACCTAGGGATCGCCATACCAAAAAGGTTGAGAGCCACTGGTTTAAATTCTTCTATTCCACACACACACCTCAATTGTATTTATTGTGTTTTATTGGAATGTGGTAACCTGGGACTTTTAGGGTTGTGTCCAAAGGTAGTCCTACTCAGAGTAGCCTCTGTAAAATTCATGGATGCCAGTGATTTAGGCCGCATCCACATCATACATTTAAAGCAGCGTGATTCCACTTTAAGCAGTCATGGTTTCCTCCAAAGGATTCCGGGAGCTGTAGTTTGTTAATGGTGCTAAAAGGGGCTGGGAGACTCCCTATTCCACTCAGAGTTGCATGGTATTGTGTTTAGTTTTGTAAGTTGCCTTGGGAGAACCTGTGCCCTGGAAAGGTGACACAGAGATATTTAAAATAAAGAAATAAAGGAATTCCCAGAGTGCTGCCTGGAGAAATTGCTGCCTCATCTACATCCCTCCCAGAAAACCTAGCCCCAAACATTCTCTATGGTCATGTCCTAACAAGCTGACAACATGACGTTACCACATTGACAACACCCCAAATTACCGTAATTAATTAGCTGCTTCTCCATCAGTATTAAATAGGCCTTCACCTGTCTCCAGAGCATATTATTATGCGCACATCATAACAGCTGCAGATTTTTATCACCAGAGAGAGGCCGAAAGGCTGAATCACAGAAATATGGGCTTCTGTTATGCCACTCCTTCCAACGGCTGAGGAGAGAAGCTTACCTTTTGGGAAAGCGACTGCAAATAAAAGAATATCTTTCTAGATCTCATGGTGGCTGGAAGTCACATTGTCTAGGAACATATATATGGGGCAGGCAAATGGGACATGATCTTTGGAAGGGAATATGAAACAGGAAGACTTTCTTTTTTAATGTTTAATGGAGAGGGGGCACAAAATGTTTAATTTTTTTTAAATGTTCAGTAGTGGGAGCAAACAAGCTAGTGTTGTGTAGCATTTAGAGTGTCAGACCTGGACCTGGGAAAGACCAGGGTTTAAATCTCTACATGTCCATGAAGCTCACTGGGTGACCTTGGGTCAACTACTGCCTGCCTACCTCACTGGCTTGTTGTGGGGATCAAACGGGGAGGGGTAGAATCAAATACACCACTTTGAGCTCCTTAGAGAATAACTTGAAATAGACATGCAATAAATAACACAACATAATAGTTCATAGTTCATGAAAATGAAACGTCATCCTAGACATTTAAATCTTGCATTGCATTGTTCATAAACCATCAGAATGCACAGGAAGGGCATCTGGAGCAGTGATGGCACTGTAGGGGTTGGTTTAGTGCTAGCTGCACTCAGAGTAGACCCATTGTCATTAATAGCTATGACTAACTTAGGTCCAATAACTTCAATGGGTCTACTGTGAGTATAATGTAGCTGGATACGGCCCATTATTCCAGTATACATAATGTTCCAGATCATAGCCAATCATTGTAATTATCTCACGGTATGTCCTTCAAATTCTTGTTTTTCAAATATCCACAAAAGCACATAATGTTCAGTGATTCTCAGGAAGTTTGGCTTCTTTTGCAGCCTGGTGCTTTCCAGGTGTTTTGAATGACAAACTCCAGCCATCAATGAAAGTGTCACGTTGGCAGAGGCTGCCCTAGAAGAACATCTTTGCATGCCAGAGCTGTTTCACAATTATAGCAAGGAAGCACCAGGAAGTAAGCAAGCTAATTAGGGATGGGCTGAGCAGCTAATTCCATCCGATCCCATTCTTGCTGGTCCTCAGTCATTCATCTGTTCCTCTCTGACCTTCTTACATTCCACTCTGTCCTGTTAAAAGCATTTTAAACACATTTTGTGCCCCCTCTCCATTTTTCTACTACAAAAGGATGGGGTGGTTTTGACTTATTTTATTGGAACTCCTCATAAAAAGAGGTGTACAACATGTGCCTGAAATGGACATATTGCATAAATTTATTGTGTAAAAACTTGTTAGGGTTTTATTGTTGTTTAAAATATAGTTTGTCTATATGACAGTGTTTACATAACCATGATCAAAATAATTAATTAAGGAAAAAGACAATAGAAATTACAAATATGTGTGAACAAAAGGATTAGACAGCAAGAGCAAAATGGAAAGGAAAAATCAAAATAATTTTGCATTTTTATGTTGTGAACCGCCCTATGATCTTCACATGAAGGGTGGTATACAAAACTATTATTATTATTTAATCATCATCATCATTAATAGTTTGTTTGACTATTTTTTGTGTTATTCTTTATGTATTCCTGAAACTTGATTCCCTGATGCGGACTTCAGATCTATGTGCAGACTTCATCTCTTATCTCAGAGAGGGAAGGTTTTCATTTTCATTTATTACCTTCATATAGTTTTGAAATGCATTGATCAAATTAAAAACGAAAAAAGGAAGATAAGATAAACATGTTTATTTATATACACACTCGTGTGATTTTTTTGCCCATGTTACTGGGCTGGAAACCTCTTTGCAAAATTGCTGGGTTTGGGTCTGTGCAAATTAGGTAAGTTCCCCTTTAAATGCAAAATGGATTGAATTTCTCCCAAATCCTTTTTGCATAGGTTGACGCATTCTGGCGTAAAGTGCTACTACTGCTGAAGAATGTGGCAAAAACTCACCTTAGAGCACCACATGAGGAGAGACAATTACAGGGTTCCATCCCAGATCAATGTCTTGACCAAGATTTGCATGGTGCGGAAGCATGTCATTCACTCTGTTGTGATGTTTCCTCCTACCAGGAATTCACTGCAACGCTGTGGAATTGGACTGTATGGAATTTGCTGCCATGCTGCCCCAGTTACGTAAAATGTGTTGAATTGCAGACGGCTAGATTAATCTGCATTGGGTCTGGCTCCCCCATCTGTTCCCTCACAAGCTGTGCAGGGATATTCTGAGAGTTTAAGAGGTGCATGAGGTGAGGTGATGCAGTACCATCAGTGGAGGTTGGGAGCAGTAGGACGAAAGGCAGGGAGGTTGACAGTAGGTGGAGCCTGAGCTGAGGGCAGCTGGAGTCAAAGAATTATAGTTTTGTCCACATCCTCTTCGTTGAGTTTGACAAGGGGCAACACAAAGACTAAGGAGAAGAGTTTGGATTTGATATCCTGCTTTATCACTACTCTAAGGAGTCTCAAATTGGCTAACATTCTCCTTTCCCTTCCTCCCCCACAACAAACACTCTGTGAGGTGAGTGAGGCTGAGAGACTTCAGAGAAGTGTGACTAGCCCAAGGTCACCCAGCAGCTGCATGTGGAGGAGCGGAGACGCGAACCCGGTTCACCAGATTACGAGACTATCACTCTTAACCACTACACCACACTGGCTCCCAGGAGGAGGAATCTGATTAGTTACCCCCTGACTGGTTGTATTGAAGAAGGCAGGGCAGTTGAGAGGTGGCTACAGGCTGAGTGAGAGCTCTATTTCAGGTAATGTGTACAGTCCTTTCATTGGGTAAGATTTGCAGAGACACCACACACACCAAAATAACGTTTGAGGGTCTTACCAAGCTATTTTTGATTCTTCAGTTGTTGGAGCCTGCTGACAGGAATTGGCTTTGAGTTTTGCCTTGACAGCCTACAGTTGTGAAAGGCATTGAAATTTTGGTGTGTCAACATCATGCAACTACTTACAACTTTCCGTAGGCCATGGGACTCTGACACGCTTTGACGCAATTCAATAACCTGCTATGAATTTCAAGTGGGTTTTTAAAAAATGAGTTTCACTATCCATTATATCTTAGATGAGGCAAAAAAATATCTCTTAGATAACCACAAACTTCCTGTGCACAAACCCTCCTATGCTATATATTCATTCGTCTCTAATATCTCAAGTTGACCCACTAAGACGGTGCCTTCATGTCTCATGTGGCTGTAGGGTTTGCTGTGAAGGGACGCAAGGTCATCATCTTCCTGAAACTAAGCAGGTCTGGGTCTGGTCAGTGCCTGGATGGGCGACCATTCTCTCTCTACCAAGCCAATCTCACTGGATTGTTGTGAAAATAAAATGAAGAGGGATAGAACTGTGTGTGCCACCTCAAGCTCCTTGAAGGGAAGGTGAGCTATATATGTAACTCATTTCATATCAAATCAGGGATGGGGAACCCATGGCCCTCCAGATATTACTGAATGGCAACTCTTATCATCTCTGACCACTGAGCATGCTAGCTGGGGCTGATGGGAAGTGGAGTCCAACACCCTCTGGAAGAAAATTGGCTCCACGTCCATGTTTTACATCCCCATAAAGGCATTTAATAAGTGATCCCTGATAGGTTGGGATATGCCTGCTACTTTGGTTTTCATGATGAAAGAAAGGTGGGATATAAATGTTATGGAATAAATAAATGTATCAAGCTTCCATAAACACTGTGCATTAGCCCTATTGGCTGTCGCTGACAGGAGATGTAGTCCAGACAATTTAGAGGGCACTAGTTTAGGGCTCCATTGGTTTTCCAATATCATTCCAGTAACAGCCTTATTATAACAATGCCAATTTTATCCAATTAATACAGGCTTCCTCAAACTCGGCCCTCCAGATGTTTTTGGTCTACAACTCCCATGATCCCTAGCTAGCAGGACCAGTGGTCAGGAATGATGGGAATTGTAGTCTCAAAACATCTGGAGGGCTGAGTTTGAGGAAGCCTGAATTAATACAATTATTAAAAACAAAAAAAATACTGAATTATACATTTTAGTTAAAGTGGCCTCCTCATGTGCTAGATTTGATGGCTTCCTCTTTGGTTTTTTATTTTATTTTCTACATTCCAAAATCTTGAAGAATAAAGCTTTAAGGGACTCTTATTTGGCCTATAGAAACACTGGCCTAAATTATCTACCTCCAACTTATTTCAAAATTAAGAAAGAGTACAAAGCCCTACTGCCTATGAAAAAAAGGCAGTTTGAACAAAACTCCAGGTCCCTGTTACTGAATGCTTCACTAAATAATGATGTTAAACTCTTCTGGCATTATTTGTATTCTGTCAAATGTTATAGCCAAATAACCAGAAAAAGGTTATTTAGAGAGCCATTTAGGTGTCATCTTGTTTTGCCAATGATGGCTCATAACACCACTTTTTCTTTTTTTCTTTTTGAGTAATACCATAAAATTATATATCAATGGAAAGATAATTTAATGAAGAATGTAATGCAATAACTTTAATGAAGGATTATTTATTACAACATAAATAAGGAGGGCATTTGTCAGTGTGTGATGTGATTGCTATAAAGTTGGTTGGGTTTTTTGTTTTGCTTTTTGTTCTTTCATTTAGTGAGCTTGTAAAGCATAATAAAATTAAAGAAATTGTGCAAAGAGGTGACTGGTCACCCAGAAAGGGATGTAAAATAGTACTATTAAGTGAACAAGGCTACAGTTATGAAGAAATTAGAAGATAATTTTATGGCATTACTCCTAAAAAAAAAAGTCATGCTACGAGCCATCAAACCTCGGAAATACACTTTCTCCAAAAGGTTTCCACAATTTTGGCCACTAGTGTAGTAGGTCTGAGAGGTCAGCACACATAAGAAGCCACAGCTTCCAGATTCTTTTTGGGATGTCATTGCTGTTAAAGTGGTATGACTGCTTTCAATGTGTGCTGAGGTTGTGACCAGAGTCCAATGTGTGCTATAAAAGCCCTTCCTCCACCTGCACCCATCACTATGGTTGTTTTGCCAGCTGTGAATCGAAAGGAGCCGAGATGTTGTTGGCATGCAATATTAATAATATTTTATTATGAACAAAGACAAGAAGGAGCACATGCTACAAAGGCACATTTGCAAAACAAACTGCATTCCTGATGACAAACAGTTTTCCCCATGAAACCCTCTGACAGCAAAATTAAAGGCTGTTAGCAAATGGCAGATCCCAGACAGCAAATAAGGATCAAATATTAGGTGAATATATTACATACTTCACGCAAAATGACCTGAGCACTGTTGACTTGTCAACATACACATAGAAGTAGACAGAAGTGCAACATCAGATAGGCATGTTGAGTGTCCTCATTTTAGGCCTTAAGATATATATATATATATGGCTACTGTGGAAGATCAACCAATTGGTAAACAATGACATTTCTGGATCACTGGATCATATTCTTGCTTTGTTCTCATTCTCTCCGACTGTGTTAATACCGATAGCTGCTGTAGCTGTAGGTGCTGCTTGGCAGGGCCCGAGAGGAGAAGTTGGAGAAGTCGCTAGCATACAGAGCGCTGGCACCACCATAGCCACCTCGGGCACAGGGGTTGTACTGCTCAATGGCTAGAGGCTGGTCTGGGCAGTAGATGGCAGGTCCTGGGATGGTCAGAACGAAAGGTGGTGGCTGGATGGTCACTGTAGATGCAGGACACTGGGCATAGCACTGGTTGTATCCACCACCACTGGCCATTTTTGCAGGATTGGAGGGTAATCTGAAACAACAGGATTGGATCTAGAATTAAAGCAATGTATAAGCCCTTTGCAGATTTCAGTGTCCTGTGGGCCAGATGAGGAGGCATCACTGATTGCATCCAAGCCATGAGTCAACAGTTCCCCACCCATATTACAAGAGCTAGAATAGGAGTAGAAAATGAGGTGTCCTCCAGCTGTTGCTGAAACACAACTCCCACCATCTTTGACTATTGCTCATGGCGGCTGGGGTGGATAGAAACTGGAGTCCAGCGACAACTAGATAGTCATATGGTAGAAAACACATGGTAGAAAACTGAGATAGTAGAATAGAGTCACCACTTCAGCTGAAGAAACTACCAGTGCATCATGGATAAAGTTTGTAGAGCTTCTTTCTCCCTGTAGTGCTAGTCTTCTTCATATTTGGAGTTGCACCTTGAAATGGTACTGTCCATCACTTGACCTTGTTGTCCTTACCTCATTCTGAAACCATAGCTCAAAACCCTCTAAAGTGACTTGTGAATGAAATGGAAACAATGAAAGGCTGCTTCATAGGGGAAGAACATTTGATCCCCTACTTGCGCCTTATGTTTTCAAACTCCTACTTGCCCACCTCATTCCACAGCCATAGAGATGGTTCCTTCCAGATGTTTTGGACTCCAGTTCTAACTAGCCCTAGCCACTATAGCTAATGGAGAGGGAATATGGCAGTTGGGTCTGCAACATCTGGAGGGAATATCTGTAAGAAAACCTAAGGGAAATAGGATTTCATTTTCAGCTCAGTGCTCTCTTACAATCATGTTAGCTGCATCTCCACTAACGCTTTACTAAGAAACAAAGGAATCACAAAGACCTCATGCTGAACGTTCAGCTTTTTTGTATTTTTAACCATGCATGGATGCAAAACAAAGAAGTCCCTCTCCAATCATATGAAATGCCTCCATTCTTAAGATTCATAGTGCTCTTCTACGAAGCCCTCCCATAGAAAGACCCTAGTACTTACCAGTTCTCGCAGGGACAAGCAGAGGATTGATCTGATAGATTACCTAAAGGATGAGCTTTTTATACTGTTGGCTTCATAGCCTGGAGGAGTTGACACACACCCATAGAGAGTTTCCTAATCCGTTGTCATATGGAAGATGCCTCAACTGATTGTAGATAGTTACCCCTCCCTGTTGGTGATTACAAGTCGGCGAGTAAGGCGAGAAAAGAAGACCCTCCCAGGTAGTGACAGATTCTACTTGGGTCAATGTGGTGTGGTTGCTATAATACGTTACACCCTATAGATTGTTTAAATATTATGTCTCTATAGGGATAAATCAATGAACAATGTTTCCAGCTGACACACCACTGAAACACTTGGTGTTGGGTCATCGCGGCAGCATGACATTCTGGTGCATAGTGGAATGAATGAATCGCCTCAGTCCTTTGCAGAGCAGACCAATGGAAATAAATCAAATCAAATTATGCTAGGCATGGTTATTGATTTCAGCGGGCCTACTCCTACTCTGGGGATGAGGGTGACGCTGTGGGTTAAACTACAGAGCCGAGGACTTGCCGATCAGAAGGTCGGCGGTTTAAATCCCCTCGACAGAGTGAGCTCCTGTTGCTTGGTCCCAACTCCTGCCCACCTAGCAGTTCGAAAGCACGTCAAAGTGCAAGTAGATAAATAGGTACCACTCTGGCGGGAAGGTAAACGGCGTTTCTGTGTGCTGCTCTGGTTCGCCAGAAGCAGCTTAGTCATGCTGGCCACATGACCCAGAAGCTGTATGCCGGTTCCCTCAGCCAATAAAGCGAGATGAGTGCCGCAACCCCAGAGTCGGCCACAACTGGACCTAATGGTCAGGGGTCCCTTTACTCCTACTCTGAGGACGTTTTTGGAGACAACCATCATATCATTTATGTCTCACCTTTTTCTCCAAGGTGCTTAAAGTGGCACATATGGTTCTCTGCCTCCTCATTTAATCCCCACAACAACCCTAGAAGGTAGGTTAGGCTGAAAGCCAATGACTGGCTCAAGGTGAGTTTCATGGCTGAGTGACAATTTAAACATGAGTCTTACAGGTCCTTGTCAGACACTCTTAATCACTGTACTGCACCGACTCTCGATCTTTCTGCATTTCCAGGTTTGTTTATTAACCCCCACATAATGCAACAACATAGTGAGTCTTCAAGGCCTGTTTGAAATTAACAAGCAAGGGGCCTACTCTAATCACAGCTGAGACAGAGCTCCATAGGTTCTCTTGCGAGGTGCCCCCACAGATAAGACCCTATTCCGTGTAACTGCCTATCTGATTTAATTTACAGGTGGACATCCAAACAGTAGCTCTAAAGTAGATCTTATGGCAAACTTTTCTGAACTTGGTGCATACTTTATGCCAACTGTATAATTTTATTTTATTTGCCCCCAAGACATTGGTACATAATGGAGAA
Source organism: Podarcis filfolensis (assembly GCF_964270895.1). Taxonomy (NCBI): domain Eukaryota; kingdom Metazoa; phylum Chordata; class Lepidosauria; order Squamata; family Lacertidae; genus Podarcis; species Podarcis filfolensis. Next base: position 6,281,234 of record NC_139620.1, read on the forward strand.
TGGATGAATGGAGGTGGCGAAGTGAAATGATTTTTTGACACAGCATTAATTTTCATGGGCAGTGATGAAAAATCAAAGACAACAAATTCCTTTTCCAGTGCAGGTGAAATTATTAGCAGGTCAGTGAATAGTTTTGGGTGGACTCAACACAATCATACCCTTTTGGAATCATACCCTTTTTGACAGTCACAAAAGGAAATTGAGGGCAATTGAGGGCAATGGAAATGGTGGTTATTTTTCAAGCAGTGTTGATAAATATTTGGAAATGGAGATGTAAGCTCTGCTGAAAATGTTCACAGAAAACTGTGAATAGTCTTGGCTTGGCTCTATGCAATAATGACTTTTAATTTAAAAGAAAAGTTCAGACAAAATGTGCACAGGATATATTGTGATCTTGTTTATATTTAACCTTGGCAGAAGAAGACTAAAAAGAATGCAGAAATCTTTTTCTTCAGATAGATCAAAAGACTGCAGTCCATTAGATCATTGTTGTTAGCCCACACCCCTCACCCCTCAAAGCACTCAGATCCATCTTGAAATGAAAGCTGGGGGGGGGGTGATATTTGGAGAAATTATCCCTTTACCATACCCTTCCAAAATGTAGCAGAACAAGTTCCCATGATTATTGGCAGCTTTCCTAAGCAAGTTAGTTAAGTATCACTTTAGAAAGGATTAAGGATGCCAGATTATCTTCAAAAGGGAGGAAGATGGATTCAGTTTATGGGTGATGCCCTAAAAGTGAATAGGAAAGAATTAGGACAATTGGGTTAGGTCATATTTGTGTGAGGTGGGGGGTTAGAGCTTTTTCTTCAGCCCATATGCAGGGATGAAGAAAGTGTTAGGTTATAGTTCCATTCCACCTTAAAAGGGTACAGGCATGACTGTTGTGTGTCACATGCCTGTTTACTTCCAGCACAGATCTGCTGGGAACTTCCGTTTGTATATAGCTTTTGTGTTACTGTGTTTTGCTGGAGACGAAGGGAAGCAGACATGTTTCCCTCTGTTCCTGAACTATGCTGAATAAAATGCTGTACATTATGCTTACACATTTCTCTGTCCACCTCTTCTGCTGTGAGAAGATTTACACACTCTGCTGATAGATCGTGCACGGGTCTCTAAACGTATCTGAGGCTCATGTCACTGATTGATGCTGTTTCCAAGGGAGGCCGGTGATTGTCCAGCTGCCGGCCAGTGGCTGGAGCCAGCTGCGGGCCTGCCTGATGCCCTCGTCTCCCCGGCAGTATCCCAACAGAAAGACCCTATGAACAGTTAGGACACTTCAACGGGGCACTTCAGTCAATAGCAGCAAGAACATGAAGAACCTTAGCATGGAGCTTCTGTGCGGGACATGTCAATAGGAACTGGAGACAATGGCAGCCTTAAAAGTCCTGTCCAACCTCACACCTCTGAAGGCTGTTTTCCCTCTGAAACTCACCTTTTGCTATACCCTCTAACATTCCTCAGGTGAAAAGAGGGATACTTCTCACTGCAATGCGCTCTATGTGGGGCTACCTTTGAAGGTGACCCAGAAACTACAACTAATCCAGAAAGCAGCAGCTAGACTGGTGACTGGGAGCAATCGCCGAGACCACATAACACCATTCTTGAAGATCTACATTGGTTCCCAGTACATTTCCGAGCACAATTCAAAGTTTTGGTGCTGATCTTTAAAGCCCTAAATGGCCTCGGTCCAGTATACCTGAAGGAGCGTCTCCACCCCCATCGTTCTGCCCGGATACTGAGGTCCAGCGCTGAGGGCCTTCTGGCAGTTCCCTCGCTGCAAGAAGCCAAGTTACAGGGAACCAGGCAGAGGGCCTTCTTGGTAGTGGCACCCGCCCTGTGGAATGGCCTCCCACAGGATGTCAAAGAGAAAAACAAGTACCAGACTTTTAGGAGACATCTGAAGGCAGCCCTGTTTAGGGAAGATTTTAATGTTTAACAGACTATTGTATTTTAATATTTTGTTGGAAGCCGCCCAGAGTGGCTGAGGAAACCAAGCCAGCTGGGCAGGGTATAAATAAATTATTATTATTATTATTATTATTATTATTATTATTATTATTATTACTACTACTACTACTACTACTATTCCTGCAACTGACCCTCCTCGACCCCCACATTTCTGTCCCCTGCACCACAGATCATTTCCTTTCAGAAGAAGGGCAAGTGCCACCATCGCAACGCCTATGGGAACCTTCCACAGTCCTGGGAAAACCCATTAATCCTGATTTCATTTCATTCTTTGGTAGATTTATAAAAAAGAAAAAATACACGCTAATAAAGAAATTTTAGAAACAGACATATATGGATGCACAAAGCAATGTTGTTGTTGTTGTTGTTGTTGTTGTTGTTAAAAATAAAGATTCCTTGCTCCATTCTCCCTTTCTTCCCATCCAGGATGGCCCTGCCTTCTGTTTTTTTTGTTTTTTTTTTAAGAAATATTTATTAAGATTTTACAAAAACAGATATACAAAAACACATAATAAAAAACAAAAAAAAAGAATAAACACACAGAAAAAATAAGAAAAATTAAAAACAATTCCATTTTTCATAACTTAAAACTCATTTGCTTGTTTCTTTGACCTCCTCACACCTCCCCTTCTTGTATTCCCATTTAAATAATCAAATCAGCAAATCCTTACCCTCTTTCGTTTATCTTATCTCTATAACTTAACATTTTATAACTCAGTATTTTCATCCATTATCAATTCATTTTTGCATATTCTTATTAACTTTGTTACAAATACCACTTATTTCCAATCCAACATCGTTTTAATTATGTTTTAACCTGTTTATACCCTTTTTTCCATATTCTTGAAGCATTACAGCTGGAAACCACTTAATTTCTATCCAACATCATTCTAACATTCATTAATTTTGCAATATTTCTGTAGATAGTCTTTAAATTTCTTCCAATCTTCTTCCACCGCCTCTTCTCCCTGGTCCCGGATTCTGCCAGTCATTTCTGCCAATCCCATAGGATGGCCCTGCCTTCTGCCTGCCCCTCAGAGCTGCTGCATCATGCAAGGCTGGGTCTCAGTGGTGGTAACCCTTCCTCCTTCTTACTTGCTCTCCAGCAACAGCTGCGAGCTGCCCAAGGAGGAAGGCCAGCAGAGGTGGCCACAGAGAAGCCACAGGCTGCTCCCTTGCAATGGCCACTACTACTGTCGCTCAAGACAAGCACCAGCTCATTCTCCTCCCTGAGCTCAGCGGCTGCGGCTCTGGCAGGGGAAATAGGGACATTCCGAGATCAAATCAGAAGCTGGTATGGCTTTTGTAATTCCAGGACTGTCCCTGGAAAATTAGGACACTTGGAGGGTATGCTTTTACTAGAATTTGCAGCATGGGGTTAGCTAGTCAGCAGTCTGGGGATATGTAGGAACTGTTTTGCAGCATCTCAAAGCTGTGTTGGTCATGGTTATTGTATTCTGGTCTTTCTTGGTGGTCATCATGGCCATTTGGCTGACCATGTTTAGGGTGGTTAAGAATGAAGCAAAGGTTACCTTCTGAGGATTCTTTATAGTGTTTGTCCAACCAATGTCTCACAACCATTTGATACAAGGGACTATAGAAGGGAAGCTACCCTTATGAATGTGGGAAGCAAGCTTAATTCCTTGTACAGTGGTACCTCAGGTTAAGTACTTAATTCATTCTGAAGGTCTGTTCTTAACCTGAAACTGTTCTTAACCTGAAGCACCACTTTAGCTAATGGGGCCTCCTGCTGCCGCTGCGCCACTGCTGCACGATTTCTGTTCTCATCCCGAAGCAAAGTTCTTAACCCGAGGTAATATTTCTGGGTTAGCGGAGTCTGTAACCTGAAGTACCACTGTACTGAGTCACAGCATAGGTCCGTCTAGCATGGAATCTATATTGACTGTCAGTGGCTCTCCATGGCTTCAGATAGGATCCTTTCTCAGACCTACTAGGCCACCTTCAGCATGCTAAGCAAGCGCACCACAACTGAGCTGTGGACTTTCTTAAATAAGAACATAGGACGCTGTCTACACAGTTAAAGTCTGCAGCTTCAAAGGACCTTTCAAGAAGGAAAAACAGGGAAGGACATTTGCTTGAGACCTTGGAGATCCTCTCATTGTCAGAGTAGAATATGGCACAGATCTAGTAGCCCTCCCTGCATTGCAGGACTACAACTCCCCTCATCCTTGACCATTGTCCTTGCTGGCTGGAGTTAAAGGGACTTGGAATCCAAGAACATTGATGAATTACAACTCACTGTCTGGGATTCTTCGTGGCGTGCAATATGTCTCTATGCATGGAGAGATGCCTCTCTGCTCCATGTTTCAAGGGAAGGATATAGATCAGTGGTAGAGAATTACAAATTACCACAGAGTTCAATTCAGGGGATCCCCAGATATGACTGGGATAGATCCCGGAGACCCCAAACTGTCAGAGTAGAACAAGGTCAAGGAACCAGTGGACCTACAGATATTGCTGTAATACATCTCTTCTCATCCCCACCATTGACCTGTATTGGCTGAAGATGATGGGATCTGAAATCAAAGTACATTGTTGAACTACAGCTCCCATCATTCTTGACTATTGGTCATGCTGGCTGGGGCTGATGGGAATTGTACTCCAACAACATCTAGAGGGCTGCTCAGGTTCCACATCTGTGGTGTGTGAACTCAACTCTTCATTCAAAGTTGGGGAAAACCAGTTGCTCTCCTGATGTTGCTATACTACAATTCCTCTGAACCCTGACTATTGGCCATTCTGATTTTGACTGGTGGGACTTGGAGTTCAAGAACACTGATGAACTAGAATTCATGATCAAGGATTCATCATGGAGAGCATTGTGTCCCTATGTATAGAGAAATCTATTTCTTTCCCATGTTTCACAGGCAGGACATAGTTCGTTAGTAGAGCACCTGCTTTGCAAGCGAAAGATCACAATGCTCAATTCAAGACATCTCCGAGTGGAACTGGCTAAGTGGTATAAGGGTGCTTTCAATGTATGGTGTGGCTGTGATCAGAATCATTGCAACATAAAACCTTTTCTGCAGTTCACACCTATTACAACAACAACTTCACCAGGTATGAATTGAAATGAGCCAGTAAGTTGTTAAGATGCAATATTAATAATATTTTAATATGAACAAAGACAAGAAACAGCACATTCCATAAAGGCACTTTTGCAAAACAAAGGGCATTCCTGTACACAAACAGCTTTCCCCATGAAAATCTCCCAAGGCGAAACTAAAGTCTGATAGCAAATGTTGCATCCCAACAGGACTAGCTTAGCCCCCCTTTTCTAACTGCAAATAACAATTAGACACAGTGGAAGCTCAATTGTTTCGTAAACAATGACATTTCTGGATCTCTATTACGTCTTCTGGTTTGTTCTCGTTCTCCCACAGTCGTTAATACCGATAGCTGGTGTAGCTGTAGTTGCTGCTTGGCAGGGCCCGAGTGTAGAAGTTGGAGAAGTCGTTAGCATACAGAGCGCTGCCACCACCATAGCCACCTCCATAGCCACCTCGGGCACAGGGGTTGTACTGCTCAATGGCTAGAGGCTGGTCTGGGCAGTAGAGTGCAGGCCCTGGGATATTCAGGACGAAAGGGGGTGGCTGGATGGTCACTGTAGATGCCGGACACTGGGCATAGCACTGGTTGTATCCACCACCACTGGCCATTTTTGCAGGATTGGAGGGTAATCTGAAACAACAGGATTGGATCTAGAATTAAAGCAATGTATTAAGCCCTTTGCAGATTTCAGTGTCCTGTGGGCCAAATGAGGAGGCTTCACTGATTGCATCCAAGCTGTGAGTCAACAGTTCCCCACCCATATTACAAGAGCTAGAATAGGAGTAGAAAATGTGTTGTCCTCCAGCTGTTGCTGAAACATAACTCCCTATTGCTCATGCCAGTGGATAGGAACTGGAGTCCAGTTACAACTAGATAGTCATATGGATAGTCCATAGGATTGGAACTAGAATTAAATCAAAGTTTTAAGTATCTGCATATTTCAATGTTTTGTAAGCAAGATTTTTGAAGCCCCAGTATATTGTACCCTGGCAGTTCTGCAGCTCAAATATACAAGGGCTAGAACAGAGGTAGCCAATGTCATGCCTTCTAGATGTTGTTGCATCACAACTCCCATCATCCTCAACTAGTGGTCCTACTAGGTGTGACTGATGAGAATGGAGTCCAACTACATCAGGAGGGTCACAAGGTGAAGGCAATACTGAGCTACTGTAGATTGACCAATGGTGCAACTCAGTAGCTGTTCATCTATATGTTTATTTGTGTGAGCATCTCTAGTATTTACTTTTTCATGCAGTTTCAACCATCTGATAAAGCTACACATGCTGGAAAGATGAAATGGTAGAAGAGATTCACCACTTCACATGGAGGCACAATTTTTTATAGGAAATCTCCCTGCATACAGAACATTAGTGTATCAAGCAAAAAGTCTATAGATCTTCTTTCTTCCTGTAGTGCAGGTATTGTGCATGCAGGCTTTTACACACACACACACACACACACACACACACACACACACACACACACCATGGGCATCATCAAAAAATTGATCTCATACTTGCATCCTGAAATGATGCATTTTTTTTTCACCTTCCTATATCCCCACCTCATTCTACAGCCATAGACATAGATCCTTCCAGATGTTCTGGACTCCAGTTCCAATCTGCCATAGTCACCATAGCCAATGCACAAGGAAGATGGCAGTTGGGTCCACAACATTTGGAGGGAACATCTGAAAGAAACCCTTTGAGAATTTGAGGAGAGTTTATTATCTCATCAATACCCTACCTTCATTGTAGCTTCTTCTCTACTAGGGTTTCTTTTGAGTAAAGGAATCACAGAGGCCTCTGGTTCACATTTGGCTTTCTTGTTTCCTTAACCATGCATTCCTTAACCATGCATTCTACACTACCGTGGGGTAGTTGCATAGGAAAACCTCAAAAGTACCACAAGCAAATGAGATCCCCCCAGTCTTAAGGTTCACAGAGTGCTTCTCTATGACAACCTCCCAAAGAAAACCCCTGGAACTCACCAGTTCTTGAAGGGAGAAATGTCTCAGAAGAGGATCAGTGTGAAAGACTCCACAAAGGAGGAGCCTTTTATACTCTAGCTCTATAGCCTGGAGGAGATGAGGCACCAATTTCCTAACCTATTGTCATATCAGGGACACCTCAATTATTGTAAACAGTTGCATTCCCTGTTGGTGATTACTAGCCAGCTAGCAATCGAGTTTGATGACCCTCCCACGTAGTGAGAATTAGTTTCTCTCTCACTTAGCACAATATGCTTTGTATATATGTTACACCCCATGAATCCTTTTGATCTTACTGTTCTGATGGGATAGATAAAAAAATAAGACATCCAGTTAACATTCCAGTAAAGGCCACTGAGTTGGACCATTGGCAGTCTGGGATTCTGCTGCCTACTGAAATGTACACCTCACCTCACCTCCCAAAGATCCTACTCATTGGAATGAATATGCATTGCAAACGTTACCAATCTGATTGAACTGACAGGTGGGCATCTCAAGAAGGCCATCAAAGCAGAACATAATGTACAAAAACAAATCTCTATGGAATACGTGGAGAAGATGGTCCATACATTATCCCAACTGTATTCCACTGACTTCATTTGGTACAACATGTCGGCACCCTTGTTCACAAGGAGCTGTTGGCTCTTCAGCCAGATTCAAAATTATCAAACATGGGATGGATGGTTTGAGAGAGTATAGGACATTGCCTTGTCTGAGCATTTAAGCCATGAAAGGAAGCTTCTGTGAGGAGTTATGAAATAAGACCATTTTGATATTGCATGTTCTCTGTTCATATGCTTTAAAAATAAACACAACATATTGCACAGGCCCCCAAAGAAACATACCTCTAGGTGATGGGGATATCTGATTGATATGTGACTCTTATATTCAAAATGTCATTTCATGGAATCTATTTATATTGCCCTCAGCTCTCAGCTGGGGGCAGCCAATCCAGCAGGCCAGTGGGAGAGATAGGAAGCAGAAGGCTCATTCCATCAGTTTTTCTTGAGGCCCAGCTTATTCAGGCACATCCTGTCCCTCAACTGTGCCAGATGATCAATACAGGAACAACCATTAATAAAATGATTTCTGATTTTGATTTTGCCCTTCCTTCCCTCCCTCTACCCTTTCCCTTGTGTTTCTTCTTCTTCTTCTTCTTCTTCTTCTTCTTCTTCTTCTTCTTCTTCTTCTTCTTCTTCTAGATTGTAAGTCAGGTAGGGACTGCCTTGTTTTGATTACATAGGTCCATCTGGAAGCTTTTTTGGCTGAAGAGCCAGGTAAAGGTAAAGGTAAAGGGACCCCTGACCATTAGGCCCAGTCATGGCCGACTCTGGGGTTGCGGCGCTCATCTCGCTTTATTGGCCGAGGGAGCCGGTATACAGCTTCCGGGTCACATGGCCAGCATGACTAAGCCGCTTCTGGTGAACCAGAGCAGCGCACGGAAACACCGTTTACCTATTAATCTACTTGCACTTTGACGTGCTTTTGAACTGCTAGGTTGGCAGGAGCAGGGACCGAGCAATGGGAATTCACCCCATTGCGGGGATTCGAACCGCCAAACTTCTGATTGGCAAGTCCTAGGCTCTGTGGTTTAACCCACAGCGCCACCTGGGTCCCTTGAAGAGCCAGGTACTAATGCTCAAAATCAGGGTTTCCCAAACTTGGTTTTCCAGCTGTTTTTGCACTACAACTCCCATCATCCCTGCTCTACATGAATGAATGAAAATGATGCAAAGGTTTATTGAACCTTCTGTTAATTTTATTCCCACTGCAATGACAACTCCACCCCAATATTATTCTTTGTTGCTTTATAGTATTTTTCTTTTTTAAACTCAACATTTTGTTCTTTTTTAAAAAAACACACACCAAATTTTGGAACAATGAGAGTGTCTCTCTGTGATTCTATTTAACTGATGAGAAATGGTTGGCGGAGATAAAACAATACAGGAAATCTTGGGCACAGCACAAATCTTTATCAGCAGTGGTTCCAAAGCAGCAGTGGTTGAAAACAAAAACCTTTTCCGTGAAGCTGAAAACATTTGCAACTAACTGGATAGTTTTGGTTGGGCTCAATGTAAGAGTTTTCTGGGGGGAGAGATTCAGAGAGTAATGTTTGATTTCCATTTGAATCCAAGGCTGCAGCCATGGGAGAAACAAGACACTTTCGGGGTGTCAATGCTGTGAACCCCTCCATCATAGGCCCAGGTTGCATATATATGTAAATAAACCATGTGTCATAAAGACATCACAGTCTCCGCTGTGCCTCATTTCCAAAAGGAAACAGAAACCCTGAGTAGGCACCTGCAACCCCTGGAGTTTCTCACCACTTGAAGACTGAGATGTACTGCAACAATCTGCTCAGCTCCACAGCCTGGAGGAAATGAGAAACAAGAACTAAGAATTTCCCAATCTGTTGTCTAATGGGAGACACCTTAGTTTGGTGTAAACAGTCACCTTCCCAGTTGCTGATTACTTATCAACTAGTAAGGGAGATGGGAATGACCCTCCCAGGTTGTGAGAATTAGTTTCTTCCCAGCTCAACACAATATGGTTTGTATATATGTTACACCCTATGAATCCTTTAGATTTTACAACTCTAGTTGATATTTTTCTTAGGTGTCCAGTTAATTATTATTATTATTATTGTTGTTGTTGTTGTTGTTGTTGTTGTTGTTGTTGTTGTTATTAATTTATACCTCACACATCTGGCTGGGTTTCCCCAGCCACTCTGGGCAGCTTCCAACAGAATATTAAAATACATTACTTTATTAAACATTAAAAGCTTCCCTAAACAGGGCTGCCTTCAGATGTCTTCTAAAAGTCTGGTAGTTGTTTTTCTCTTTGACATCTGGTGGGAGAGTGTTCCACAGGGCGGGTGCCACTACCGAGAAGGCCCTCTGCCTGGTTCCCTGTAACTTGGCTCCAGTAAGCCTTGGTGTGGGGTCACTGGCAATGTGGATTTCTGCTGCAGAGTGGAATGTATGCAGTGGTACCTCGGGTTACAGACACTTCAGGTTACAGACTCCACTAACCCAAAAATAGTACCTTGGGTTAAGAACTTTACTTCAGGATGAGAACAGAAATGGTGCGGCGGCAGCTGGAGGCCCCATTAGCTAAAGTGGTACCTCAGGTTAAGAACAGTTTCAGGTTAAGAACGGACCTCCAGAACAAATTAAGTTCTTAAGCCGAGTTGCCCAGGGTCCAGGCAGAGTGTGGTATTTCCACATCACCTGCTTCCAGATTTCTTTAGACTTCAGTTGGAGAGTTACCCAACTAAGCCATGACTTCTCTCTTGGAATTTATCCATTATGATAGCAATGACCACTGTTAATAATCCACACCTTTTAAAACGATAACAACACTATCTACAAATTCCCAGCAAAGTAGATATACAGTTCTGTCTGCAATTAGCAGCAAACACAGAAACAGTCCATGGGTTGTCCCTCAATATCTGAAACTGCCCCCTTCCTGCTTCTCACCAAAGACCTCAAAAGAGGAAGGTGGAGTTCAGGGGTCAGTCACAAAGCAGAAAATGGTGCAACTAAGTGGCTTGGCCCTGTAGCCAAATGCCAATCACAAGAATTATACTGGAGTGACTCTGTTCTAGTGGGGAAGGACATATAGGGTATTGAGTATGGCTGAGTAAGTGCTGTGCATGCAGGTACTTGAGTATTCAGGCTTTACCAGAGGTTTTATACTACACATTATCCAGTTATAAATTGCAATGTTGAAGGATCTTTCAGGAATGAAATGCTGGAAAAGACATTTGTCAGACCCTGGAGACTCCCTGGTTTTCTGAGTAAAATAGGGACACAGAACCAGTGGTCCTCTGGATGTTGCTATACTACAACTCCTCTCATCCCTGACCGCTGTCCATGTTGGGTTTGGCTAGTGGGACTTGGAGTTCAAGAACAATGATGAACTACAGCTCAATGTCATAGATTCATCATGGAGTATACTCTATGCATGGATAACTGAATTTCCAATCCAACTGAAGGACATGGCACAGTAGTAGAGCATATGCTTTGCAAGGAAATGATCACAAGGTTCAGTTCAGGTTATTTTCAGGTAAGTCCTGCAAAGTCTTGTCTGAAACCCTGAAGAGCTCTTTCAGTCATCCTTCAAGTCATTGTTGACAATACTAAGACTGGGTTGGTTTACGACAGCATTCTTTCATTTCTTGGGTGGGGGGATCATTCAGTGGTACAGCATATGTTCTACATGTGAAAGGTTCAACGTTCCAAACCCAACATAGCTAGGTAGGGCTAAGAGGGACTCTTGTCCAAAACCTTGGAGAGCCATTGCCAATCAGTGTGGAACTAGATGGACCAGTGTATTGACTATGGTTAAGGCAGTTTCTATGTAATGGTAGAGAAAGTTCTATACATACAGAACATCCCTGGCTCTGTCTCTGGCATCTCCAGGGATAGCATGTTATGGGAAAGTCCTCTCTCTCCTCCGGAGACCCTCCAGAAGTAATACAGTTAAGTGCTGAAAATCCTATGCTAGGTGTATCAGTGCAGCTTGTTGTGTTCCCCTCCCCACTTTGACAGTGATGGATGATCATTGAAAAGTGCTTTTTTTAAAGTATCAGGATCGTAGGTCTGTAAGGTCAGTACCCTTAACTAACTTGAATTCCCGGGATAGACAAAGGGAGATACATATGGAAAAAAAATTAGAAGAGATAAATGATTCTATAGATAAAAAAATAGAAGGAGTAGTAGGTGAATTATCAATTAGAATCAAAGATCTTTCGGTACGATCAAAAACCCTGGAAGAATCAAATAAAAGGATGCAAAAGGAGATAAGAGACCATAGAAAGGAAACAGAAAAGATTAAAGACGAAATAGGAGAAATGAATAGAAATCAAGATCAGATATTGGACAACTTAGCGATGATTGAAATGAAACAGAAACAATTAAACTTAAAGTTCAGGGGGGTAGGTGAAGAAGTAAATGAAAACATCAGAGAAAAAATGATAATAGAAATTGCTAGATGGTTAAATATGAAAGGGGAGGAGGTGGCATACTCGATTGAGAATGCCTTCAGAATAAAAACTAAAACTAAGCAGTTAAGACTAAAGAATGCACCAGGAGATTGTATAGTTATCTTCAACTCGATAGAAATGAAGAACCTGATCCTAAAAATGAGCTACCAAAAGAGGTTAATTATTGATGGTAAATCAATTATCATATATAAGGAAATACTGATCAGACTCCTACGCAAGAGAGAAGGTTATAGACAGTTGACTAGTGCATTAAAAAAGAATAATATACAATACCGGTGGGAATTCCCTGAGGGGATTTCCTTCTACTACAAGGATAAAAGGTTCAAGATGGCAGAAATTCAGGAGATGAATAAGTTCTTGCGTAGGTATGAAAAAGAGCTAGGAAAAGTAGAAGAAAGATATGAGGTAGCAGGAGGAAAAAGAAAGAAAAATGAGTTGGAGAAAGGGAAAGAGGATAGCGCCAGGGAAGGAGAGTCAGACGACGAAGAAGAGGAGGAGTTAAGTAAGGAAGAGGAAGAGGAAGAACAGGAAGGGTACGAAGAAAGCAAAAACAACTAAAGGCAACTTATTAGCTGGGACTTAACGGGAAAATGGTTAATACAATGAACCTGAAAATATTATCGTGGAATGTGAACGGTTTGAATGAAAAATCCAAAAGGAATAAAATAGTGAATGTGTTGAAAAAGAAAAATTTAGATGTAATCTGTCTTCAAGAGACACATGTAATTAAAAAACACAGACATATTTTGACACAGAACAAACTAGGGGTGGAATTCACGAATTGTATAAATGAAAAGAAAAAAGGTGTGGTGACATATATAAAAGAAAAATGGGAACCTAAACTGATCTGCAAAGATGAAGAAGGTAGGATCTTAGGGGTTCAAATCAATTTCCAGGGAGAAAAAATAAATGTGATAAATGTCTATGCTCCGAATTCGAAGAAATTGGAGTTCTTTGGAAAATTAGAGCAAATACTATTGGAGTTAGAATGCAACAAGATGATAATCTTAGGAGATCTCAATGGGGTAAAGAAACCAGAATTAGATAGATTATCTAACGGGAAAAAAAGGAATCAAGGGAAGCTACCAAAAACATTCGATAAACTAGAGGATAATTTAGACCTAATAGACATCTGGAGACATAAACATGCCCTAGAGAAACAATTTACTTTTTTCTCGGAGGTGCATAAGAGTTGGGGAAGAATCGACCAAGTGTGGATATCAAGAGAGCTCTCAGTGAGAACCATAAAATGTGAAATTCAACCCAGAACATTTTCCGACCATAACTCAATAATCTCGGTTATAAAAGGTAAATCTCAAGGTGAATTTAGATGGAGATTAAATGAATATTTATTGGAGAACGAAGAAGTGGTGGAAAAAGCTAAACTCACCTTAAAAAACTACATGGAGTTAAATCTGAATACAGAAGTAGGGTTAAACACGGTGTGGGACGCCAGTAAGGCGGTGTTAAGAGGGTTCTTCATCCAGCAAAATAGCTATAGGAGGAAGGTCAGAGATAAGAAGAAAGAAGAAATCTTGAAACAGATAGAGGATTGTGAGAGAAAACTAATAAGGAACCCAAAAGATGAACAAAACATACAAATGATAAAAGTACTACAAGCGCAGTACTCAATGTTGACAAATGAGGAAATAGAATGGAAAATTAAATTAATGAAACAGAAATACTTTGAGTCTGCTAACAAAACGGGTAAATTATTAGCCTGGCAACTTAGGAAAAGACAAAAACAAAGCGTTATAAACAAAATAAGGGTAAATGAGCTGATGATAGAAGACCCAAAAGAAATAAAAGAAAATTTTCTTAAATTCTACGAGAAATTATATAAAAAAGAGCATGAAGACGTAACCCAAATAGAGAAATATTTAGAAAATTATAGTGGGAGGAAAATAACAGAGGAGGAAAGAATCCAATTAAATAATCCCATAAGAACAGAGGAAATTCAAGGGGCAATAAGGAAAATGAAACTGGGGAAAGCCCCGGGGCCGGATGGCCTATCAGCAAAATATTACAAAGTATTTGAAAGCCAATTAACACCAGTGCTAAGTGAGGTAATGAATAACATTCTAAAAGGGGGAAAGGCGCCAGTAACATGGAAGGAAGCTCACATCACAATGATCCTCAAACCAGGTACAGATAGATTAGATATTAAGAACTATAGACCAATTTCCCTTTTGAATAACGATTACAAAATCTTTGCGGAAGTGATGGCAAACAGATTGAAGAAATGTTTAGTAAATATAATACACAAAGATCAGGCTGGCTTCCTTCCAAACAGATTTTTGAAAGATAACATAAGACATACGGTCGACCTTATTGAATATTTAGAGGACAAAAATGAAATCCCCGCGGCACTAATCTTCATAGACGCCGAAAAGGCGTTTGATAACGTCTCTTGGGAATTTCTATTGAAGAGCATGGGAAAAGTCGGATTGGAAGGTGAGTTTATGGAGGGCATAAAATCAATATATTCTATTCAATCTGCTAAATTAATTATAAATAATAATTTAACAAATTCCTTTAAGATCGAAAAGGGCACCAGACAGGGATGCCCCCTGTCACCACTTTTATTTATTATGGCCCTGGAGGTGATCCTAAACAAAATAAGAGTAACACCAGAAATCCGGGGGATTAAAATAGGAACTAAAGAATTTAAGTTAAAAGCATACGCGGACGATTTAATGCTCTCACTAGAAAACCCACAAAGAAGTATGGGCGCCGCGTTGGGAAAGATAGAGGAATTTGGTAAGTTGTCCGGATTTAAATTAAATAAAGTAAAAACTAAAATGCTGACTAAGAATATTAAAAAAGAAGGTTATGAAGAATTGGAAAGGACGTATGGAATAAATGTGGTAAAAAAAGTGAGGTACTTGGGAATTTGGCTAACTACAAAAAATATAAATTTGATCCAGGATAATTATTCGGCCATATGGAAAGAAATAAAGAAAGATCTAGAAACATGGAATAGAGTGAAGCTTTCGTGGAGAGGAAGGATGGCAGCAATAAAAATGAACTTGCTTCCGAGGATGTTATTCTTATTTCAAAATTTACCGGTAATTAGGGGTACTAAATTATTTAAGGAGTGGCAGAGAACCCTCTCGAAATTTATATGGCAAAACAAAAGACCAAGGATTAACTATAAAATCTTAACGGATAGAAAGGAGAGAGGAGGGTTCTCGGTACCCAATCTGAAACTCTACTATGAAGCTGCCAGTCTTTGCTGGATAAAGGATTGGATCACTCTAGAAAATACTGACTTGTTGGATCTGGAGGGGTCCAACAATAGGTTTGGCTGGCACTCCTATTTGTGGCAAGGTAAAGAAAAGATTCATAAGGGATTCTCGAATCATATCATCAGGGGCCCTCTTTTAGAAGTGTGGGAGAGAAACAAAAAATTTTTAGAATGGAAAACACCTTGGTGGCTATCCCCAATGGATATGCTGATAATAAAAAAGGCCAATATGGAGGGTAAAAGATTAACATATGAGGAGTTATTAACAAAGACGGAAAATGGATGGAGGATGAGAACATATGAAGATTTGAAGAACGAGCTTTCGGGTTGGATTCAATACCATCAAATAAATGCGATATGGACAGTGGACAAAAAGATAGGTATGAACGAAAAAAAATCAAAGTTCCAGATAGAGATAATTGAAGGCAAAAATAAAATATTATCAAAAATGTATAATATACTTTTAGAATGGGATACGAAAGATGAGGAAATAAAAGGGGTTATGACAAGGTGGGCTATGGACTTGGGATATAATATAGAATACGACAGATGGTATGAACTATGGTCTAGTGGAATGAAATTCACAGCATGTGTATCACTGAGGGAGAACTTGGAAAAGATGATGTATAGGTGGTACATCACCCCAGCAAAGCTGGGGAAAATGTACAAAACCAGTAATAAGAACTGCTGGAAGTGTAGAACCAAAGAAGGCAATTTCCTCCACATGTGGTGGACATGCGAGGAAATGAAGAAATATTGGGAGCTTATTTATAACGAAATGAAAAAAATATTTAAATATACATTTCCCAAACGCCCAGAAGCATTTCTACTAGGAATTGTGGGGGACGAGATTAAAAAAGAGGACAAAGTGTTATTTCAGTACGCTACGACGGCGGCCAGATTGTTAATAGCCCAAAATTGGAAGAGTCAAAATACCCCAACAATAGAAGAGTGGCAAATAAAATTATTTGAATTTGTAAGTCTAGCAAAATTAACACAAAGAATTAGAAATCAAAAGAAGGCAAAGTTTGTGAATGACTGGAACAAATTCTTGGTGTATATAGAAGGGAAATATAGAAATTTTAAGACTATAGCGGATTTGATATAAATCTCACGATGTGTATATAGATGTGTATATAAATTTAAAAATCAACTGCAGAGAGTTAAATAGCTGATATTAAGAAGCCTGAAACCAGGGGGGAGGGAAGTTAGTAGGGGGTCGAATAGAAAAAAGAAGAGAAAGTCATTTGAAGTTCTAAAGAAACAAAGGAGAGGAACAAGTACTGAAGTGGAGAATCGGAGTAGGTCGCACGTGATTCAGATGTCTAACATTTTTAAGTGTCATTTAAGCGTCATTATCATTATCATTAGTATTAACATTATTATTTTCTCCTTTTTCGGGTATTTTTCTTATGTATTTATACTTATACTTACGTTCCAATTTTGTTCTTTTTTGATTTTTTCTCTTTCCTTTTTCTTTTTCTTTTAACATTGATGTAAATGTATATGTATATGTGTGTATGTATGTATGTGTATGAAATTAATAAAGAGATTTAAAAAAAAAAAAAAAAAAAAAGAATTCCCGGGATTCTTTTGGGAAGCCACAAGTGTGTTACTACTGGTGGGGCTACCCCTGAAGGTGACCCGGAAACTACAACTAATCCAGAATGTGGCAGCTAGACTGGTGACAGGAAACGACTGCCAAGACCGCATAACACCAGTCCTGAAAGACATTGGCTCGCAGTACGTTTCCGAGCACAATTCAAAGTGTTGGTGCTGACCTTTAAAGCCCTAAACAGCCTCGGCCCAGTAGACCTGAAGGAGCGTCTCCACCCCCATCGTTCAGCCCGGACACTGAGATCCAGCACAGAGGGCCTTCTGGTGGTTCCCTCACTGCGAGAAGCGAAGTTACAGGGATCCAGGCAGAGGGCCTTCTCGGTAGTGGCACCTGCCCTGTGGAACACCCTCCCACCAGATGTCAAAGGAAAAAACAACTACCAGACTTTTAGATGAGATCTGAAGGCAGCCCTGTTTAGGGAAGCTTTTAATATCTGAAGAACTATTGTATTTTAATATTGTGTTGGAAGCCGCCCAGAGTGGCTGGGGAAATCCAGCCAGATGGGCGGGGTATGAATAAATAAATAAATAAGACAGATGAGGGTGCCACCAATGTATGGTGTGGATGTGACTAGATTTGTTGCAGTATAAAAGCCCTTCCTCAACACGTACCCATCACAATGGTAAATTTACTAGTAGTGAATTGAAAGGACTCAAGACGTTGTTGAGATGCCATATTAATAACATTTTAATATGAGCAAAGGCAAGAAGTAACACATTCAAATCTTAAGGGGAGATTTGAAATTCAGACGGCATTCCTGAACACAAACAGCTTTCCCCATGGAAATCTCCCAAAATGAAGCTTAAAGTCCAATAGCAAATGGTATATCCCAACTGGACTATCTCAGCCCCGTTTTCTAACTGTAAATAACCATTAGGCATTGGGTGAATACATGGAAAACAATGTAAGCACCGTTGACTTGTCAACATACACGGAGAAGTAGGCATGAACATGACACAAAAGTGCAGCGTCAGAAAGCTTTGGGATGCGACTGAAGTGCAGAGGGCTTTGAGCATCCTCACTTGAAACCTTAAGCCACATGGCTACTATGGATGCTCAACCATTCAGCGAACGATGACAGTTATGGATCAGTAGTTTGTCTTCTTGCTTCATCCTCATCTTCCCACGGTTATTAATACCGATAGCAGCTGTAGCTGTAGTTGCTGCTTGGCAGGGCCCGAGAGTAGAGGTGGCAGAGGTTGGAGCCACCAGTAGCATACAGAGAATGGTTGCCACCGCCGTAGCCGCCACCGGCACCAACACAGGGGTTGGACTGCTCAATGGCCAGAGGCTGGTCTGGGCAGTAGAGAGCAGGCCCTGGGATGTTCAGGATGAAAGGAGGTGGCTGGATGGTCACTGTTGATGCAGGACACTGGGCATAGCACTCATTATGTCCAGCAGCATTCCTATTGGCCATCTTTGCAGGACTGGAGGGTAATCTGAAAGCATAGGATTGGAACTATAATCAAATCATTGTCTTAAGTATTCAAAGATTTCACTGTCCCATGGACTGGATGGGGAAACTCCAATGTCTGCATGTGGTATGCAGGCTGTCAGTTGCCACCTCAACTATATAAGAGCTAGAATATGGGTAGCCAATTTGAGGCCTTCCAGATGCTGCTGAATCACAACTCCCATCATCCCTGACTATTAGTCATGCCTGCAGGGACTGATGGGAATGGAGTCGAACTACACCTGGAGGATCACACCATCCCCATCCCTGGTGAAGAAAATGCTGAGATAGATGGAGTAAGGAGGTGACACAGTACTGTATATGGTAAGACCATATGTTTCAGCGTGATAGCATCTCGAGTGATTACTCTTTCATTTAGTAGCAATCATATAATATAGCTACACATAGTAGAAAGCTGAGATGGTAGAATACACTCCTCACTTCTGTTGGAGGTACCATTTTTGTGGGAAAACCCTAAGCAAGCAGAACATTAGTACATCAAGGGGAAAGTTGCCTTTCTTTCTCCCTTTGGTTCTAATATTCCACCTGCAAGAGGTTGCTGCTGTTGTTTTACACACAGGGGCATTTAATAATTGCATGCCCTACTTGCACCCAGGAACGGTACTGCCAATTCTTTCACCTTCCTATGTCCTCACCTCATCCTACAGCCATAGACATGGTTCCTCCCAGATGTTTTAGGCTCTGATTGCAATCAGTCCCAGTTGTCATAGCAAATGGACAGAGAAATAACAGTTGGGTCCACAACATACAGAGGGAAGAAAACCTTTGAGAAATTGTAGGCAGTTTTCACCTTGGCTATATCTTACGTTCATCTTGGCTGCATCTAGACTAGTACTTCTTTTGAGTAAAGGAATAAACCTCAGCTTTGGGTTACTTTTTTGTATCATTAACCACCCATTCTACAGCTCCCATAATCCCAGAACAGCAGCAAAGCCAAAAAGTCCACCCTTAAGTCAATAAGATACCATCATTCTTAAGATTCATATAAGATTCATATAAGATTCTATAATGCCCTTCCATAGAACTCCCCTGCAACTTACCAGTTCTTGAAGGGAGTTTGAGCAGATGGTTGATCTGAAAAACTCCCCAAAGGATGAGCTTTTTATATGCTCAGCTCCATAGCCTGGAGCAGAGGAGACACACTGACTGTGAATATCTTAATTTGTTTTCTTATGGGAAACATTAATTTATTTTAAACAGCCACCCTCCCTGTTAGTGATTAGCAGTCGTAAGCAAGGGAATGACCTTCCCTGGCAGTGAGAATTAGTTTTCCCCCAGCTCAACACAATGTGGCTTGTATATATATATAAATATATGTGATCACCCTATGGGTCCTTTAAATTTCATGGCACTAATTGGATAAATAAATAAAACCTAGATGTCTGGTTAACATTCCAATGAAAGTATTTGTGTTGGGTCACTGGCAGTCTGGTATTCCGCTGCGTAGTGGTACATATACAATACTTCCAATTAAGTCTTAGAGTAGACCCATTGAAATAAATATAGCGTAGTCAGTGAGGGTAATCAAGGCCAATCTGATGGAATTTGTAGGTGTGTGTCTCAAGAGGACTTTCAAAATACCATGTTGTTGTTGTTTAGTCGTTTAGTCGTGTCCGACTCTTCGTGACCCCATGGACCAGAGCACGCCAGGCACTTCTGTCCTCCACTGCCTCCCGCAGTTTGATCAAACTCATGCTGGTAGATTCAAGAACACCATCCAACCATCTCATCCTCTGTCATCCCCTTCTCCTTGTGCCCTCCATCTTTCCCAACATCAGGGTCTTTTCCAGGGAGTCTTCTCTTCTCTCAAAATACCATAGACGAGGTTTTTTGACTCAAAAATCATGTCCTATACACAGATAGTGGCGTGAGGGGGGTGGCTGCTCACTTTGCCAACCCCTGGCAATGGCCCTGCTGGAGTAATAAAAGCTCAGCAACTTTGGGCAATCTTCCCTAATTTTCTTTAAATTTAGTCCCCCAAAATAGGGGGCGTCTTATACATGGGGGCATCTCATACATGGAAAAGTACGGTAGTTCTTCCTGTACAAAATGGATATCCACAAAATGCATACAGAAGTTGTTTTGTACGTTAGCTTAACACCATTCCATTGACTTCTGATTTATCTGGTTGCGGGTGGGGGGGGGACATTATGGGTAAGAAGGAGAGTGGTTCTCCAAGCAGCTAATTAACTGATGGAAAATGTTTGGGGAAAATAAAAACAAGAAATATTTGGCAGAGCATCAGGATTTACTGGCAGAGGGTTTTGTTTTTTTTAAAGGATCATTGAAAACAAAGGCTGCTCCCATTACAGTTGGGAGTATTCACAACTGACTGAATCACTTTGAGTGGACGCAACACAACCTTCAGCTTTTTTGGTAGGGGTGCCATACGTCCGGAATTTTCCAGACAAATGCAGGATTTGGCTATTGGAAACAGCATCTGGGTGGAAATCGCTTATATGTCCAGGAAAATCCAGACATATGACAACCCAATTTGGAAGTGTAGATTTTGGTGAATTTCCTTAAAAATTGCTGAAAAACTTTGGAAGAAGAAGAAGAAGAAGAAGAAGAAGAAGAAGAAGAAGAAGAAGAAGCAGAAGCAGAAGCTCAACAACTTTACCTAAAGAAGCTCAACAATTTTTGTGTCCAGATTTTCACTTTTTGAAATATGGCAACCCTACTTTAGCAAATGTTTTATCTAAATTGTGTGCAGGAAATATTTTGACCTCGCTTATATTTGATTAGGGCAAAAGAAGACCCCCACAAAAAGCATTTTTTCCCCCAGACTGATCAAGAGGTTGCAGTCCATTGGATGATACTTGTTGATTACTCTCTCCAATCCTTCAAGCCCCTCACCATGATTTCTCTTAAAATGAAAGTTGGGGAAAATATTGTATTTGAAGGAATGATCCCCCCCACCCCCCCACCCCCAAAAAAAGCCTATTGCAGAACAAGCTGTAATGATTACTGGCAAGTTTGCTAAGCAAGCCAGATACAGTGGTACCTCAGATTAAGAACTTAATTCGTTCTGGAGGTCCGTTCTTAACCTGAAACTGTTCTTAACCTGAGGTACCACTTCAGCTAATGGGCCTCCCGCTGCTGCCATGCTGCTGCCACATGATTTCTGTTCTCATCCTGAAGCAAAGTTCTTAACCCAAGGTACTATTTCTGGGTTAGCAGAGTCTGTAACCTGAAGCGTCTGTAACCTGAAGCGTCTGTAACCAGAGGTACCACTGTAAATATAATTCAGAGAAGGATTAAGGATATTTGATTATATTTAAAAAGGAGGAGGATGAATTGGCTAAGAGGCCCTCAGTTAATGGATGATGTCCAGAATGTACAGGAAAGAATTAGACAAATTAAGTCAGGTCAGGTTGGGTGTGTGAAAAAGTGCCGTCCTCACGGTTTGTCATGAATAGAACCTGGAAATGTATGCATACAAGAAAGATGTTCTGCTACTGCATTGACTAATATACCATCTACCTCATTGTTGTCTACTCTGACTAGTAGTGGGTCCAGGCAAAGCATGGTATTTCCATATCACCTGCTGCCAGATTCCTTTGGACTTCAACCTCGGAGTCAACCAATTAAGCCATTACCTTCCTCCTAGAATTCATCCCCAGATGTGACATTATGATAGTAATGATCTCCGCCAATAATCCTCACATTTCTAAAATATGGCAACACTCCCTGCATCACAGTGACATTCCCAAACATTATGGATATACAGCTCTATGTCTGCGATTTACAACAAACACAAAGGCAGTCCATGGGTTGTCCCTTCTTATCTTGTGGTTCTCTGTAACCTCACCCTCTGTGCTTGACGTTCTCACCAAGACCTCACAAGGAGAAGGTTGAGTTCAATCACAGAGCAGGAAATGGTGCAACTAAATGGTACAGCACCTTTGCCAAATGCCAAAAGCCAATCACAGGGATTAACTTGTGATTGCTCCATTTGTCCTGGTGGGAGAGGATACAGCTCATTGTGATTGAGTATGTACTGCTCCTGTAGGAAGCTAAGTGTTTGATCTCGGTATCTCCAGGGGGATGTTATTAGAGGTTGTCAACTTCAATGATTCTGCAGTTGAAGGTTACACCTTAAAAGGATCTTTCAGGAAGGAAATGGTGGGGAAGACATTTGTCTGAGATCCTGGAGACCCTCTGATTGCCAAAGCAGGACATAATTGATGAAACAGTGGCCCTCTTGATGTTGCTGTACTATGACTCCCCTCATCCTTCACCATTGGCCTATATTGACTTGGGCCTCATGGAACTACATATCCCACCATCCCTGACTATTGGCCATACTGGCTGGGGTTGATGGGAGTGCAACATCTTGAGGACTCCACAGGGTTCCCATCTGTTCCATATGGGCTCAAACCCTAATTCAAGTATGGGTGAACCTGTGGTCCTCCTGACGTTGCCAGCCATTGTCTATGCTGGCTGGGGCTGGCTGGAGTTGAAATCCAATAACACCTGGATCCCCCCCCCCCACATCCATAGATGCTTTTACACGCTTTTAGAGGACAAGTGGCTGTGACACTATACCAAAGACATTATGTCAGCAGTTCTGATGTGTTCACCATGTATGGACTCCACCTTGGATAATCTAATGAGAGCGAGGTTTAAAGGACCCAACCCATCACTTAAACATATGTCATAACCTTGCATTCATTATATGGCTCCATGAAGCTGATGACTAATTTGCTTATTGATGAACTCGAAGTCCTTGTTCAGAATGCAAGAAAAGCCTTTTAGCTACCAAAATATCGAGAATACAAAGCTTCCTTAAGTGGAACATGGGCTTATTTTGACCAGCTCATTTGACAATCTTGTTTGACTTGACTCCATTCCACTTCTTCTGCATTCGTCATCATATCACCCTGGGATGAAATATCTAAGGAGACAGTTTTGCCACTGGGAGATTAAGGATTTCCTTCTGTGCTGAGCATGGAGCATAAGTCTAACAATGACTAGTAACCTTAATGGATATATTCTGCCTCCCCCTTTGGATCTGGCACTTTGGATAACCACTGATCCAGCTTGAGATGATATGGGGCAGGCACCTTCACTACATTCCTTCTGACAGGATATCACACACACACACACACACACACACACACACACACACACACACACTTGTTGTGATGTTTCATTGGAAGCAGTTCATCAATGAAATTTACCCCAGCCAGTCTTTATTGATTTCTCTTTCAGCATTTCTATTGTCTTTTCAGCACCTACTGAAGACCTTCCTTTTTTCAACAAGCCTTTGAAATGAACATTTGTATCCCAGATTGCATCTTTATTGGATTTGAAATGCTCCTTGGCTACCCTCTATCCCCTGGTAACATCCAGGCTTGACTACTGCAATGCATCATATGTGAGCTGCATTTGAAGACTACTGAGAAATTTCAATTAGTTCAGAGGATGGCTCATGGCTTGCGTACATCTCCCAAGTTCTATAGCAACCACACTTGGCTTCTTATCTGTTTCCATAAAGTTAAAGGACCCCTGACAGTTAAGTCCAGTCGTGAACGACTCTGGGGTTGCAGTGCTAATCTCGCTTTACTGGCTGAGTGAGCCGACGTTTGTCTACAGACAGTTTTTCCAGGTCATGTGGCCAGCATGACTAAGCCACTTCTGGTGAACCAGGGCAGCCCATGGAAACATCGTCTACCTTCCCGCGGAGTGGTACCTATTTATCTACTTGCACTTTTTGGCATGCTTTCGAACTTCTAGGTTGGCAGGAGTTGGGACCGAGCAACGGGAGCTCATCCCGTCGCGGGGATTCGAACCGCCGACCTTATGATCAGCAAGCCCTAGGCTCTGTGGTTTAGACCACAGTGCCACACGCATTTCCATACTGGGGTTTATTTGGTGATGTTCTTCCTCTGTACAAGGAGGTTCTAGAGAGACATCATAGCTCTTAGTGTTCATTGACAGGCCTGTTATTTATGAATTTGTCTATAAGAATGCAAGGGTGGAGGGGGAAACTTGGTTCCGATCTGCCTGATGGGGATCCATTTAAGCACAGCTACTGCACCCACGGTGGCAAACCTTGGATGCTTTGAAAGGGTGTTGTTTCCTTTGAGCAATGAATGAGGGTGTTTTATAAACAGATGTGTCAATCACCATTGTAGCATGTTGTGATTTCCATTGCATGCTAACCATGCAATGATTGCACTTCACATAAACACCTGAGCCTAGGAAATAGTAACCATCATGTTCCAGACACTTGGAAGCACTTTCTAAAATTTAAGACAAACCATTATAATTAAAAATAAAGTAAAATCTTGTGTTGCTCTGCTTTAACAAACGACAATCAAGGAGAGCTCTTCAGACCTCCAGAAGCTGCATTGTAGACAACCTCAAATTGCAAGGCTATCAGAGACCTACAAAGGTCTATTCAGAGGCCTTTATTCAGGCTATCAGAGACCTACAAAGGCCTATTCAGAGGCCTTTATTCTATTCAGAGAGCCAGTGTGGTGTAGTGGTTAAGAGTGGTAGTCTCGTAATCTGGGGAACCGGGTTCGCGTCTCCGCTCCTCCACATGCAGCTGCTGGGTGACCTTGGGCCAGTCACACTTCTCTGAAGTCTCTCAGCCTCATTCACCTCACAGAGTGTTTGTTGTGGAGGAGGAAGGGAAAGGAGAATGTTAGCCGCTTTGAGACTCCTTAAAGGGAGTGAAAGGCGGGATATCAAATCCAAACTACTCCTCCTCCTCCTCTTCTTCTTCTTCTTCTTCTTCTTCTTCTTCTTCTTCTTCTTTAAAGCCTATCAAATGACACAAACAAGCACCAGAAAGAAAGTCTGCCATGAAGATGCATTTTTTTAAAAAAAGAAAGAATACACACCTCTTAATTATTTCAAAGTAAGCAAGAGGCAAACCCACTTCCTTCCTGTTGTGAGTGGACATGGAGATCCTTTGTATCTGCTGCACAAAAAGCCATTGAACCTATTTGTAAAATTTCACAGGCAGAAATTCATCCCAGAGGGGCTCCTGGGCCGAAAAATTTTATCCACTTTGTCCAACAATACCCATTTTTAGATTCCCCATTACACTGAATGGGGAAATGCAAACCTTCGTTTTACATAGGGTGGCACAAAATCTGAATCATAGATCAAAGCAGAGAAAGCACAGAATGATGCAGCAACAGATTGGGATATAATAATAATAATAATAATAATAATAATAATAATAATAATAAATGGATACAAGGTAAATCTCGGGGCCCATGCACTGACTGTGCACACAGCAGGAAGATGACAAAGAGTAGAGCCAACTTAATTCCAGGTTTGCAGTTGCGGAAGCAGTGTGCAGCCTTTTAAAACAAGGCAGAATGTGCCTTATGTTGAGTTTGTGAATAAGCAATACTCACAATCTGCGGGAGAAGAAGTTCCTGCCATTTCCAGTGTGCCCAGTGATGCAATTTTGTGCTGGCACCAGGACTAGGACATTCAGTGGAGTCACTGGTCCCAGGAAAGTGTATAAAAAGCTCCAACTTCAGGATGGTTTCTACCAGTTCCACTAATTCTTCTGCACCTTGCATCTGAAGCAACAAGGTAAGTCTGTCCAAACCGTGTATTCTATTAGCACTAGAATATTCCATTTGCTTCCATTTGGAAATTTCCTGTTTCATTAATTCTTTTCCCTCTCCTTGCGTCTCTGCATTGGGTTAGCTAACTGTTGCATATGTTTCTTACCAAATTCCTTCTGCATCTTTTTTAAACTTTACAATATTCTGTCTTATCCTGTCATGTCCCTATTTTATTCTTGTCCAAGGTTAGCACAGTGATTTCACTCCCTCCCCAGTGGTACCTGGTACCCGTTAGGACCAGTGGGGCAGAGAGCAGGGATCCCAACAGTAGGTAGAACCTGAGCCAATGATCCACCATCCAGAGACCTTTTGCATTAAATGGACGATGTTAACTCAGCTCCATCCTTCTCATGGAACTGCACTAAGTATAAGATTTCAATGTAACCCACATGTACCCTAGAAACATCTGAAACATTCATGTTTATAATTAATCTGTTCTTTTCAGAAGGATCTCTCCACCATCCAAAATGTATTTCGGAAGTCGGCAGTGTTATTTCAGGTACCCTGTGTCAACAGTGATGATCCAAGCACCACGCTTCGTCATCACCATCCCAGGACCTTCCCTCTGCTGCCAGAATCAGCCACTGAAGATTGAACATCTCAATCCATGTGCCTTTGATGGGTTCAGTAGACGGTTGGGACCTTTGTCTGCTACTACAGGTTCCAGGTTTTCAAGCTTTAACTCCCAAGGTGCCCTGCCATGCCGCCCATTCAACTACAGGCACTACTGAATCCAGATGAGCATACATGGAATCAGGAACTGTTGAGAAGAACCAAGATTCATGAGTGGACCACCTTGAAAACTAGTGAAGACCTACTGCATGTTCTGAGTGTCGCAAAGAGTCCTGTGAAGTTTAAAAGCGTGCATACAAATTTGGCATCAGATTAATGTGGTTTTCCAATACAGGGGTGGCTGACCCATAGTCCTTCAGATATTGGTGGCCTCCAACTCCCATGAGCCCCAGCCAGTATTGCCAAATGGCCTGGGATGATGGGAGTTGCAGTCCAGCAACATCCAAAATGCCACAGGGTTCCCTGTCCCTCTACTAAATTCCACAAATTGGCTTGCTTTATATATTCTGGTTTATAACGAGGCACAACTAACCAGCTTATTTTCATTTATGTCCTCCCAATCTGTTACCAGAGCAAGTATAAAATTCATTTATTTCTAATGCAGATTTCTCTCTCTCTCATCCTTGCATTGAGAAGGGACTTAAGACACCCTCAAGGAACAAAATAAAATGGACACTGTAACATGCATTTCAAAGTGGTGTTCAGGAAATTCACACTGCGGACTGAAACTCATAGTTGCTGTTTATTTCTCCTGTCTTTTAAATAAAACTTTTTTTCTGCATTCAATCATCTTGATATATTGTTTTGCTTTATTATTATTATTATTATTATTATTATTATTATTATTATTATTATTGCTGTCTCTTTGGTGTACAAATTCAATAGGAGACTCCAACCCTCGTGAAGATGAGTGTGTGTGTGGAACCTGTTGTACATGCTGTTGTATTTCAACCCCCTACACCTCTGCCCACTGTCCATATTGGCTGGGCTGCTGGGAATTGGAGTCCAACATTATTTGGAGGGCCAAGTTCCTGTTCCTGAAGTTGAAGGAACTTGGTTCAATCCCTGGCACTTCCACTTTAAAGAATCATGGGCCCTCAACATGAAAACCTGGGTATATTCCAATCATATACCTACCAAATGTCCTGGAAGTGACATCCCATTCTAATTTGAATTTTAAATTGTTGCAACTTTCATTGGGACCAGCGAGTGAAAGGTGGGTAATAGAATCATAGAATCATAGAGCTGTAGAGTCCGTGACAGATGGCCATCCAACCTCTGCTTAAAAACCTCCAAGGAAGGAGAGTCCACCATCTCCTGAGGGAGTCTGTTCCACTCTGGTGCAGCTCTTACCGTTATAAAGTTATTCCTGTTGTTGAGTCAGAATCTCCTTTCTTGTAACTTGAAGCCAATGGTTTGGGTCCTATCCTCCTGAGCAGGAGAATGCAAGCTTGCTCCATCTTCAGTGTGGTTGCCCTTGAGATGTTTTAAGTTGACCATTAATTTCCTCTTAGTCTCTTCTTCACCAGGCTAAACAGACCCAACTTAACCATTCCTCGTAAAGCTTGGGTTCCAGACCCTTGTTCATTTTGGTTGTCCTTCTCTGCACACATTCTAGCTTATCAATATCCTTCTCAAACTGTGGCACCCAGAACTGCACCCAGGACTCCAGGTGTGGTCTGACCAAGGCAAAATAAAGTGGTACTATTACTTCCCTTGACCATGACACTAGACTTCAATTGCTGCAGCCTAGAGTAGCATTAGTTTTGTCTTGTTTTTTGTTTGTTTTTTGCTGCTGCTGCATCACACTGTTGACTCATGTTAAGCTTGTGGTCTACTAAGACACCTAGATCCTTTTCACATGTACTACAGGCAAGCAGGTGTCCCCCACCACCTTAGATTGGTGCAGCTGGTTCTTCCTGCCTAAGTGTAGAAGCTTACACTATTGAAATTCATTTTGTTAGTTCGGGCCAGCTCTCCAATTTGTTAAAGTCACCTTGAATCCTGATTCTGTCTTCTGCATCATTAACTACCCCTCCCAGTTTGGTGTTATCTGCAAATTTGATGAACATCCCCTCAATACCTTCATCCAGGTTGCTTATAAAGATGATGGTGATAATGATATCAGGAGATATATGCACTAAAATGCCTACAGCATCTTGTGAGGTCTTTATTTTAAAGGAATAAACAGAGATTAAGATTGGTAAAAAGAAGAAATTGAGAGAAACCAAAATTGACAGGTTTGGCTATTCCAGTTTCAGGTGCTTTGTGTTTCCCTGGAAAAAATGAGATAGGGTATATTTTATTCGAACTGATAAATATACGTAAAGAAGAAGAAGAAAAAACCTCCCTTCTCCCATGGAAATAAAAAAGAAATTCCATTCTGAGCAAACATTTAGTTGATGAAAGATGGCGAGGCCGCATCCCTACACATTGCATACAGTCCTCCTAATTACACTATGATTTATCAATGCCTTGGCATGAGAATCAAAGCTCAGGTGACTGAAGTAGTTGTGCAATGCAAGGAAAATGAAAATCATAATGATCAGCTGTCAGGGACATGGAAACCCTGGTGTCACAAACCTTTGGACTCCACCCTTTGTCATACCAGCTGTTTGTGGCGGTTTATGCTCAGTGTCATCTGTCTCTTTCCATAACCTGCTGAGGTGAGCCGATCTCTGGGTGTGCTAGGTGGGAAGGGCGGGGTAGAGAACCAGGTCTCAGGAGGACTTGACGGGAGAAGAAAGAGAAGTGTGGGAGCCCTGACTCTCCAATAGGAAACCCACAAGCAGAAGAACAGCAGCTCTCCCCACTTGTGATTCCTAGCAACTGCTATCCAGAGACATACTGCGTCCAATGATGGATAGAGAACACAAACATAATGCCTAGTAAATCAGAGAGAGAAGAGAGTTTGGATTTGATATCCCGCTTTATCACTACCCTAAGGAGTCTCAAAGCGGCTAACAATCTCCTTTCCCTTCCTCCCCCACAATAAACACTCTGTGAGGTGAGTGGGGCTGAGAGACTTCAGAGAAGTGTGACTGGCCCAAGGTCACCCAGCAGCTGCATGTGGAGGAGCGGGGAAGCGAACCCGGTTCACCAGATTACAAGTCCACCTCTCTTAACCACTACACCACGCTGGAGAGCTACACCACCTCTCTTAACCACTACACCACACTACACCACGCTAGAGAGCCTTCAGACCATTCACTCAGACTGTTCACTAGGACCAGTTTAATCTCTTACAATATTGTTTTAGAGCAGAACTTTCCAAACTGTGTGTCACAACACATTAGTGTGTTGGCTGCAGTGTTTAGGTGTGTCACGCAAATACTCCCCACGCTCCTCCCGGGTCTGGAAAGGGATTAGTTTAGCCTCCAGTTTGCTAGTAAAACTGAATTACTGTGTCACGAAATAATGCATGTCTTAAAAGTGTGTCACTGTGGTAAGAATTCACTTCTGCACCACCTTGTTTGTTACTCAGGTGAGGAACAACCACCTTTTGAATAAACCACAGAACCAAGGAAACTATTTTCAAGTCCAGCATCCAGATTTAGGGACCCAACATGAAAGGTTTGGAAAGCTCTGTTTTAGAGTAATGAGGTTAAAGTTCTTCAAATTGTAAGCAAGCCCCCATAGAGGCAGGGGCCATTCTTGGACCCAATGGCTCTTGGGTCTGAAGTAGTACATCTAGGGATGAGTGGGAAGTTCAATTCAAAACACAATGGGATCTGAAACATTGCTGTCCTTTGAAATCCTCATGTATCTGAATTTTTCAATTCGGTTCTCCAGCCAAGCAATGTGTACAAAAAATGCACATACCAGGGGAAGGTGTGCATAACACGTGCATATTAGTGAAAGTGACATGCAAAATTGTATTATACTAGGAAAATTGCATTGCAAAAATGTGTACACCAGGCAAAATTGCATATACAAATGTGGATAGTAGGAGACAATTATTGTTATTATTTTTAAAAAGTCACTAATATAAGAATGTAAGAAGAGGCTTTCTGGGTCATCCCAATGGCCCATCTAGTTCATTGAATGGTTCCAAAGGGACCACCTAGTCGTTACAAGGTAGACTGCCTCTGCAGCTGGAGGTTCCATAAGAACATAAGAAGACCCTTCTGGAGCAGGAAAAGGCCCATCTAATCCAGCATCTTGTTCTCACAGTGGCCAACCAGATGCCTCTGGGAAACCTGCAAACAGGACCAGAGCGCAAGAGGACTCTCCCCTCCTTTGGTTTCCAGCAACTGTTGTTCAGAAGCACTGTTGCCTCCAACCGTGGATACCCTTCCCCTCCATGAATCTGTACAATCCTCTCTTAAAGCCATCTGAGTTGGTGGCTATGATTTCCTCCTGCAGGGAGGAAATCCCATCAGATGTCAAAGAGATAAATAACTACCTGACATTCAGAAGACATCTGAAGGCAGCCCTGTTCAGGGAAGTTTTTAATGTGTGAGATTTTAGTGTATTTTTGGTCTTTGTTGGAAGCCGCCCAGAGTGGCTGGGGAAACCCAGCCATATGGGTGGGTTACAAATAATAATATTATTATTATTCTGTAGTTTAACTACGTGCTGAATGAAGAAGTACTTTCTTTTTCTTGGTCCTGATCCTTCCAACGTTCATGGTGAATTTTCATGAGGACTTAAGAAAATAATAACCCTATGCTTACATAGCGATGTGGAAAACTGAGCTTAGAAGAGAAAGCAAAAAGAGAGAAACCGAGAAAGGCACATCCCATCGCACCAGGTTTCCTGCTGACGCTGTGGCTTGGCGCAGTTTCAAACCATTGCCCGAAGTTTTCCCAAGGAATGATTATTCATTTTCCATCCACCCACCTCCTCTCTTTCCACATCCTCTCAAACATAAGAGAGATTAAAAAGAAACTAGCTGGGGGTGTGTGTTGCTTTTGAATTACAAAGCCGGAGGATGACTCAAAATTGTGCGGTCTGACCAGCTCTGGTAACCAGATTTCAGATGCTTCTCACCTGTTGCTGAGAAAGGGCTGGTTTTAAACTTGATTTGATAGAACCAATGCCATAAACATTGGGAGGGTTAAATAAGGAAGAAGATTCATTGATTTTTGTTTTGTTTTGTTTTGGTATTAAGTTGAGAGGCGTAGGCACACCGTCAGCTAATTACTTCTCTCCTATTAATTAAATGCTGCTGGTTATTACGTTCTTCCTGATAGGTTAGGAAGACATCTGTCTGCTATACTGGGAGAAAACTAGAGTGCCTATCTTAATTGCACAAGGGAGCTCTTGACAAACAGACACACCTGCAAACTGGAAACATGTCCCCTATTTCATGGATCCCTGAACAAGAAAGTTATTTATTATTTTATTGCATTGCATTGCATTGCATTGCATTTATATCCCACCATTCCTCTAAGGAGCTCAGGGTGGAATACATCTTTATCCTCCTGAATTTTCTCCTCACAACAACCCTGTGAGGTAGGTTAGGCTGAGAAGAATAGGGACTGGTCCAAGGTCACACTCAGTGAGCTTCATGGCATAGCTGTCAACTTTCCCCTTTTTTTTAAGGGAAAATCCCTTATTCTGAATAGGATTCCTCGCAAGAAAAGGGAAACGTTGACAGCTATGCGCCAAGCGGGGAATTGAACCTTGGTCTCTCAGGTCTTAGTCCAGCACTCTAACCACTGCACCACACTGGCTCTCGCAGTACACAGTGTCAAGCTCTGGAATTTGGCATTATCCTTCCCTTCAAGTCATGCGGTGAATCAGTGCATCAGGCTGTTAACCAGAAGGTTGGTGGTTTCAGCCCACAAAGAGATGATTGTGGGCAGGATCCCTGCCTTGTAGGGGGTTGGACTAAATCAGGCACAGGCAAACTTGGCCCTCCAGATGTTTTGGGACTACAACGCCCATCATCCCTGACCACTGGTCCTGTTAGCTAGGGATGATGGGAGTTGTAGTCCCGAAAACATCTGGAGGGCTGAGTTTGCCTATGCCTGGGCTAGTTGACCCATAGGGTCCCTTCCAATGCTACAATTCTATGTTTCCTTGTGTATACTGCACTTTTAACGTTTTCATGCTTGGAAATCAATCATTTTTAATCCCCCCCTTTATTTTTAAATTTCTTTTTGATCCTACCTTTCACTCAAAGGAGTTCAAGACGGCATGCATTGTTATTTCCCCACCCCGCTCTCCATTTTATTATCACAGAAACCAAGGGAGGTAGGTAAAGGTGAAGGGTAAAGGACCCCTAGACTGTTACGTCCAGTCAAAGGCGACTATGGGGTTGCAGCACTTGTCTTGCTTTCAGACCGAGGGAGCCAGTGTTTGTCCACAGACAGCTTTCCAGGTCATGTGGCCAGCAGGACTAAACCGCTTCTGGCGCAATGGGACACTGTAATGGAAATCAGAGCGCAAGGAAACACCATTTACCTTCCCGTCGCAAGTACCTATCTATCTACAGTGGTACCTTGGGTTAAGTACTTAATTCGTTCCAGAGCTCAGTTCTTAATCTGAAACTGTTCTTAACCTGAAGCACCATTTTAGCTAATGGAGCCTCCTGATGCTGCGCCGCCACCGGAGCACGATTTCTGTTCTCATCCTGAAGCAAAGTTCTTAACCTGAAGCACTATTTCTGGGTTAGCGGAGTCTGTAACCTGAAGCGTATTTAACCTGAAGCGTATGTAACCCAAGTTACCACTGTACTTGCACTGGTGTGCTTTCGAACTGCTAGGTTGGCAGGAACTGGGACAGAGCGACGGGAGCTCACCCTGTTGTGGGGATTCAAATCGGCGACCTTCTGATCAGCAAGCCCAAGAGGGTCAGCTAGGCTGAAATAAAGTGACTGTGAAATAATGTCACACCCAGTGGGGTGTTCGAACCCCTGTATTTAACCACTACACCCCCCTGGGTCTCTCCCAATGAACCAAGAAAGGGTGTGCATTGCTCTCTCTCATACTTTCTAATTTCTCCTTACAACTCTCCAGTGAGGCTGGTTAGCGTGGCAGGCCGTGACTGGCAAAGGGCCACACCCAATGAGTTTCATGACAGTACTAATGGAGAGTCAAAATCTAGCAGGCCTGGTTTATTGTCGTTAAAAAATTAGCTTTTCAGATTATAGATAATAAAAGCCACAGACATGTCCTCAAAGGCTATGAAGACAAATGAGACAGATATTTATAATTACTATTGAAAGCATCTGTTTCAGGAGCCGGAAGGAAGTTCTTAACCACATGGAAATGCACAGTTTAATTACCTTTTCTTTAATGCCCATCAATTTGTCGCTTTACAGCAAGCGGGTGTTGAAATTTATCCCGTTGGGGAAGAAATTTGATGGGACAACAAAGCTGCCGTATCTTGCCACAGATAGGGGATGTTTTGTGGGTTTGGTTTATGAGCAGGTCCAGCCTGAAACATTTTCTTGCTCCCTGGAGCCAAGGGAAAGATGGGGAACAGTTGTAACCTGGTGTTAGAGCATCTGCTTTTCATGCAGAATGTTCAGAAGTCATTCAGCTGCATCTCCAGGTTGGGTTTACGCTGGACAAGGCTCAGATGTGATTTGATAGGTAAAGGTAAAGGGACCCCTGACCATTAGGTCCAGGCGTGGCCGACTCTGGGGTTGCGGTGCTTATCTCTCTTTATTGGCCGAGGGAGCCAGCATACAGCTTCCAGGTCATGTGGCCAGCATGACTAAGCCGCTTCTGGCGAACCAGAGCAGCACACAGAAACGCCCTTTACCTTCCTGCCAAAGTGGTACCTATTTATCTACTTGCACTTTGATGTGCTTTCAAACTGCTAGGTTGGCAGGAGCAGGGACCGAGCAATGGGAGCTCACCCCGTCGTGGGGATTCGAACCGCTGACCTTCCGATCAGCAAATCTTAGGCTCTGTGGTTTAACCCACAGCACCACCCGCATCTGTGATTTGATAGCCACCTTCAAATATCTGAAGTGCTGTTGCATGGAAGATGGAGCAAGCTTTTTATGTTTTATGTTTTTATATATGTTGGAAGCTGCCCAGAGTGGCTGGGGCAACCCAATCAGATGGGCAGGATGCAAATAATAAAATTATTATTATTATTATTATTATTATTATTATTATTATTATTATTTCTCCTGCTCCAGAGGGTAAGACCTAAAGCAATGGATTCGGCTTGCAAGAAAGGAGAGTCCAGCTAACCATTAAGAAGAACTTTTATATGGTTAGTGGAATGGACAACCTCAAAAGGTTTTTGGAGGTTTTGAAACAGAGGTTGCAGGGCCATCTGTCAGGGATTCTTTAGCTTAGCCTTTGTCTAACTAAAGACGTTAAAGCAAAGATTATGGGATAATACACACAGTGACTTGCAATCTCGTTCACACACAGTCTGTAGTCCGCTGGCAGTAGGAGTACAATATGGGCATGTCTTTAAATTAACACCTTACAACAAAAACCTGACAGTACCAAATTATCAAAGGTTATTCACCAAAGCCAGACTAAACGTCTTTCCTTCTGCAGTGTTGGATGGCAGGTTGAGAGGAGTTCCCTACCAGGACAGACTTCACTCGTGTGCTCAAGACATCGATTCTATAAAACATATTTTGCTGCACTGTGCGAAATATGAGCAAGCCAGGGCTGAACTGATATTACCCTTGCTGGTACCTTTCCTGGGAAAATCAGAGGCTCACTATGTCAGGCTCCTATTGGAAGACCGGACAAACGCTAGAACATTAGCAGTGGCGAAGTTTTTATCGATGGTTGCAAGAACCAACGATCCCTATCTTTAAGTCGGAACAAAATGCTTGTTTAACCTGGAGGTAGGCTGTCTGAATTGTGCATTGCTTTGTAACAATTTGTTGGGTCTCTGGACTGTAATAAGGATTGATTGATTGACAACCTCAAAAGGTGGCAAACTCTCATTGGTTGGAGGTTTCGAAACAGAGGTTGCAGGGCCATCTGTCAGGGATTCTTTAGCTTCGGTTGCTGCATTGCAGAGGGTTGGCCTGGATGACTCCTGAGGGCCTCTTCCAACTCTACAGTTCTATGAAGAGGCTACCTTATGTGCCCTTGAGGTGGAGAGGGAGTGACCTCCACTTTTGCAACCAGCCAACATTTGATGCCTTTGCACATCGTCAAATTAACACCATTGTTAAATTTATTGCCTTGTTTAGGACCATCTGCTTTATCACCTTCGCCTACCTGCCTTTGAAGTAGAAGCTCCACCCTTGGGACTGGCCTCCCATTCTGATGGCACAAGCTCAGGGGACACCCCTTTCATCAGAAGGAATCACCCTTCAGGTCAACCTGATGTGACTCAGGGACTGTGTCAACATCACAATCTTCTCCCCTTGTGTGAGTATCAGTTGTTGATGCCCCGGATCTTAATCACTGCTTCGCTTTGAACCTCCACAAAGCAATCTTGCCGCTTGCCTCTTTGAGCAATCCATTATCACCTCCTACCTTTCTGAGATTTCTTTCTCTTTGATTTGTACAGAGGCCTCCCAGTCATTGGTGCATAGCTGTCAACTTACAAATTTGAAAATAAGGGACCAGCAGCCAAAATAAGGGATTTTCTGGGCACAGATATGTTCAACTTCTGAGCCCCTCTGAGCCAAAGGCAGAAAGCCCAGTCAGCAGCCAAATGAAGCCTCATCAATAAGGGACAGCAGCGGGACATGGTGCTGGGATAAGGGACTGTCCCGCCAAATAAGGGACACTTGACAGCTATGCATTGGTGCCTCCCCTGTGAATGCTGCAGGCTGCTTGAATGGGTTTGTGGCCAGCACTCAAGGCAGACCCACTGAAATTAATGGATGTAATTTGGGAGACTCCTATGCCCCCTGCAGAGGGGCCCATTAACTACGAACCCCAAAATGTTTTCACTGCAAAACAACTGCAACCACTAGGTTGGAGGAGATCCCAAATTTGGGGGTTCATAATTAATGTTAAGTACGAAACCCGTGTTTGATGTATCAATTGCTCAGTTTATGGGGTGCATCAAAACACAGGGTTTTCACTGCAGAACGCTGCAAAAAAACAACAACAAAAAAACCTACAGTGGTACGTCGGGTTAAGTACTTAACTAGTTCCAGAGGTCCGTATTTAACCTGAAACTGTTCTTAACCTGAAGCATCACTTTAGCTAATGGGGCCTCCTGCTGCTGCCATGCCGCCGGAGCACAATTTCTGTTCTCATCCTGAAGCAAAGTTCTTAACCTGAAGCACTATTTCTGGGTTAGCGGAGTCTGTAACCTGAAGCGTATGTAACCTGAAGCATATGTAACCCGAGGTACCACTGCAAAACTTTGGCACAGGTTTGGAGAGGATCCCAAATTTGGGAGTTCGTAGTTAATTTCTCTCTCATAGAGCTACAGTTCCCATCAATCCCCCTTCAGCCACCTGCTGAAATTCTTTTGCTTTTTGCTTTTTACAATGGGTTGTCCCGCATGCTAATCCTTTGCAGAGTAGACTCATTGAAGCTAATGAACAGGGCTAAGATCCCACCTTACCCATAAAGGCTAGTGGTGTGGGGCACCGGGGCGCTGAGTTCTGGATCACCTTGATCTTCTCCTGAGGAGATTTCAGGGTTGAGGTCTGGGTAGGACCGAACCCTGACAACAGTGAAAGCCAGGGCCAACAGGATCAAGGGATTAAGCAACGAGTAGCTCAGGGAAAAGTTCACTCATCCCCAGAGCACTTGGTGGAAAGGAAGTGGTCCTTTGAAGCTGCTACATCAGCCAAAACTCAACTTCCTTACACAGTGCTGCTCTCTGGTGGCCAAGAGATCCATAGCCATGCTGTTTTTAGATCACCATGGAGGACTTCATTGTTTAAAGAGGGGTGTGTTTAGGGATGAGGAAATCTCCCCGTTTCTCATATTTCCAGTATAAAGTTCATGTCTCCACATTTCCACATCAGTTCTTTTCAGTTCTTTCCTTTCAAATATTCATGAAAATTCACCCACATTTTAGTGTATGTTTCTCCTCATGTTTCTGTATGGAAATTCACCTACTAGCTGCTGAGAGCAGGGAGTTGAAACATAGGTGCTATTGAGGACTAGTTGCATGCTGTCTGCGAAAAGAAAATTATCTTTAGATTCTTTTAGATTCTTTCTCGTTGTAATTGCTATTAGAATGTTTTAGCTGTTCTGGAATGTTTTTGTTTCATTTTGAAATTGCCTATCTGTTTGCTAACCGGGGCTCCTTTGTGGGATGTAAATTCAACAAATAAAATGATATTCTTGCAAAACAATTTCACTTAACATAATGCATCTTTATATGCTATTTTCAAAAATATATGCATTTATAGGTGCATTTCACCCTAGCATATGCATATTTGTACAAATTACTTAAGAACCTTAGCACACAAGAAGAACCTCATGGATCAGGCCAGTGGCCTGTCTAGTCCAGTAACCTGTTCTCCCAGTTGCCTGAGGGAAACCTGCAAGCACCAACACCTGAGTGCAAGAGCACTTTCTCCCCTCCTGTGGCTTCCAGAAGCTATTATTCAGAAACATTACTTCCCCGACTGTGACTAGTAGCCATCAATAGCCCTCATCCTCCATGATTTTATTTAAACCTCTTTCAAAGTCACTCCTATATAAATTGGCCTCTAATTCAGAACCATGAGGACTAGAATCTTACTTCATTTTTTAACGGAAAGGGCATAGCTCAGTGATAGAGCTTTTTCTCTGCATGCAGAAGGTTTCAGGTTCCACCTCTGGCATCTCCAGCTTGGGCTGGGAATATCCCCTGCCTGAAACTATGGAAAGCCTCTGCCTCTCTGTGTGAACTGAGCTAGATGGACCAATTTGTTTGACTCAATATAAGACAACACCTAATATTTCTGTTCTGCATTGTGCTTTACTCATTTTCCCATAGGAACTCCATCTCGGCTGAAAGAGAGATATGAAATGACAGTAGGAAACTGCAGAGGTTGATGAAATAGGAAGTTTTATTATAATAATTCAGAAGCAGAAGAAAGGAACCATTCCACAATATGAAGTTTCAGGCAGCACCCAAATGCAAATCCAGACCTGGAAGTTACTTAAACGCAAGCATTACTAATAAGAAAATAAAAGAGAACAGCCAAAAGATGGGAAAACATATTGCAAGATCCTCAGAGGTGTGCAATGGTTATTGAACCTCTTCAATTAACTGAGTAACGTGTGTGCTGGGTTTTTCTAAAGGAAATAATAAAAAAAGGAGCTTTCAGATCTGGTGGAACCTCAAGTGTCTCAAAAGCTTAAACATGGAGTTTCTCAAAGAGGAGGTCAGTGGAGAAAAACATCCATAATTATTCCAGCTCACACATTTTTGTAACTTGCAGTGTTTTCCCCATTTGCTGTAAAACAGCCTCAACTTAGCTGGGGCAATTGTGAGGTCATATGATCATTGAACAATTCTCAGTATGTGATCTGCATGTTTCCCCTATAGCAGGACCTAGAACGGTCAGGAACACAATAGTGTCCCATGGCAGACGTGGTAATAAGGTTCTTCTGAAGGGAGAAGGATGGGGGCAGAAATTAACCACTAGCTTACAACGTATGCATTGTACATTTTGAGCACACAGTTCTGAAAAATATGGATTGTATTTAACAGAATTACATCAGCACTTTCGAAAAACAGTTGAAGAGAGGCTGGCATTCCCACTTGGATAAATGGGCATTTACCATGAGAGTCCACTAGTTGGGGATTCAGCCTTGTTTTTGTTCTGTTTGTGTTTCTTAACTGTTTCCATTAACATGTATAAAAATTGCCTTGATACGGTGGTTTAAAAGGCAAATAATAAATTAATTGAAATATTATTATTATTAAGTTGACCCATTGAATTTAATGATAAGTACATCATGACAATCAATTGCAGCTAGTGTATTCTGAGTGGGAAAAGGATTGGATACAGACAGCCTCATGCATAAAAGCTCAACAGTTCCGAATATCTCAATTTTGAATGCCATTTCCTGATTTCTTTCGCCACGGTCTTCTTCAAATATTCATTCTCTGTGCCGCGGTGCTGGTTAGAATCTCCGGCAAGGGCTGCAGTCGCTTCTGAGTATCGGCACAGGAGGGCAAGGGCTGGGGGAGATGGCTGCAGCAGTGGTGATGGATGCACATCCCATGCGGGTCATTCCCTCGCAGCACAGAGCGGGAGTGCAAGGGTTGCATTGATCGATGCAGAAGGGTTGGTCGGAGCAGTGGAGAGCTGGGCCCGGGATGGATATCATGAACGGTGGCGGCTGAATGGTGACGGTGGAAGTAGGGCATTTACTGTAGCACTGGGTCTTTCCACAAGACATCTTTGCAGATTGGGTCTAGAGAAACACATCAAAACATCGTAAGAAGAGCCTGCTGGGGTACCAACTTGAATAAAATATGGGGGGGGGGTGTCAGGTAAACTCCACTACATGTAATTGATCACAGCACACACACACCATTTGAAGGGCAAAGCCCATCAACTTTGTGGGGGGGCACCCCCTCAAATATTTTATTGGGGGTGCGTGGAGGGACCTCCATTCCTAGGAGTTGGCTTCTGTGGTACCAGAAGTTCTACCAGAAGGGAAGCCTTCCTGACTTTGAAGGGAAGTTGAAAGGGAGTTCAAACTAATTGGGACCATAATACTGAATGCATGACTCTTTCTGGATACAAGCTGTTCAAGTCATGGGGCTCCCTTACAGAGATTCCCCCCGATGACTGCAGTAATATGAGGGAAACCTTTGACAAAAGGCTTTGGGCAGTTGTGGCTTTTCAGTATGTGAAAATCTAGATCCCTTGCCTTCCAAAATACAGAAAAGAATCCTCTTGGATCCCTGCCTGCCTTGATATCTCTCTCTCTCCCTGTCTTTCTCCACATGTCCTTCCTGGTTCCTACCACCACCTTCCATCCTGCAGAATCACTCACAGCAACTACCTAGATCAATAGCATTATATGACAACCTCTTCTACCCCTCAAAAAAAAAAAAAAAAGCAATTGGAATTCAAAGATTTTGGACGTTCTGCAATGCATATCAGCCAAACTTACCTGGTTCTTCAACAAGGAGGACTCGACTGGTGCGTCTTGGTGTTGAGGAAGGCTGGTGGCATCTCCTTGCATCTCAGGGCTTTTTATACGATTTCTTTTTCAAAAGGTTCTAATTAACTGCTAGCATCACATCCCTTCATTTAATGTCCAGGTAGTTGCAAGGTGTGATTTCACTCTGAGTACTCCTTTGTCCTGCCTGGTGCTTCAACCCATAGGTGGGATCCTCCCTGTGGGAATTGCTAGGATCCAAATGTTTCCAAAAGTGACTTGGGTCAGCGTTGAGTCAAAACAGCCTTCTTAGTCCCACAACCCAATGTGATGGGCTGTGAAATGCTTCCCATCATCCCCTTTGCCCTTGCTGGTGGAATTCAACCAAGTCAGGTGAAGTTCTGCACAGCAGGTCATACTTGTCAGGAGGTCAGCCTGCCCTCGAGTATGACCCTGACAGAGAGATGGACCAAAAATGGACTCCAGGTCAGATGTGTGGTTTGGAAACCATTTTTGGTCCCAGCCAGCCTCCATCTCCCTGCCAGGGTCCTACTTGAGTAGGCAGAGGGAGATGGCTATCTCCGGTGGTTGATGAAGAAGGATGTGTTGGAAGAGCATGATAACTTGAAACCATTGAATCATAGACTTGTAGTAAAATAAAGTAAAGAAAAAGAAAAACAGAAAACAGAAAAAAATGAAAAAGTAGATAAAAACATGACTTCCCTTCACCCATGTATGACCTCCTTCTCTCAATCTAATTTTAATTGTTGTGTTATTAGTATTATTTTGTTTTTACCCACTTATATCCAATTCCTCCTTCTTTCTACCCTGTGAACTTCATTCATTGCATATCGATATATATATCCCAGAACAATGTTTTCTCATATATTCCTTTACACAGTCCCGCTCTTCAATTTTTTGGTCTGTTTGTCATCTTATCGCCGCCGTGAGTCTTGCCAAGACTATATATTCACAAAATTCTGTTTGCCACTCTCCAATTGATGGTATATTTTCTCCCTTCCATTTTTTTGCTGTAAGTGTTCTGGCAGCAGCTGTCTCATATAAGAATACTTTTTTCTTAGTCGCGGGAATGTCATTCACTATTATTCCCAAGAGGAACGCTTCTGGTTTTTTGTTGCATGACATTTTAAGCATTTCTTAAAAGTTCCTCTTGTATAGTGGTCCATCCCCCCCCCATATGTACACATTCCCACCGCATATGATACATTGTTCTGATTTCTTTTTTGCATCTCCAACACGTATTATATTTAAGTTTATATATTCTAGCCAATTTAACCAGGGTTAAGTCCCATTGATAAACCGTTTTCATTAGGTTTTCCCTAATTATGGAACATCCTGTAAATTTGATATCATGTCTCCATAATTTCTCCCATTGTTCCAATTGGTTTGTGTGGCCTATGTCTTTGGTCCATCTGATCATAACCTCCTTCACCTCCTCATCGTTCAAATCCCATTCTAATAACAGGTTGTACATTTTAGATAGTATCTTTTTGGATTTTTTTTAATAATTCTGCCAATGCAGGGATCTCAACTAAGAGATGATCCCTTAGAGATGATCATTCAACTTCTG
This sequence comes from Podarcis filfolensis, assembly GCF_964270895.1. Taxonomy (NCBI): domain Eukaryota; kingdom Metazoa; phylum Chordata; class Lepidosauria; order Squamata; family Lacertidae; genus Podarcis; species Podarcis filfolensis. The sequence goes on from NC_139620.1 coordinate 6,323,337, forward strand.
CTTAAAAACCTTAAATGAAGGAGAGTCCACAACCTCCCAAGGGAGTCTGTTCCATTGTCAAACAGCTCACTTTAAAACATACAAAATTGAACTACTAAAACAGATATAAATTACCTCAACTTCTGGATGGGCTTGTCTATATATACAGTGGTACCTCGGGTTAAGTACTTAATTCATTCCGGAGGTCCATTCTTAACCTGAAACTGTTCTTAACCTGAAGCACCACTTTAGCTAATGGGGCCTCCTGCTGCCGCCGCGCCGCCGGAGCAAAATTTCTGTTCTCATCCTGAAGCAAAGTTCTTAACCCGAGGTACTATTTCTGGGTTAGCGGAGTCTGTAACCTGAAGCGTATGTAACCCGAGGTACCACTGTGTGTGTGTGTGTGTGTGTGTGTGTGTGTGTGTGTGTATAGTCTTAAGTGGATTTAGAAAATTTACAATACTTGTCAATACATATACAATAATTCATTCAAATTACAGAGCTACAAAATCTTCAGAATCTTCATGATACCGTCAGTATAAGGAGCTTATTCTCTTCTTCTTTCCTAATGCACAGAAATGGCAGGGTGTGTGTTGGGGGGGGGGCGGGAGACACAAAACCTCTGCAGGAGTTTCTCCAGTGAGATTCAGGACCCACTATGGACCATATTCTTCCAACTACTCCCTGCCCCTCGATTCACTCAAAGTCATTTCTTATAGTTAGTCTAGTCTAGCACCTACATGGCTCCAGTGCTGCTGAGCAGCCTTTAGGTGAAAATGCATTTTTAAAAATCATTTTGTATGTTTTTAAGTACCGGCGTAATTTCCCCCCTTGATTTTCTTGTTTTCTCATTTTGTAAACTGCTTTTAGGGTTTCTGTTTTTACAATCAAGCAACGTATACAATCTTTACGAAATAATACAAGTACGAATAAACTAATAATGATGAATCTTCTTCATGCTCTCGGGAACTCTCTATTCTGAACTTAAAAAATTGAACATGTAATGTTGGTGGTCAACAAAAGAGGTTTAAAGACTCTCTCAAGGCAAAGCTTAAAAAAAAAGTAGTATAAACACCGACAACTGGGAAACACTGGTGTGCGAGTGCCCCAATTGGAGAACAGCCTTTACCAAAGGTGTCATGGACTTTGAAGACTCTCAAACTCAGAACACAAGGGAGAAACATGCTAAGAGGGAGGCACGCTTGGAAAATCCACACCGTGATCAACTCCCGCCCAGAAACCAATGTCCCTACTGTGGAAGGATGTGTGGGTCCAGAATTGGCCTCCCCAGTCACTTACGGACTCATTGTTAAAACCGTGTTCATGGAAGACAATCTTACTTGACTACGAGTGATCACCAAAGATGCTCTCAGGAGGCATTAGGTGAAACTGCAAAATAGTTATATGAAGAGAAATTGTCAGGGACTCAGGAGCAGGAGCACTGGGGAGAGAGGAAATGGAGAGCGAAGGGGAAGAATCCGAGGGCAGCGCAGGGGAGTATGACAGTGGCCCGAGAGATTCCATGAGCTTCTCCAGCGAATCAGAAGATTCCCAGAAGGGGGCGCCGATGGTCAGGGCAAGGGGGGTCCCAGGGGGGACGCACCAGAAACAAGGAGCCAGAGGGGAGCCCCAAAGCAGCAGTGGGGGATCGGGACCAGTTTCCCCACCAGAGCGTAGTGGGGGGGAAGAGTCACATGTGTCAGGGCCAGCGTCTCCTCCAGTGGGGAGAGAGAGTGAGTCAGGGCTGACCACGCCTCCAACGGAGGGGAGGTCAGTTACAGCTAGCCCCCCCAGAGGGGGAAGCAGTGACAGCAGCAGCAGTGAAACAGTCAGGAGAAAAGTTACCAGCTGGGCGCGCGCGGCAAGTTCAAATGTACAGGCGCGGGGAACAGCAGGAGACCCGGATGGGGAACCAGCTCCTAAAGCCCGCCGGAGGGAGGGGGAAGGCTCAGGGGACTCAGCGTCAGAAGAGTCTAGAAAGGGCGAGACCCCAACGGCCAGGCGGAACCAGAGGCGGAAGGAACAGAGGAAGAGGTGGAGTAAGGCTAGAGTCTTAAACTGGTGTCTGGGGGGAGGAGACTCAGACGGAGCATCAGCGGTCTGACAATTGAGACGTAGAGCTGCGCGCTGTGGCTCTGGAAGTGAAACTGAACTTCAATAAAGACTTTTGTACTTAACAACGAAGCAGCGTTGGTCCTTTGTGAGCTGGGACCTTGGGCAGCTCTGACAGAAATGCACACCGCAATGCTGATGAATTTTCAGGAGGACAATTGGCAAGAAAAGAAAAGAATTTTGCAAGCTGATGTGGAAAAATGAAATGAAGATTGGGAAAGGGGGGGAGACTGTGAGAGTTATGTCCATTCATAGTGATGGGACCCCTTCCACCACAACCATCGGTTGGCATGAGACAGGTGAAGTAGCATGCACAGCTCTATCCTCCAATATCATGCTCCACTAAGGTATCTTTCTGCCTCAACAACCAGAGCCAGCTGCCTCCCTCTGAAGAAGAAGAAGAGTTTGGATTTGATATCCCGCTTTATCACTACCTGAAGGAGTCTCAAAGCGGCTAACATTCTCCTTTCCCTTCCTCCCCCACAACAAACACTCTGTGAGGTGAGTGGGGCTGAGAGACTTCAGAGAAGTGTGACTAGCCCAAGGTCACCCAGCAGCTGCACGTGGAGGAGCGGGGCAGCGAACCCGGTTCACCAGATTATGAGTCTACCGCTCTTAACCACTACACCACACTGGCTCTGCTTAAGGACTGGCTGTGCACATGCACAACTTCATGTGACTTGGTTGAACTCCACTGTTCCCACAATGGCAAAGGCTGGGAAGCATTTCACAGCCCATCCGATTGGGCTGTGAATCTAGGAAGGCAGCCTTGACTCAGCGCTGACCGGAGTCACTTTTGGAAACATTGGGACCCTAGCAATTTCCTTCAGGGAGGATCATGCCCATGGGGTGGAACACCAGGTGGAACAAATGAGTACGCAGAGTGAAATCACCCCTTGGGATAATCTGGATGCTAAATAATGAGACATGATGCTAGCTGTTAATTAGAACCTTCTGAAAAGGTTTGGTATAAAAAGCCCTGGGATGCAAGGAGACACCATTAGCCTTCTTCAACGCTGAGACACACCAGTCGAATCCTCCTGGTTGAAGAATCAGGTAAGCTTGGCTGATATGCATTACAGAATATTCAAAATCTCTGAATTCTAATTGCTTTATTGGGGGAAGGACAAATCATAGGGTATGATTTTCTAGGCAGGTTCTGTGATAGATATTGCAGGATGGGGCTTACGGTAGGATCCAGCAGGGACATTTGATGTTATATATTGCAATCAAGGCCAGCAGAGATCCAAGAGGTTTACTTTGTTTAATTTAGAGGGCAAGGAGCTCTAGATTCTAACATATTGAATAGTGACAGGCCTTTTTTTAGAAAGTAATCACTGTGGTGGAGCCACTGTAACGGTATCGCATGGGTTGGATCCACAGCTCATATACCCCAAGAGTCATACTTTCAGTACGATGGGCTGAATTTTGTGGTCCTCCCTTTCAGTTGAGACCAGAAGGGCCTCCCTCCCTGCTGAACTTGTGATGCCCACTGAATATAGTCTAAAAATTCCAGCAGGCAAGTTTATTGACAAATAAAATTTACAGCTTTTAATATTTTTTTACCTTTGCGGTATTGCAGTTTTTGCACCCGGCTTAAAGCCCACAGTAGTGAAACAATATATAAATGGCTTTAATAAATAATAATTAAGAATTTTCACGAGACAAACCATTTCTGTAGCTATGTACGTTTTTATAAAGAATTAAAAAATGGCACGATAATTCAAGCAGAAGATTAGTCTGCCCCCCATTTACTGCTCCAGATGCGATCTGGAATATCCATGGAGGTTCCAACAGTGTAAGGGGAAGGAGCACAAAATTTGGCTGCAATGCAGGTTATATTAGGTTTTTGGTTGGTGTTGGTACCCACAGAGAGCCAGGGGAATGCATGAATATTTGTTGTAAGATGCAGCTTTAAATGTATAGAGCCGATTAGGCCTTAGTCATGTCCATTAATTTGAATGGGTCTGCTCCACATAGGACTGGCATGAATGACAATCCATGGTAGGCCTGGCTAAAGAAAGAAGGTATTCAGCAGGTGCCAAAAACAACACAGCAAAGGTTACTATCATCAAGGGGCAGGGAGTTCCAGAGTCAATAACCCATGTTTATCTAAGTCTATTCTGTTCCTCTCCCCGATGTTCTGGAGGCAAGGGCGAACAAAGGTGTCGTGACGCCCGGGGGGGGCATTGCTACGTAGGGTGCATGTGTGGCGTCGCTACGTACGATGCATGTGCTGTACGTAGCAACATCGCACATGCGCTGTACATAGTGGTTTGCCAGTGGCGGCGCTCCAGCGCCGTATGGACGGTGCCAGCATCGTCTGCTCGCAGCTGATCCTCCATTCACAGCTGTAGCGGCAACGGAGGGATCCCAGCACTGTCCGTACCTCATGTGCGGCCTCGCTTCATACAGCACATGTGTGCGACGCCGCACATGTGCTGTGCTTAGCGGTTTGCTGCTGGCGCCGCTCCAGCACTGTACAGACCGTGCCTGGATCCCTCCGTCACCACTTCAGCCGCGAATGGAAAGATCCTCCATGAGCAGCCATGAACAGAGGATCCCAGCACTGTCTGTATGGCACTGGAGCGCCACCGCCGGCAAACCACTATGTACAGTGCATGTGCGTCTTCGCATGCATGTGCTGTATGCATGTGCTTGCCCTTGCTGAAGCGGTGACAGAGGGATCCAGGCACCATCCATACGGCACTGGAGCGGCGCTGGCACCAAACTGCTAAGTACAGTGCATGTGCAGCATCGCGATGTATAACGCATGCATGCAACGCCGCACATGCACTGTACATAGTGGTTTGCCACTGGCACCGGGATCCTCTGCTCGCGGCTGCAGCCAGGAACGGAGGATCCTCCACATGTGGCTGTGGCAGTGCGATGGCTGCTCGTGCCCCCGCGAGCCCCCGCGAGGTGCCTTCTTGTCACCCCCGCAAACATGACACCCAGAGCACACTGCCCCCATTGTGATGCCACTGTCTGGAGGAGAGGACTATCAACTTTGACCAGCTGCAATGGATATGCTCTTTCTTCATGGCTGGAGGCTGTGGCTCTTCTGAATACCAGTTGCCGGAAACCACAGGAGGGAAGAGAGCTATCGTGCTTGGAACCCGCTTGTGGGCTTCCCATAGGGCAGAGGTTTTCAACCTTTTTGAGTCCATGGCTCCCTTGACCAACTACATTCTTTCTGTGGCATCCCAGTGGGGCTCAGGAGCCCAGTTATGTCACCCCTTGCCTGCAGCACTGGCATCTCACCCTTTTTCAAGCACCCTCCCTTGTGGAGGCCTCCTCTCCTCTCCCCTCTGCTTGGGAGTCCTCTGGGCAGCCACTGCTGCTGGCCCTGTTCTCTGAGCTGCACTTATAGCTGCTTATAGCCAGGGCTGCTGCAACAAACAGCTGTGCAAGCCTTTGGGAGGCAGAGGGAAAGAGGAACAGAGGCCAGTGTTGCCCACAGCACCTCATATCATCTTCCAAGGCACCCCAGGGTGCCACGGCACACTGGTTGAAAACCACTGCCATAGGGGCATCTGGCTAGCCACTGGGAGAACGGGATGAGGGACTAGATGGACCATAAACTGATTCATGAGGCTATTCCTATTTTCTTTCTTTTTTTTTAATTAAAATTTTTAATTTCTTTAACATAATTGTTACGAAATATAAGCAAAATATTGCAAATACATACGTATTTCAAATAAGCACATATATATGAAAAAAGGAACAAAAGAGGAAAAAAGAAGAAAAGAAAAAAGAAGGAAAAAATAGAGAGAAAAGAAGAAGAAAAGTTGGAAGACTTTCTTCCAAGTTTATTCTACAAATATCTCAATATGAACATAATAATAAAATTTCATTGGTTGATTTCCATCACTTACACTGCACTTCCTAAATACATTTTAAGCAAGATTGTATCTGTTATACCGTATTTTCCCCATACAGTCTCACACAAATATTCTAATCAATAAGTTTTCTAAATATTTCATATATCTATTCTAAACACAACCAATACCTTACATTTAATCCTTGTCTTCTTATGTTCTTTTGATGTGTTTCTTCAGATCCATTCAGCAAAGATGTCCTGTGGAAAGAGCCAGTGCTATAGTAAATGCCCTACTTCCACCGTCACCATTCAGCCGCCACCGTTCATGATATCCATCCCGGGCCCAGCTCTCCACTGCTCCGACCAGCCCTCCTGCATCGAGCAATGCAACCCTTGCGCTCCCGCTCTGTGCTGTGAGGGAATGACCCGCATGGGATGTGCCTCCATCTCTACTGGTGCAACTCCCGCTTTCACCTCCCCCAGCCTCTGCTCTCCGCTGTCGCTTCCCAGAAGCGACTGCAGTCCTTGCCGCAAGTTCTAAGCACCACCACCCCTAGGCGCCATGACACGTGGAATGAACATTCAAAGAAGAACATGGAAAAAGAAATCGGGAAATGGCTTTCAAAACTGAGATATTCAGAACTGTTCGACTTGTATGCATGATGTTGTATGTTATCCAATCTTAGTCTTGCTCATAGCATCCTAGAATTGTAGCTGGAAGGGCTACTTGTGTCACATAGTCCAAGCTCCTGCAATGCAAGAATCTTTCACCCAACATTGGGCTCGAAACTACAGAATTAAGATTCTCATGCTCTACCAGCTGAGCTATCCAAACCCACAGAACAGGCCAAATGAAATTAATTTACATTATGTACTTAGCACTATTAGGTTCAATGGGTCCACTCAGTTTAGAAAGATGATGATGATGATGATGATGATGATGATGATGATGATGATAATGTATTAATTGTCCTTTAATCAGCAGGAATACATTTTTTAAAAAAGATTATATTCCTAACTAGTGGACACTCTTGGTAAAGACCCTACCTCTCTTCAACTGTTTCTTGAAAGTGTGCATAAAATTTTGTTGGGTAAAATCCATGGATTCTAGAACTCCATGCACAATATGTGCAACCCATATGTTGCAAAGCCAAACATCTACCATCAGGAGAAACTGAGATTCTACCCTCTTGGTGTGTTATTTCCAAAACCAAAAAACCCCGTATGTAACCAGTTACTTGAATATGTTTGATCACCATCATCACACACCTCTGAGGATATTGCAGTATGTTGTCTCATCTTTTGGTGGCAATCTGCCCCCCTTCTGTTATTAGTAATGCTTGCATTTTAGTAACCTCCATGTCTGGATTTGCATTTCAATGCTACCTGAAACTTCAGACTGTAGAGGGCTCCTTGCTTCTGCTTCTGAATAATAATAAAATCTTCCTATTTCATCAACCTCTGCAGTTTCCTGGTACTGTCTTTTCATCTCTTCTATTTTCATCCCAGATGGAGTTCCACTGGGAAAATGAATAAACATACACATTCTTTTGGATGTGAGCTGTGCTTCCAAGCCATGGGGGACAGCCTTGGACAATTATTTACACACACACACACACACACACACACACACACACACACTGCCCATCTAATAATATATTTATTATAATATTTATTATAAGATGGGCAGGGTATAAATATATTTTCTTATAATAATATTTATACCCTGACGTACGTTGTGGAGGAAAAAACTGAAACACATAGCAGAGATTCCCAAAATATAGACCAGAGGCAATTGTACTTCATCCAGCAGAGCTTTTACTTGCTGAAGGCAAAACAAGCATAACGATCACACACAGGTGGCACTGTGGGTTAAACCACAGAGCCAAGGACCTGCTGATCAGAAGGTTGGCGGTTCGAATCCCCATGACGGGGTGAGCTCCCGTTGCTCAGTCCCTGCTCCCGCCAACCTAGCAGTTCGAAAGCATGTCAAGTGCAAGTAGATGTGTAGCTACCACTCTGGCGGGAAGGTAAACAGCGTTTCCTTCACTGCTCTGGTTCACCAGAAGCAGCTTAGTCATGCTGACCACATGACATGAAAGCTGTATGCCGACTCCCTCGGCCAATAAAGCGAGATGAGATAAATCATCAAGTTGGACGCCCAACGAGGGTCACCTAGTCCAACTCCTTGCAGTCCAGAAATCTTTTGCCATTGGGGAGAGGTAATGCTGGGCTGAAGCACAGTGGGTCTTGAGCTAGTCTCACTGGCATCACAGTGCCAGGCCTGATTGCTGTGCCAGCTCAAGGATGGCAGAGTTACTGCCCCCTTCTCAACCTCAGTGCATTTGGACGGCACAGTGACAGTTACTCCACCAATCAGTAAAGCCTGAGTGGTGGTAGTGAGGTTTAAATGGCAGGCTAAATAATCTCAGTAAAATAATCTTTTCTATCCAGCTTTGAGATTGATGCTTCTTTTATGATTGTTGTTACATTAATGTTTGAGAAATTGCAGAAATTACTGAAATAGCCACTGAAGTCTCCAGAATTAGCCCCGTTAAACAGTGTTCAGAACAAAAAGGTGGATTGTCAATTCATACCTTTGACTGGTTGTCATCTTGCAGCTGCCTGGCTAGCTGTTGCACAATATCGGAAGAACGTAAAGGGTTCCATGTGAGCTAATTGTTATAAACCGGTTTGGTGAGTTGCTTTGGTGGAAAAATGAACAGTGAAACTGCATCTGGCTAAAGGAATGAAATAAAAAGATTCTTTTGAGGCAGAGGGGTGCTGCTTTATTGTTTATGCAAGCAAAGATGAAACAAAAGACATCTCCCAGAAGCATAGAAAACTTTCTGCCTGCTTTAACATTGTCATCTTGGATTTTGATACTTCCTAAACTGATGTTTTTGTTTTGTTTCATTTATTTTACCTTACACTCTCTTTGTATCCTCTCTGATATGAGGAGGGGATTGTTCTATACCTTTAAAAATGAGTCAACATGTTTCTCTTGAGCAGTGATGTTTGTATCTGGTATTAGTAGCAATACTGTTTAGAAACTGCCTTTAGAGAGCTTTTGGTAGCATGCACACATTTTAAATGAAAAAGCAAATGCCAGTATCAATTTTTAAAGGGGGGGAATTGCTCTCTAGGAATATCAATTGCTTAAATTTATCTGGGTTGGAGAAACATGATCCACAATGAAACTTTAGGAGCCACGTTGAAACAATGAATAAGAGTTTAAGGATCCAGGGCTGTAAAACTTGTAATTTGCACATGTATCTGAGAGTAAATAAATCTCAATTAACACATTTGGCACTTTCCCCGAACAGCCAAAATGCTTAAGATATTTTTTTTATTATTATTTTTTAAATAAGCTGAGATGAATGGAGTCTTTTGTTGCCAAAAAGACACCCAAGTAAGCACAAGGTGATATTTCCTGGAAATAAGTCAATGGGTTGAACTAGTTACTTATTTCATCACCATCCTCTGCCCCATTGGAAACAATGCTGGGGAATCTTTGTCTCTACAATTGTTGCTAAACTACAACTCCCATCCACTGTAGCAAGCATGGACAAAGGCTAGGGATGATGGGAAAAGTAGTTTGGCAACTCCTGCCCTAATATGATCCCTTATTAGACAAAATATGATCCCATTGGCTTAATAGAAATAGCAATCATATCATGGGCTAATTTAGGAATAGCTCAGCTGTGGTCTTCATTCAGACCTTGGCTCAATATTGTTGGTATTCATCAGAAATCACTTGTGACAAAAAACTGGGGTTGCCTTAATTGCCGTCTTGGCCTAGATAGCTCATATCTTGGGAAACAGAGTTTCCAAAGAACGGATTCGACCACTTAATGTGATGTCACATAAAACAACTCTTTTGCACTCATTAGATTGCAATATCATTTACTGGGGTGGGCAGTTGGCAGCATGGAAAAGGGTGTGAAGAGGACCATGCATGTTTGGAAAAGGGATGAATCTGGAATGGCAGCAAAGTGGCCAAAATCATTTCAGGAAGGAAGGGATGTGAGTTTCCTGGAACATTGCCATATATTTGGGAATGTGTATGTTGGTAAGGCTTCATAAGCAAGGTGGAAAGGACTTAGTTTTGTTTTTTTTTGGGGGGGGGGTTAATCATGCAGTTTAAAATTCTAAATGCAGACCCTCCAAGTGTCCCCACTTTCCAGGGACAACCCCAGATTTACAGAAGCCATCCTGGTTTCAGATTTGATCCTGGAATGTCAATCTTTTCTTTAGGGCATCCCTATTTCCATCAGAGAAAAGCTGAAGGCAGTGCTATTTTTCTAGACAAAGAGGTCCTGAAACTCACCATCAGCACCCTTCCTCTTGCCCTTAGAATGAAAATGCCAGAACTGAGTTCCAGCTGAAAAACAACAACTCTGGTTGGAAGGTATGTAGTTTAGTGACCACCAAGCCAAGGAGACGAGTAACTATGCAATCTTTACAAGACATCTTAAGGCTGTCTAGGGAAGGTGTTTTGTTTTTTTTAAGGTTTAATGTTTTATTATGTTTTTATTAATGCTGAAATCCACCCAGAGTGGCTTTGGCAACCCAGTCAGATGACGGGGGTATTATTATTATTATTATTATTATTATTATTATTATTATTACTATTATTATTTAGGACGTCCCTATTTTCACCAGAAAAAAAGCTTTCCCTTCCCATGATGTCACTTAAATCAGACTTCAATCCAGAACCAAGAGAATTAGAATCTTATTTTACTTTTTAGGAGAAGGTCACAGCTCAGGGGTAGAACTGATGCAGAACGTCCCAGGTTCTATCCCTGAATGGGAATGTCCTCTCCTTGAAAACCTGGAGAACATCTCCCACTCAGTGTTGACAATACTGAGCTAGATACACCAGTGGTTTGTTTCAATATGAGGCGGCTCCCATGTTCCTGGTATTACTGTTCTGTGTTGTGGTTTATTCATTTTCCCAGTGGAACACCATCTGGGATGGAAACCAGAAAGATCAAATGGCACTACAAGGAAACTGCAGGTGTTGATACAATAGGAAGTTTTATTATTGTAGTTGAGAAGCAGAAACAAGGAACCATTCCATAGTTTCAGGTGGCACCCAAATGCCAATCCAGACATGGAGGTTACTTAAATGCAAACATTACTAATGAGAAAGCAGAAGATTGCAGCCAAAATATTGGGAAACATATGAGAAGTCCATCAGAGGTGTATGATTTTCATCAAATATATGCAAGTGACTGAGCTACATAATTTGTTGGGGGGGTTCTATAAAGGAAATAGCACACAATAGTGCTTTTCACATTGGGTGGAATATTGGGTGAATCAGAAGCTGAAAATAATATCTGGTGGTCTGTTCTGGTTAGGACTAGGATTAGCTACACGTGAACTTATGCCGACAAAGTCAGAAATTCTGAACGTCCCAATCATGAATGCAATTTTCTATTTTTTTCCCCATAGTCGTCCTCAAATGTTCATTCTGTGCCTCAGTTGAGTTTCCTTAGAATCTTCGGCAAGGGCCGCAGTCACTTCTGGGTAGCGACAGCGGAGAACAAAGGCTTGGGGAGATGGCTGCACCAGTGGAGATGGGGGCAATTCCCTCGCAGCACAGAGCGGGAGCACAAGGGTTGCACTGATCGACGCAGAGAGGCTGGTCAGAACAGTGGAGAGCTGGGCCCGGAATGGATATAGTGAACGGTGGTGGCTGAATGGTGACGGTGGAGGTAGGGCATTTACTGTAGCACTGGGTCTTTCCACAAGACATCTTTGCTGAATGGATCTAAAGAAAAGCATTAAAATGATATAAGAAGAGTCTGCTGAATCAGGTTAATGTCATATCTAGTCCCACACTCTGTTCTTCCAGTGGCCAACCAGATGCCCCTATCTGTATCCAACAAGCAGGCCCCAAGCACAACAATATCTTTTTACATCAAATGGTCATGGCTTCCCTCAAAGGATCCTGGGAAATGGTGGTTTGTTATCAGGTTCTAAGAGTTGTTAGGATCCCTCTCTTTCCCATACAGTATTGTAATATTATAAGTGATTTAATACTCCTCTTCCCAAGAAATGCTGTCAGGGAAAAATGAGCCCCCTATTAACTCTACGCATCTTTAAAAGTACAGTTCACAAGCTGCCTTATTTTTCACGTTGTATTATAGTGCTATAACTGTATAATGCAGATAATTTAGGGTCAGATATTTTCATTGAAACTAATATGAATAGGGTTTAATTGGTGAATTATAGTACTTTGCAATGAACAGTTTGCAATGTGTTAAAAGTTATTGTCATGGGATACCTTCCCCCAGTGACGTGATTATTACTCCACCCATTTGCTAAACTACCTGAACCAATATTCTTGAATTTCTGCCCTTCCTTCAACTCAACAGTACCCAATCTCAGGTGTCCCCTGGCTCTCTGTGGGCACCAACACCATCTAAAAGCCTAGCATAACCTGTATAACAGCTACATTCTGTGGTCCTTCCCCTTGCGATGTTGGAATGTCCATGGACATCCCAGAACACATTTGGAGCAATGGATTGGGGGCCAAAAGAGTCATCAGCATGAATGCAATTAACATGCAGCTTTTATATATTTTTTAAAAAGTAAATGGCTACAAAAATGCTTTATGCTATGATATCATTTCATTATTATTGATTTAAATTATTTGTATTTTGTTTCACTACAATCGTCTCCAAGTGGTGTCCAATAAATACATTATGGAAAAAGTAAAAGCTATAAATTCAGACTTCAATGAAATATAGTGGTATCTCGGGTTAAGAACTTAATTCATTCCGGAGGTCCATTCTTAACCTGAAACTGTTCTTAACCTGAAGCACCACTTTAGCTAATGGGGCCTCCTGCTGCCACCATGCCGCCGGAGCACGATTTCTGTTCTTATCCTGAAGCAAAGTTCTTAACCTGAAGCACTATTTCTGGGTTAGTGGAGTCTGCAGCCTGAAGCGTATGTAACCTGAAGTGTATGTAACCCAAGGTACCACTGTATACAAAAGACATAAAAATTCTATTATTATTATTATTATTATTATTATTATTATTATTATTATTATTTTACATGTCTTCAGCAGCTGCTGGAAATTCAACAATGAGGGAGGTCATTCTGACCTCCACTGGAAGTGAGTTCACCATAATTGTCCTGTAATATTGAACACATGGCTCTGGGTGGATCTGACCTGTATATCCAAATCATAGAGGATTCCTTACTGGGACTCCCCAGAAAACTGCAGAGATTGAGCATGGATACATTAAAATCAGTACATTAAAATCTAGATTCAAAGTAATCCTGTTGAGTCCCTGCCTGCTTTAACCTCAGCATATATCTTCAAATGTCCCTCCTGGGACCTACCACTAATTTCCATCTTGCAGAATTCCACAAAAGAACCGCTTAGAAAATCAACATTTGATCATTTATCCCCCAAAGCTGTTGGAATTCAAAGATTCTGAATATGCTAGAGTGCATCTTGGTTAAACTTACCTGATTCTTCAAAGAGCAGGATTCGACTGGAGTGTCTCTGTGTTGAGGGAGGCTGATGGTGTCTCAGTGCATTTCAGGGCTTTTTATACCATTCCTTTCCAGAAGGTCCCAATTAACTGCTAGCATCATGTCCTATAATATAATATCCATCCTGTTCCAAGGTGTGAGTTCACCATCTGTACTCATTTGTTCTGCCTGGTGTTTCATCCCATAGGCAGGATCCTCCCTCCGGAAATTGCGAGGGTCCAAATGCTTGCAAACCTGACTTTGGAGAATACTGAGCTAAAACAGTTCAATTTCATAGAATCACCCATTTGGAAAAGACCCCAAGGCTCATGTAGTCCAAATCCCTGCAATGCAGGAGTATGTAAGTGACCCAAAATAAAGATATATGCCCATTCACAGCGATGGGATGTCTCCCACCACAACCACGGGTTGGCATGAGACAGGCCAGCTGGCACTGCATAGCTCTAACCTCCAACATCATGCTCCACCCAGGCACCCCCTGCCTCAACCACCTGAGCCAGACACCACCCTCTGCTTAGGGATAGGACCAGCTGTTCTCCCTGGTATATCAGTTTACAGTCAGGATCCTCCCTGTGTAAATTGCTATGGTCCCCTGGCTCAACCACCTGAGCAAGACATCTCACTTGGCCTAGGGGTAGGAGCAGCTATGAACATGCAGAAATTCACCTTATTTGGTGGAACTCCCCCATTGACACAAGTAATGGCAAAGACGATGTTGGGAAGCTATTTGCATCCCATCTCGGTTGATTAGAGTGCAGTGCTGATAGCCCCAATGCCATGGGTTTGACCCCCATACAGGCCACATGCATATTTCTGCATTGCAGAATGTTGGACTAGAGGACCCTTGGGGTCTCCTCCAACTTTAAAATCCTATGATTCCTTGATTCTATGAAATTGGGCTGCTTTTGCTCAGTAGCACCCAAAGTCACGTTTGCAAACATTTGGACCCTAGCAATTTCCGCAGGGAGGATCCCGCCTATGGGCTAAAATACCAGGTGGAACAAATGAGTATGCGGAATGAAATCACACTTTGGGACAACCTGGATATTGTTTGATGGGACATGATGCTAGCAGTTAATTAGAACCTTCTGAAAAGGAACGGTATAAAAAGCCCTGGGATGCAAGGAGACACCATCATCCTTCCTCAACACTGAGACGTACCAGTTGAGTCCTGCTCAGTGAAGAATCAGGTACGTTTGGTTAAGATACATTACAGAATGTTAAAAATATTTGAATTCTAACAGCTTTTTTGGGGAAAGTAGATTTTAGTATTTATACTGAGCTCAGAGGAGGCAGGAATTCAAGAACCTTATTTATTCTGTACTCTGGAATGTCTATGAACATTCCAACGATGTTATCATACCAAATTTAAAGTTGATGAATCTTGAGAATGTGGTGTTTAAAAGGTGCTTAGAGTTACTAGGGGGTCCATTTCCTCCTCTCACAGTTCCCTGGGAAGAGGAATTGATTGTTGCATCAATGAATGGCTCTAAATTAGGCCACATCAAAAATAATGAATCTTGGGAACCGTAGTACTTTGGAGTGTTTAGAATCAGTAGAGCACCTATTTCCCCCTCAGAGTTTTCTAGGAACAGGAGCTGATTTTTAAATCACTCTGAAAATTGAAGCTCTGTGAGGGGAAGTTAGGCTCCTAAGAACTCTCTGCACCCATTAACAAACTACCATGGGGGAAGCCATGACTGCTTAAAGTAGTAAAGTAGTAGTGAAGTTAAAATGTATAAAATTGATGGGACCTTAGTCATGTGCATTAGTTTGAACAGGTCGGCTCCGCATAAGACTTGCATGAATGGCAATCAATGACAATTTTAATTGCTTGCCGGGGGAAGAAGTCCAGTGACAGAATCTAGGCATGTCCTGTGAGGGATACTGCAGGATAGAGGGTTTGGTCAGAGCCAACATGTATATTGGATGATATATATTGAGGTCAAGGCAGACAGGGGTCAAAAATGAGTGCAATGTCCATGAACATTCTAGCAATGTAGAGCAGAAGGAGCACAAAATGCGGCGGCTATGCAGATTATGTTAAGCTTCTGGTTGGTGTAGGTGCCCACAGAGAGCCAGGGCTCAGCAGAGTTTGTGTACTGGTGAGTGGAAGGGTGGGCAGAGAGACAATAATAATTATTCAGGTGGTTTCACAGGTGAGTGGGGTCTAGACTGCTATGTAATGAATAGGAATAACTCTGTAAGAACCAGGCCATGGGGGAAGATATCCCATGTCAATAATTTTTAACATAATATACTGAATTCTTTGTGATGTAATGCAATCTAGTCAATTAAATCCTACTCAGAGGACTCCCATTAAGATTTCTGACCCTTTCTGCACTATACACTTACAGCACTGTCACACCATATTAAAAACAATGACTCTTGGGAACTGCAGTACTTTGGGAGTGGTTAGAACTGTTGGGGCAGCCATTTCCCCCTCACCAGGTTCCCTGGGAAAGAGGGACTGCTTGTTAAATCACCCTGAAAACTGAAGCTCAGTGAGGGGGAGAAAGGTCGCCTAAAAACTCTCACCAAATTACCATTTCCCGGGTTACTTTGGTGTTAAGTAGAAATCTGCAGGTCGAAATGTGTACAACTGATGGGGCCTTAGCCATGCTCCTTAACTTGAGTAGGTGTGCTTTGAATATGACTGGCATGAGCAACTATCCATGGTAGTAGGTTTGTCTATATAAATAAAAAAAGTTTTTCATCATGTGTCAAAAACAATATAGTAGATGTTCTGAACACCAATGGGCAGGGAGTCCAAGCATCATTGACCAATGTTTATTTAACTGGAGGCGGTGGTCCTTCTGAATGCCAGTTGCTGAAAAGCATAGGAGAGAAGAGGCATCTGGCTGGCCACTGTGAGAAAAGGATGTAGGACTAGATGGACCCTTAACCTAATCCACTATCCTGATCTAATGTTATTTTAATGTGTTTCTTCAGATCCATTCAGCAAAGATGTCCTGTGGAAAGACCCAGTGCTACAGTAAATGCCCTACCTCCACCGTCACCATTCAGCCACCACCGTTCACCATATCCATCCCGGGCCCAGCTCTCCACTGCTCCGACCAGCCCTCCTGCATCGAGCAGTGCAACCCTTGTGCTCCTGCTCTGTGCTGCGAGGGAATAACCCGCATGGGATGTGCCTCCATCTACACTGGTGCAACTCCCGCTTTCATGTCCCCCAGCCTCTGCTCTCCGCTGTCGCTACCGAGAAGTGACTGCAGCCCTTGCCGAAAATTCTAAGTGCCACCACTAGGCGCCATGAGATGCAGAACGTAAATTGGAAGAAATGCATGGAATCAGAAAGCAGGAAATGTCATTGAAAATGGGGATATTTAGAATACTTGAATTTGTGGGAATGGGGTTGTATGTCCTGCTCTGAAAAGTCTGGCTGAGATTAATTGACATGATGTACTTGGAAGCATTAAAATCAGCAGATCAATGCAGATTAAAATAATTGTGGTCATTCAGTTCATTTCTATATTGCTTTATATTTTGAAGGGGGAGAAATCAAATAGTTTTACAATGAAATATCATATCAAACCATCTGGAAGAAATGATTGCAGAAGAAAATCGGATATAACATAAACATTCAAAGAAACATAAATAACAGCAAAGTCATGTATTAAATACCTCAAAAGAAAGCATTATGAAAGGAAGTTAGATATACAGTGCACAATAATAATAGCAGAATTGGCCTGGGAATAAAATGTTATTTCAAGTATAAAGCACATTTGCTGCTTTTGCTGCCAGTCCTGCCAATGGCTGTTCATGGTGGGTGGTGGCTGTGGAAGTTCAGGTTTGATGTACCGGGTCTTCACTCAGAAATAGCCAAGATGGGCTCTCACCTCTTCAGCAGCCTCAACTTTTGTAGCTCTGTCAGTCAGGGCCACACCTTCCTTTGCTGAGTGAAAAAATTCTTCTTCTTCTTTGGCGATCACTTACAGCCGAGTAAGATTTTCTTCCATGAATACGGTTTTAACAATGAGTCCATAAGTGACTGTGGAGGCCAATTCTGGATCCATACATCCTTCCACAGTGGGGACATTGGTTACCGGGCGGGAGTTGATCACAGTGGAGATTTGCTAAGCATCTCTTCCTCTTTGCACATTTCTCCCTCGTGTCCTGAGTGTTTTCAAAACCCACGACACCTTTGGTAAAGGCTGTTCTCCAATTGGAGTGCTCGCAGGCCAGTGTTTCCCAATTGTTGGTGTTTATACTTCATTTTTAGGGATTTCTCTCGAGACAGTCTTTAAACCTCTTTTGTTGACCACCTTAGCCAGGTGAAAAAATTCTTGCAAGAACAGAGCATCCCACTGCCCCCAAAATGCTGAGACAGTTACAAAAGCCCTTAAGCCATCCTAGCTTCTCACTATGTTATGCTGAGTCCCGAATTCCTAATTTTGTGTAACAGCAATTTTGCTCATGGCCCGTTCTAGAGTAGCTTGGCTCCCCATCTTCTGTCCCTGTCCATGGATACGGAATGAAAAGGGGAGGGGAGCTAAGAAACTCCTCAACCACTTGGAAGGGTGCATTATCTCAGCTTTATATGTTTCCTTAAAACAGACTTGTTCGTTTTCATATGCCTGCATCAAGGTGTTTGGAAGGGAGATCTGCAATTGAATCTGGGGAGGAAGAGAGTGGTGGAGCCCCAGCCTAACGCAGAAAGTCTTTTCATCTGTCCCTGTAATATTCAGAGGGTTTGAACTCAGCGGGCCTTACTTCCGAGTAGACATGTATAGGATTCTATTGTAAGATGCCCAGCCTGCCATTTTGCAAACCAGCAAGGCTTATCTCAAACTGTTAACAACAAAGCATGGGACAATTGTGGGTTGTTTTCTATCACTGCTTTTATTTAAATTATGCAGGTTCTCTTGGTTTTTAAAACGGCACAGCAGGACCTTTTGAGGGGTCATAGAATAACAGAATTTTAAAGTTTGAAGGGACCCAAGGGTCATTTAGTCCAACCCCCTGCAATGCAATAATCTCAGCTAGAGCTTCCATTACAGACGTCCATCCAACCTCTGCTTAGGAAGGAGAGTCCACAACCTCCAAAGGGAGACTGTTCCACTGTCAAAAAACTCTTACTGTCAGAAAGGTGGTTTTTTTTCTGTATATTTAGTTGGAATCTCATTTCTTACAACTAGAAGTCATTGGTTTGAGTCCTATCTTCCAGAGGAAGAACCATTTACAGTAGACCGTGATGGAAAAAGAATCGGCAGTAAATTCAGAGAAAGGAGAGGTGTTTGGATAGTGATATTTAGCAGGAGAATTGGGATAGTTAAAGGCAAGACCCTTCATAACAACTGCGTTATCAGGATTTTGTGTTCCGACCGCGTCACCTAAGCAGTTAGAAAGTTTATGGATTTACAGTAGCACCTTAGGAAAAGCAGCTGCATACTAAATTTTTCTGAAAATTTGATAATAAGAAAGTTTGCTGCGGGGAAAAAAAATATCCTTTCCTACTTCTGATTGGGTCAGGCATCAAAGAGTGCAAAGATTTGGTGCTGAGAAATCCTGGATACACTTACTAAATTAGTGAATGGCAGGCTTGCAAGAACAGGAATCAAGATCACTTGGTGAAATTGCCAAAAAAAGGCGGGGAATTTGTAGCCAAACTGCACCTTTCTGCAATGACAAGAGATCCAACTAGTGTGTGTCATCATTGAGGCAAACTGACTTGGGCTGTTCTGTGCTGTCAGTTGAAAGGATGATGCATTTTCTTGTCACAAGGCTCTAATTAAACACCCAAAGTGCTTTCCAGCATGCAACTGCCAAGGCTTTTCAAGCAGTGTTTTCATTTCTTTAGCCATTCACCCCTACAGTATGTCCCTGTTTGTTCTTCCTCATCTTTCACCTCGTACGTGGAGTCCTCCCTTGGCAAGTTGCTTTTTGGCCAAAGGATTCCTGGAAGTGACTTTGAGCAGGGCGGAATCAATGCAAACTCTGGAATGTCACGTGCCATGTGAATGTAAGTTGAGCCAAACTGGAGAGGGCTGCTGAAGCTCTGGGATCAGGATCAGGCTAATGGCTCACCTGGTCCAGCAGTCTGTTCTCACAGTGGCCAAGCAGATGGCCCAATGTGCTCTCATGCTCCAGTTCTGCTTGAGAGTTTCCCACAGGAATCTGGGTGGGCACTGAGAGAGCAGGATGTTGGACTGGATGGGCCATTCATTTACATAAATACACCCCCCCACACACATGAAATGTATGGCTATATCCCTATTTTTTAAATGTGCTACACTGAACTTCATCATACCAGATAAGTGTGAGTTTCCCCACATTGCCCAAATACCTAGATAATGCCTGATCTCACCCAGGGAAGAAGGACAGGCACCACAACAAAGAAGAGTAAAATGTTTGGGCAGATGCCGCTTATAAAGTCTGGTCCTACAAGACTGGCCTGTTGGCCTCCATGTGGCTACCCATCCTCTCCCCCTAGGTCAAACCATTCAAGTGGCAAATTCATTTTCTCTTGAGGGGTGGGGAGAAGCTTTCACAGCTGAGACACTAAACAGAGGAATACACACACACACAGAGAAAATGTGTGTATCAATCTATTATGACAGAAATAAATCACCCCTCTTTAGGTATGACTAAGTATACTTCTGGCTATACTTGCCTACCCACTCTGACACACTGGCAAAGTTGGCAAATGCTGTATGACTTGTCATTTATTTTTCCAATCATCCAGTTGCTATTGGGGGGGGGGAACCAAACCAAACCGGAAACACTATGGGATTCTGAATCAATTGTAGTCACTGTATCAGTGCTGTATCTCTCAGCATTAATTCCAGAGGCAGAATTGGCATCCCTGCAACAACAGAAGAAAAAATATTTCTATTAGAATTCCCAAGTAGCTCCCTACCTCTCCTCATGAGGCCTTCATCTCCTTTCCCAGTTTTAACAATGAGCCTTGTTCCTTCCTCAGTTGAACAGATCAATATTCAACTAATTTCCCAGTTGAGGAGCACCAGGGACTTAAAGAATATCAGGTACGGAAGGTTCTACCTGCAGAAATAACATTCAAATATTCAGATCCACTGGAATTAACGGACCTAAGTAAGTCATGTTCCTCAGTGGGTCTACTCTGAGTAGGACAAAAAATGGATTAAACTGAAAGTTATTATGAATCAGTTAGTTAAGTCCATTGATATCAATTGGTCTAACTCAGAGTAGTCCAGTAAGAGAAACAACCCATAATTGTTATGATTAAGTTAGTGATTAGTGCCAGAACTGAGTTCCTGTGAGTTCATCCTGAGAAAACCCCTGGGTGGGACTGACATTGGATTCAGCCTACAAGCAGTTTCTTATCTGGATGTCCTGGCAAGCTAGTCAGAAGAGGGAAAATAATATCGCTGTCAGGGACTGGGCAGAGGAGGAATGGCGGAGACCGCCTTTCCAGGCTGACCCTTCCAGAGAAGAAGACGGTACAAAATTGCAAGAGGGACACTATTATACCACTTTACAGAGTCATGTCTTCCTTCAAAGGATTCTGGGAGCTGTAGTTTGCTGAGGGTGTTGAAGGTTCTTAGGAGAACCCTATTCCCCTCATACAGCTGCAGTTCCCAGTGTCCCTGTGGAGAGGGATTGCTTGTTAAACCACTACACAAACTGTAGCGCTTTGCAGTAATCGTGGTCTCCTAACATCTCTCAGATCCTTTAACAACTCTCAGCTTCCCAGAACTTCAAACTGTTTCAGCTGTTATGCCACTCAGGAAAGGACAAGAGGCTTTGCCAATTCTGCTTTGGGGGAGATCAAACTCAAGAAACACCAACACCCAAAACCACTTTTGAAATGCTGGACCCATAGCAATTTCCAGGGAAGTGACCCAACTATGGGGTGCAACATCAATAACAAGGAAGAAGATATGTGAATCATAACATCACTCCTTGAAACTACTTGGAAGTGACTCAAGGAAAAATGCTATTAGGAATTAATTGGAATCTTGTGAAAATAAAACTCATCATCGTCTCAGATAAAATAGATAAAAGCCCCAAGCAGACACAAGCAGAAACATAGATAAAAGCCCCAAGCAGACACAGCAACATCACCAGATTCCCTCAGCAGAGAGACACTCCACTCGAGTTCTTTTCACTGCAGAGCTTGGTAAGGTATGCTATAATTCATTTTAACTCAAGGCCTCTTGGTAAACTTGGAGGTGGAAATGAAAAAGAAAAAGAAACTCTGAAAGTCCATTTCTTTCCTGTGAAGGTGCACTGCTTTTTACTTCAGCTTTTTAACCCGTTCTAAATCTGTTTAGGAGGAAGCTTAAGGCACAGAATGTTGGTTATCAGTGCAGAAGGGACACCTTAGGGTGTTGGTGATGCCTACTCAGAATCTATGAATAGTTTTGTATCATTGCTAGAAGGTGAACAAGGTAGAAGAGGGGTTGTAGATAATAATAATAAATAATAATAGTTTTATTATTTATATCCCATCCATTGGCAAAAATATTGATGACAAGTCTCCAATAAGCTATCTATCTATCTATCATCATCTATTTATCTATTATCGTGTTAGATTTAGTTATCTTGTTTTATTTTTTATGGGGTTTTATCCAGCTAAGTTATATTCAAGGTAGGCCAGTTGATATAAATGGACCAAAGGCAGGGGTAACCAATGCAATGTCCTTCAGATGCTTCGACCTAGAGCTCTGATTGTCCCTGGCTATATTGATCAAGCTGGCTGGGGCTGATGGGACTTGTAGTCCAGAACACCTGGTGCAGACATTGCTGGCTATCCCTGAACTAAATTATTCCTGCCCATTGATTTCAGTGGGCCTATTCTGAAGGAGACTGAAGCTGGACACATGGAGGATAATGTTATCAATGGCTACTAGCCACAATGACTAGGTTCACCCTCCACTGTGAAATGCAGTATAACTCTAGTTAGCAGCAGCTAGGAATCACGGGTGGAGAGAGTGGCTATTGTAATCAGGTCCTGATTGTGGGCTTTCCATTGGGCCCTCTAGCCAGCCACTACGAGAACACGAAACTGGACTGGGTGGGCCTTTGGTTCTAAAATGTCTGTTGGAGAACTTGAACACTGTGTAATTCAATTACTATTTACCCTTGTCCACTTTGTCCACTCTCCACCTGATGTGTCCTTTCAGATCTGTATATCCACTTCAGCCAAGATGTCTTCCAGATGGAACCATTGCTACGCCAGCTGCCCTCCCTCCACCATCCAAATTCAGCCACCTCCCTTTGTCCTCACCATTCCTGGGCCAGCTATCCACTGCCCCGACCAACCTTTCTGCATTGAGCAACACAACCCTTGTGCTCGCATGATCCCCTACCATGGAGGGGCACACCATGGTGGACATGGGTCAATCTACAGCCGTCCAACCTCTGGTTTGAGTTCAACAAGCATCTATTCTAAGAAATATGTGTCAAAAAGTGAGGGTGGTTGTAGCTCTTGCCAGTGAGAATAAACCCTGAAGCCGCCAACCAAAGAATGAATAAGAGGAGGACCACGGAGCAAGAAATCCAGATGTTGGATCCACTGTAGACATGAGTTCTAGAAATTTATGTTCCAATATACAACCTTCTAACTTAAAGGGCCCCCTTTCACATCTGCTGAGGCAGTCACCTGCTCCTGTCCTCAATGCAAGTTCAGCACTTTGCATTCTGAATCATGTTCTAAGCCGGGAACATTGTCTTCTCGTTGGGCATTGATGAAACCTGTGGTACCTCACCGTTGCCCTGTTTTACCTGAAGAGGTGCCCTATTTTAAATGCAATGTTCCACTGTGATTGCAATTGTAGGAGAAGAAGAGTGATAAAGCCTTCATCGTGTGGGATTTGTCCATCAATACTCATCTAACAATATTAGGCTATTATTATTTTTTAAAAAATGTAGTTGTGTTGCTTAAGTTCTACTCAATGTTTGCAGGAGCTAGTCCTCCATGTTGCAACTTGCTGGTCCATGTTTCCATTTAAAACAAACAAACAAACAAACAAACACACTATCTGTTTTTGATACTGCATGTCTTCATGTGGAGTCTGATTTGGCACTTTGTGTTACCTGAAATTCAACATGTGGAATTGTGTGTCTCTTCCCTTTCCAAATAAATGCTTTACTGCATCAAAACTCCCAGTTTCCTGATGTGTTCATGTATTTCCTTTTGATATCATGATTCTCATGTGCTGATACATTTAAAGGTGAAAAGTGACTACTTGACTCCACCCCTCCCCCCCAAAAAAAATTAACAATATGTGAGGACCTGTGAGGAACAGTGTAACGACCATCTTTCCTGGTCCTCGTTGGGGTCATCTGCTCTCCCCCTCCCTGCATAATCCCTTTCCTCCCCATAAGACTTGCTACTCACCACAACACAAGCATTATTGGGATATGCCACTGTGCCAATATATCTTCTGCAATAAAGGGTTGTTTTAGAGGTTCCTATGCAGCAGAGTGTGATGGTTTAATAAGCAGGGAGGAGTTCTTCTCCAGGGAATATAATTTGATACTTACTTAGAAGACCTTGCTTATCCCACAATGGAGGGTAGGACCCATACCAACAGATTCAAGTTCCAAGAAAGGAGATTCTGACTAAACGTTAAGAAGAACTTTCTGGCTGTAAGAGCTGTTTGGCAGTGGAATGGTCTCCCTCGACAGGTTGTGGATTCACCTTCCTTGGAGGGTTTTAAGCAGAGGTTGGATGGCTATCTGTCATTGATGTTTTAGTTGAGATGCCTGTGTTTCAGAGGATTGGACCAGATTATCTTTGGGGGGTCACCTCCAACTCTGCAATTTTATGATTCTAAGATTTCATTAGGCCAAGCTTCTAAAATTTTCCAGCATGTTCACCATGTGGAAGAAAGAAGAATTCCTCTTGAGCAGACTTTTTCTGCACATCTCCTGAGCGCAACGAACCAAGTTAGTCTCTCTCTGTGCTGTGCTGTAATTTGTGAATAGTAATGCATTTGCCTGGCCCTGTAATTACTATAATTATTTGAAATCATTTCCCATGGCCATTACTTAACTCAGTCGAGTTAAGGAGTAATGTTATACCTCAAATTTAGAGTCATTAAATAAAGGCTTCACTACCTGCCTGATCATCCTCCTTCCAGGAAGGGATGTTGCAAGCTCTGTCAATAGCATCCAGTTGCAGCATGCTGGGTCATTGATGTAAAACTGATGGCTAGTGCACATATATAATTTTCATTATGTCCCTGGCATCTAAGGGGAGACTGAAAGAGCTAATTTGGCAGGTCTCAATTGTAACCATCATTAGCAACCATCATTTGCTAATCAGGTCGGTGGGTGAGCAAAAGAGTGGAACCTGCGGTGTGCAAGAAGCACCAAGATTGGGCGGGTAGGCGGGCAAAGGAGCAAGAGCTGGGGCACGTGGGGAATACCAAAAACAGACGTGCGGGATGGATACCCTGCTTTCTCCTCCCAGAACATTGCAGCAAATGCTCTTGACTCATCTCATCTCCCTCATGGCTGGGGAGAGGAGTTTGGAAGTTTTTGCTTTTCCTTCACTGTGTTTGTTGTCAGGGATTCAACAGAGGAGAAATGGTGGAGACCACCTCCTCAGCCTGAACCTTCCAGAGAAGAGGAAGACAGTTCAGAATTACAACAGGGGTTTGAGGGAGGTCACAGCTCAAAGGAAGATGAGGAAGAAGAAGAAGAAGAGTTTGGATTTGATATCCCGCTTTACACTACCCAAAGGCGTCTCAAAGTGGCTAACATTCTCCTTTCCCTTCCTCCCCCACAACAAAGACTCTGTCAGGTGAGTGGGGCTGAGAGACTTCAAAGAAGTGTGACCAGCCCAAGGTCACCCAGCAGCTGCATGTGGAGGAATGGAGACACGAACCCGGTTCCCCAGATTATGAGACTACCGCTCTTAACCACTACACCACACTGGAGGAAAGTTGGAAAATAATGGGAGAGGAGGAGGAGGAGGAGGAGCAGCTGGCCGACACATTACCACTAGAAAGCATTCCAGATCCACCATCTCCCAGAACCCAGCGAGCCTTAAATATAGAAGAGCAAAAGGCTTGGAGACAAATGGCCCTAAGTGGCCACTGTAATGTGGCTGGTGGTGTTGACGATTGTGGAAGTAGAGAGAAGGGCGATGGAGATTTATTCGGAGCAACACCATTACTCAAAGAGTCTGCATTTCTCAGCCTCTCTCTGTGAATATTGAATAAAATACTTCAGTAAGAATTTTCACTATTTTATCTGTTCCTGGCAACCTATTGTGTGGGGATTGGCTTCCCTGATGCCTGACGGAACATCTTCCACTCAGTGTAGAAAATACTGAGCTAGATGTGTCGGACCCTGGGTGCAACAGATGGACCAGTGGTCTGACTCAGTACGAGGGAGCCCCCGTGTTCCTGGTATTGTTGTTCTGCGTGTGGTTTATTCATTTTCCCAGTGGAACACCATTTGGGATGGAACCAGAAAGATCAAACGTATCCATTCTTAAGGAAATCAGCCCTGAGTGCTCACTGGAAGGACGGATCGTGAAGCTGAGGCTCCAATACTTTGGCCACCTCATGAGAAGAGAAGACTCCCTGGAAAAGACCCTGATGTTGGGAAAGATGGAGGGCACAAGGAGAAGGGGACGACAGAGGACCAGATGGTTGGACAGTGTTCTCGAAGCTACAAACATGAGTCTGACCCAACTGCAGGAGGCAGTGGAAGACAGGAGTGCCTGGCGTGCTCTGGTCCATGGGGTCACGAAGAGTCGGAAACGACTAAACGACTAAACAACAACAACAGAAAGATCAAATGACACCAGGAAACTGCAGGTGTTGATACAATAGGAAGTTTTATTATTGTAATTGAGAAGCAGAAGCAAGGAACATTTCCAAAGTTTCAGGTGGCACCCAAATGCCAATCCAGACATAGAAATTACTTAAATGTAAATATTACTAATGAGAAAGCAGAAGATTGCAGCCAAAATATTGGGGAACATATGAGAAGTCCATCAGAGCGGTATGATGTTCATCAAATATCTGCAAGTGACTTAGCTACATAATTTGTTGGCGGGGGGTTGTTCCTTTTTTTCTATAAAGGAAATGGCACACAATAGTGCTTTTCAGATTGGGTGGAATCTTGGGTGAATCAGAAGCTGAAAATAATATCAGGTGGTCTGTTCTGGTTAGGACAAGGATTGGATACATGTGAACTTATGACGAAAAACTCAGAAATTCTGAATGCCATTTTCTGATTATTATTTTTTCCACAGTCCTCTTGAAATGTTCATTTTGTGCCTGAGTTGTGAGTCCTTAGAATCTCCTGCAAGGATTGCAGTCACTTCTGGGTAGTGACAGTGGAGAACAAAGGCTGGGGGAGATGGCTGCACCAGCAGAGATGGGGGCAATTCCCTCGCAGCACAGAGCGGGAGCACAAGGGTTGCACTGATCGACGCAGAGAGGCTGGTCAGAACAGTGGAGAGCTGGTCCCGGAATGGATATAGTGAATGGTGGTGGCTGAATGGTCACTGTGGAGGTAGGGCATTTACTGTAGCACTGGGTCTTTCCACAAGACATCTTTACAGAATGGATCTAAGGAAACAGATCAAAAGAACGTAAGAGCCTGCTAGATTTGGTTATGGCCCATCTAGTCCCACATCCAGTTCTTCCAGTGGCCAACCACTTTCCATCCTGCAGTGTCCCACAAAGGAACTCGTTAGTACATCAGCATTCAATGACTGAAGCTTCCCCTTAAAGCTATTAGAATTCAAAAATTTTGAATACACTAATTCATCTTGCCTAAACTTACCTGATTCTTCAAAGAGCAGGACTCAACTGGAGTGTCTCAGTGTTGAGGGAGGTTGATGGTGTCTCAAATCATCTCAGGGCTTTTTATACCATTCCTTTCCAGAAGGTCCCAATTAACTGCTAGCATCATGTCCTATAATGTAATATCCGTCCTGTTCCAAGGTGTGAGTTCACCATCTGTACTCATTTGTTCTGCCTGGTGTTTCATCCCATAGGCAGGATCCTCCCTCCAGAAATTGCAAGGGTCCAAATGCTTGCAAACCTGACTTTGGAGAATACTGAGCTAAAACAACCTTCCTAGCTCAACAGCTCCATTTCATAGAATCATACAGTTGGAAAGGACCCCAATGCTCATCTGATTTAAAACGCTGCAATACAGGAGTATGCAAGTGGCCCAGAATAAAAATATATGCCCTTTCACAGTGATGGGATGTCTCCCACCACAACCATGGGTCGGCATGAGACAGGCCAGCTGGTACTGCAGAGCTCTAACCTTCAACAACATGCTCCACCGATGCATCCCCTGCCTCAACCACCTGAGTCAGACACCTCCATCTGCTTAGGGGTAGGACCAGCTGTTCTCCCTGGTATATCAGCTTATAGTCAGGATCCTCCCTCTGAAAATTGCTAGGGTCCCCTGCCTCAACCACCTGAGGAAGACATCTCACTTTGCCAAGGGGTAGGACCAGCTATGAACATGCAGAAATTCACCTTATTTGGTGGTGGAACTCCCCTACAAGTAATGGCAAAGATGATGTTGGGAGGCTTTTTGCATTCCATCTCAGTTGATTAGAGTGCAGCGCTGATAGCCCCAATGTCATGGGTTTGATCCCCATAAGGGTCACCTGTCTATTCCTGCATTGTAGGATGTTGGACAAGATGAGCCTTAGGGTCTCCTCCAACTCTCACACTTTAGGCTCCTATGAAATTGGGCTTTGCAGTTAGGAAGGCTACTATAGTTCAGTAGCAGCCAAAGTCACGTTTGCAAACATTTGGACCCTAGCTATTTCCGGAGGGAGGATCGTGCGTATGGGCTGAAACACCAGGTGGAACAAATGAGTATGCAGGGTGAAATCACACTTTGGGACAACCTCGATATTGTATGATGGGACATGATGCTACCAGTTAATTAGAACCTTCTGAAATGAAATGGTATAAAAAGCCCTGGGATGGAAAGAGACACCATCATCCTTCCTCAACACTGAGACACACCAGTTGAGTCCTCCTCATTGAAGAATCAGGTAAGTTTGGTTAAGATACATTACAAAATGTTCAAAACCTTTGAATTCCAACAACTTAGTTTTTTTTTGGGGGGGAGTAGATTTTAGTATATATATTGAGGTCAGAAGAGGCAGGGGTTCAAGAGGATTATTAATTCTGTACTCCGGAATTTCCATGAACATCTCAACAATGTAAGCAATATCATACCACATTTAAATATAATGAATCTTGAGAATGTGGTGTTTAAAGGGTGCATACAGTTACAAGGGGGCCATTTCCTCCTCAAGTTGCCTGGGAAGAGGAATGGTTGTTGAATGAATGAATGACTCTAAGTTAGGCCACATTAAAAATAATGAATCTTGGGAACTGTAGTACTTTGGAGTGTTTAGAATCACTAGAGCACCCAGTTCCCCCTCAGAGTTTTCCATTAAAAAACTACCATTACCCAGGATTCTTGGGGGGAAGCCATGACTGTTTTAAAAAATAAGATGTGGCTTAAAATGCTTAGCATTGATGGGGCCTTACTCGTGTCCATTAGCTTGAATTGGTGCTCTCTACATAGGACAGCCTTAAGTGACAATCCATGATAGGCTTCCCTAAAGGACAATGAAGGTTTTCAGCAGGTGCAACAACAATACAGGAAAGGTTTCTACCATCAAGGGGCAGGGATTTACAGAGTTTTGACAATGTTTATTTAAATCTATTCTATTCCACACCCTGATATTCTGAAGGAAAATGCTATCAATTGTGTTGAACCACAATGGCTGTTCTCTGCCTCCATGGCTGAAGGTGGAAGTCTTTCTGAATATCAGTTGCCGAAAACCACAGGAGGGAAGAGGGCTGTTGTACTTGGGACTGGCTTGTGGGCTTCCCAATGGGGGCATCTGGTTGGCCAGTGGGAGAACAGGGCTAGATGGGCTATTAACTAATCCAGCAGGCTCTTCTTATGTTCTTCTGATGTGTTTCTTTAGATCCATTCAGCAAATATGTCTTGTGGAAAGACCCAGTGCTATAGCAGATGCCCCACCTCCACCGTCACCATTCAGCCACCACCATTCACTATATCCATTCCGGGCCCAGCTCTTCACTGCTCTGACCAACCCTCCTGCATCGAGCAATGCAAGCCTTGTGCTCCCGCTCTGTGCTGCGAGGGAATTGCCCGTGTGGGATGTGCCTCCATCTCCGCTGGTGCCTGCATCTCCCCCAGCCTTTGATCTCTGCCGTCTCTACCCAGAAGTGACTGCAGCCCCTGCCATATATTCTAAGGACCCACACCCAAGGCACCATGACACAGAGAATGAACATTCAAAGAAGACCGTGGAAAAATAAATCAGAAAATGGCATTCAAAATTGAGATATTCAGAAGTGTTCCATTTGTAGGCCTAAATTCATATGTATCCAATCCTACCCTGAACAGACCAGCTTATATTATTTTCAGCTTCCGAGTGACCCAAGATTACACCCAGCCTGAAAACTACTATTGTGTGCTATTTCCTTAAAATAAAGGAATGGAAAAACCCAACAAGATATGTAGCTCAGTCACTTGAAGTATTTTGATCAACATCACACACCTGTGATGGACTTGGCATATGCTTTCCCATCTTTTGGCCGCATTTTTGTTTTGTTTTCTTATTAGTAATATTTGCATTTAAGTAACCTCCATGTCTGGATTGGCATTTGGGTGCCACCTGAAACTTTGGAAAGGTTCCTTGCTTCTGCTTCTCAATTACAATAATAAAACTTCCTATTGTATCAACACCTGCAATTTCCTGGTAGTGTCATTTGATCTTTCTGGTTTTCATCCCAAATGGTGTTCCACTGGGAAAATGAATAAACCACAATGCAGAACAGCAATACCAGGAACATGGGAGCTGCCTCATATTGAGTCAGACCACTGGTCCATCTAGCTCAGTATTGTCCACACTGAGTGGGAGATGTTCTCCAGGGTTTCAAGGAGAGGACATTCCCATATTCAGGAAGGTGGCTGTGCTGGTCTGAAGCAGGAGAAATATACAAAATATATATATATAAATGTCCAGTAGCACCTTAGAGACCAACTAAGTTTATTCTGGGTATAAGCTTTCGTGTGCATGCACACTTCTTCAGCTACGCGTAAACAGAAGTAGTAGTAGTAGAAGAAGAGTTTGGATTTGATATCCCGCTTTATCACTACCCTAAGGAGTCTCAAAGCGGCTAACAATCTCCTTTCCCTTCCTCCCCACAACAAACACTCTGTGAGGTGAGTGGGGCTGAGAGACTTCAGAGAAGTGTGACTAGCCCAAGGTCACCCAGTAGCTGCATGTGGAGGAGCGGAGACGCAAACCCGGTTCCCCAGATTACAAGACTACGGCTCTTAACCACTACACCACACTGGCTCTCTCACCAGACCCTTATATATAGTAGGAGGGTGGGGTGGGGTATTTCTCAGGAGGGTAGTAGGAGATGGGTGATTGACTCAGTGGGTATGGTAAACCTACTGATGACTGTTAACGACTGCAATTAGTCCTACAGGAAAAAGCAAGGGATAGTATGCAGATGATTAGCATATGTAACAAGACACCCCACCCTTCCACTATATATAAGGGTTTGGTGACTTCTGTTTCAGTGTATCTGAAAATGTGTGCATGCACACGAAAGCTTATACAGTGGTACCTCGAGTTACAGATGCTTCAGGTTACAGACTCCACTAACCCAGAAATAGTACCTCGGGTTAAGATCTTTGCTTCAGGATGAGAACAGAAATCGTGCGGCACAGCGGCACAGCGGCAGCGGGAAGCCTCATTAGCTAAAGTGGTACCTCAGGTTAAGAACAGTTTCAGGTTAAGAACAGACCTCCAGAATGAATTAAGTTCTTAACCCGAGGTACCACTGTACCAAGAAGAAACTTAGTTGGTCTGTAAGGTGATACGGGACATTCCCAGTCAGAGATAAACCTGGGACTTTTTGCATCAGTTCTACCACTGAACTATGACCCTTTCCTAAAAATCAAGCATTTCAGCTCATTGTCAGGATCCTCCCTGTGGAACTTCCTAGGTTCTGAACATTTCTAAAAGTGATTTGGAGCAGCGCTGAGTCAAAACAAATTTTGTATGGTCACAGTCCAATTTTCCAGGCTGCGAAATGCTTCTCCACAAGATCACCTTTGCCAATGCTTGGGAGAATGTGTGTGTGTGTGTGTGTTCAACCTAGTCAGGCGAAGTTCCACATGTGTACAGCCAGCTCTGAAGTCATCATGAAAATTCATCAACCTTTGAGTGTGGATTTCTCTTCAAATAAATATTTTTGCATGCAATTTTATATAATCTGCTGAGAGCATAGAGTTTGCCATGGAGTCAGGTGCTACTGAGGACTAGTTCCATGCAGTCTGCATAAAGATAATTATTTTCAGGTGCTTTTACATTTCCCCCTTGGCATTTGCCTTTAGAATGTTGTAAATGATTTAGAACAATTCTTCTTTGTTTTTTTTTAATTGTGCATCTCTTTGCAACCCTTTGGGAAGATGCGCAGCATGAAAATTCACTAAATAATGATAAAATAATAATAATAATAATAAATACACATTTTCTGGAAAGCAATTTCCCCTTATAGAATGCATGTTTGTGTTATTTTCAGCAATATGCGCATTTACTGGAACATTCTATTTTCACATGGGCATTTCTGTGCACATTACTCAGCTGTTGAACTGGATTGCAAAGTTCAGGGAAGTGTGAATTTTGACAGATTGTTTTGTTTTGGATCATATATTGTGATCATAGTAGGTTCACCTTTAAATGTGAACTGAATTTTCCCGCCCATCCCATGAAGTATTATTTTCAAAATGTATAAACATGACACATTATTAGGGGCTATGCCTTGCTCACTTCACTTGCTAACACACTACGTTTTTTCCAATTTGTTTTTACAAAAAGTCCCCATGGAAATTCATCAGTAGATTTCTCCAAATATGCACATTTTCGAAAGGCAATTTCCTATCATATAATTCCTTTTTGCAAGTTAATTTCAATAAATCTACTCTAAGCATAATTTAGAAAATTTTCATGCAGGTTGTTAGTTGTTATGAGTGCGAGCTGCCTTTCAATGGAAAGCTTAAGGTCCCCCCACAGATACCTTTCATAACAGCTGCATTATCAGGATTTTGTGGTCTAACCGCTTCACCTAAGTAGTTAGAATGTTTGTGAATATTCCATAGCATCTTAGGAATTGGTGCTTCCAGCTAAATTTCTCTGAAAATTTGAAATGTACACCATATATATATATATATATATATATAGGTGTTGAAGAATCCTAGTTAGGATTAATAAATTAGTGAATGGCAGGCTTGCAAGAACAGAAATCAAGATCACTTGGGGAAATTGCCCAGATTTCACAACAGTAAGGAAAAAAGGCTTTGTAACCAAACAACACCTTTCTGCAATGACAAGAAATCCAACAAGTGTGTGTCATCATTGAGGCAATCTCACTTGGCCTGCTTTGTGCCTTCAGTTGAAAGAATGATGCATTTTCTTGTTATGAGGCTCTAATTAAATGCTCAAAGTGTTTCCCAGCATGCAGCTGCCAAGGTTTTTCAAGCAGTGTTCTCATTTCTTTAGCTCTTCATCCCTATGTAGCTGTTTGCTCTTCCTCATCTTTCACCTCGTATGTGGAGTCCTCCCTTGGCAAGTTGCTTTTTTGGCCAAAGCATTCCAGAAAGCCATTTCCGAACTGGAGAGGAGAGGGGGTTGCGGGCTACCCCCTCCCACACACGCGGGGGCTGGCCTTTTTGCCCCCGCGAGAACAAGGGAATCCCCGGGCGTGCCTGCAACCCTGCCCGCCAATCGGCGGGCTAGGGAGGCATGGCCTGGCCCATTTAAGGCCAGGCACGACCGGGGACCACCCTCTTCACCCCGTTCCAGCTGACCGGTTTTCCCATCCCACCCACCCTTTAGACTTAGCTAGCTATGACCTTGCTATGGACTTCGGTTGGTCACCGCAAGGGGCCTGGTAGGAATTTTTCCAACTTGGCGCACTTCCAGCCTTTTGGTTTTTTCGCCTACCTCGTAGCAAACGTCACAACTTCCTCGGTATTGGCGGTTAGGCATTGGCAGGGGTAATTGTTATGCAAATGAAGGGGGGAAGGAAGCGCCATCACCTTCCCCCAATGAAAAGGGTAGTCCGGTAGAGGACTCCGGGTGGCGTTGCCTTGTCCGAAACCTAGGGAGGTGAGGGCCTCCGGCACGCCCCCGAGCGGTGACACCCGTGGGATCCTAATTGGCGTACTTCAACAGGACCCCCACAGCTTGTGGATAACCCTTCCCGGTCTCCATGCCGGGTAGTCGATAGGAGCCAATACCTAAGGCCAATACCTTCCTATTCCTGTAATCAATAAAGTTGTGGCCTTTTTATGCCCATTAACCTTAAATAATGTGTCCTGTGTCTTCATTTCACATGGGGGAGGGGACTTGCCACACAAGTGAATTTGAGCAGGGCTGAATTAACACAAATGATGGAATCTCCCACGCCATGGGAATGTAAGAAGAGCTAAACTGGAGAGTGCTGTTGAGCTGGGAATCCCAAGTGCAGAAAAGGATGCTGATTCTGGGTTTCCTATTAAAAATATAAGAAGGGTCCTGTTGGATCAGGCCAATGGCTAGTCTAGTATCCTGTTCTCAAAATCTCCACTCAGACGCCAATGGGAAAGTCTCAAGCACAACCTGAGCACAGTTGCACACTGGGAGATCTGCTTGGCCACTCTGGCAACAGAATGCTAAACTAGGTGGGCCTGATCCAACAGGGCTCTTCATATTTTATTTTATTTTTTACATATATACACCCCAGCACATGAGAAATGTAGGGCCATGTCCCTATTTGTGCTACATGGAAGCTTCACCATTCAGTGTGAGTTTTCCCGAATTGCCTAAACAACTGGGTAATGACTCTTCTCACCCAGGGAGAAAGGGTTATTGTGGGGATTAAATGAGGAGAGAAATTACCATGCACCCCACCTTGAGCTCCTTAGAGGAAAAGGTATGGTATAAATGAAATAAGTAAGTACAGTGGTACATCGGGTTACAGATGCTTCAGGTTACGTGATTTCGGGTTGCACACCGCGCCGAAGCCAGAAGTACAGGAACGGGTTACTTCTGGGTTTCGGTACTCACGCATGCACCGAAGCGCTAAATCGCGCTTTGCACATGCGCAGAAGCACCAAATTGTGACCCGCGCATGCGCACATGTGGTAGTGCAGGTTGCGAACGTGCCTCCCACATGGATCACGTTTGTAACCCGAGGTTCCACTGTACCGTAACTCATCCTGGAAACTCATGGGGAAAGGCAGGTAAGAAATCTAATGAACAATAATAAGTGCGATAGTTCCGTTAAGAAAAAGGTTTTCAATCATAACAATAGTAATAGTATACATTAATACTGAACTGAAGCAAATGGGAGTTTTGAAAAATGAAAAACTGAGAGAAGCCAAGACTGATCTACTCCCCATGAGAATTAGGATTGATGAAGAAGGAGCGGAGATTACTTTTATTACTCTAGTGAGAGAGCAGTATACTTTCTCACATCTCCTGGGCATGTTTACAGACACAACCTGCAGCCTTGCAGCAAAGGACTTGAAGAAAACTCCTCCCTGTTCTAGACACCGTGTTCTAACTCCATGTGTCCTTAAAATCTCTCTTTCATCCAATGTTGCTGGTATAACTCAATAGTCCCCTGTACTCTGAAACTGTGTGTATGCAGATGATGAATACCCAATGAAACCTTCTTGAATTGTTTCATAGTCCTACAGAAATATTTCTGGGCCTGCCCTGCCATCAAGGGCTTGTCTGAAACATCTCTTTGGTCGTTGGCCAGTGATTACGAATGATGGCTGCTAATGATGGTAATAAATCAGGCCTGCCAAATTGGCTCTTTCAGTCTCCCCTTAGATGCCAGGGACATAATTAAAATTATAGATGTGCACTAGCCATCAGATTTACATATATGACCCAGCATGCTGCAACTGGATGCTATTGACAGAGCTTGCAACATCCTTTCCTGGAAGGAGGATGATCAGGCAGGTAGTGAAGCCTTTAGGTATAACATTATTTAATGACTCTAAATTTGAGGTATAACATTACTCCTTAACTCGACTGAGTTAAGTAATGGCCATGGGAAATGATTTCAAATAATTATAGTAATTACAGGGCCAGGCAAATGCATTACTATTCACAAATTACAGCACCACACAGAGAGAGACTAACTTGGTTTGTTGCGCTCAGGAGACTTGCAGAAAACATCTGCTCAAGAGCAATTCTTCTTTCTTCCACATAGTGAACATGCTGGAGAATTTTAGAAGCTTGGCCTAATGAAATCTTAGAATCATAGAATTGCAGATTTGGAAGTGATCCCCCTCCCCCAAAGGTCATCTGGTCCAATCGCCTGCAATGCAGGCATCTTAACTAAAAGCATTCATGACAGATGACCACCCAACCTCTGCTTCAAAACCTCCAAGGAAGGAGAGTACACAACCCCTAGAGGGAGAACTTTCCACTGCCAAACAGCTCTTACGGTCAGAAAGTTCTTATTAATGTTTAATCTCCTAATGTTTAGGAGATTCTTTCTTGGAACTTGAATCCATTGGTACGGATCCTACCCTCCATTGCAGGATTGGCAAGGTCTTCTAAGTAAGTATCAAATTATATTCCCTGGAGAAGAACTCCTCCTCTCTTATTAAACCATCACACTCTGCTGCATAGGAACCTCTAAAACAACCCTTTATTGCAGAAGATATATTGGCACAGTGGCATATCCCAATAAGGCTTGTGTTGTGGTGAGTAGCAAGTCTTATGGGGAGGAAAGGGATTATGCATGGAGGGGGAGAGCAGATGACCCCAACGAGGACCAGGAAAGATGGTCGTTACACTATTCGTCACAGGTCCTCACATATTGTTAATTTTTTGGGGGGGAGGGGTGGAGTCAAGTAGTCACTTTTCACCTTTAAATGTATCAGCACATGAGAATCATGATATCAAAAGGAAATACATGAACACATCAGGAAACTGGGAGTTTTGATGCAGTAAAGCATTTATTTGGAAAGGGAAGAGACACACAATTCCACATGTTGAATTTCAGGTAACACAAAGTGCCAAATCAGACTCCACATGAAGACATGCAGTATCAAATACAGATAGTGTGTTTGTTTGTTTGTTTGTTTGTTTGTTTTAAATGGAAACATGGACCAGCAAGTTGCAACATGGAGGACTAGCTCCTGCAAACATTGAGTAGAACTTAAGCAACACAACTACATTTTAAAAAAAAAAAAAAATAATAGCCTAATATTGTTAGATGAGTATTGATGGACAAATCCCACACGATGAAGGCTTTATCACTCTTCTTCTCCTACAATTGCAATCACAGTGGAACATTGCATTTAAAATAGGGCACCTCTTCAGCTAAAACAGGGCAACAGTGAGGAACCACAGGTTTCATCAATGCCCAACGAGAATACAATGTTCCCGGCTTAGAACATGATTCAGAATGCAAAGTGCTGAACTTGCATTGAGGACAGGAGCAGGTGACTGCCTCAGCAGACGTGAAAGGGGGCCCTTTAAGTTAGAAGGTTGTATATTGGAACATAAATTTCAAGAACTCATGTCTACAGTGGATCCAACATCTGGATTTCTTGCTCCGTGGTCCTCCTCTTATTCATTCTTTGGTTGGCGGCTTCAGGGTTTATTCTCACTGGCAAGAGCTACATCCACCCTCACTTTTTGACACATATTTCTTAGAATAGATGCTGGTTGAACTCAAACTAGAGGTTGGACGGCTGTAGATTGACCCATGTCCACCATGGTGTGCCCCTCCATGGTAGGGGATCATGCGAGCACAAGGGTTGTGTTGCTCAATGCAGAAAGGTTGGTCGGGGCAGTGGATAGCTGGTCCAGGAATGGTGAGGACAAAGGGAGGTGGCTGAATTTGGATGGTGGAGGGAGGGCAGCTGGCGTAGCAATGGTTCCATCTGGAAGACATCTTGGCTGAAGTGGATATACAGATCTGAAAGGACACATCAGGTGGAGAGTGGACAAAGTGGACAAGGGTAAATAGTAATTGAATTACACAGTGTTCAAGTTCTCCAACAGACATTTTAGAACCAAAGGCCCATCCAGTCCAGTTTCGTGTTCTCGTAGTGGCTGGCTAGAGGGCCCAATGGAAAGCCCACAATCAGGACCTGATTACAATAGCCACTCTCTCCACCCGTGATTCCTAGCTGCTGCTAACTAGAGTTATACTGCATTTCACAGTGGAGGGTGAACCTAGTCATTGTGGCTAGTAGCCATTGATAACATTATCCTCCATGTGTCCAGCTTCAGTCGCCTTCAGAATAGGCCCACTGAAATCAATGGGCAGGTATAATTTAGTTCAGGGATAGCCAGCAATGTCTGCACCAGGTGTTCTGGACTACAAGTCCCATCAGCCCCAGCCAGCTTGATCAGTATAGCCAGGGACAATCAGAGCACTAGGTCGAAGCATCTGAAGGACATTGCATTGGCTATCCCTGCCTTTGGTCCATTTATATCAACTGGCCTACCTTGAATATAACTTAGCTGGATAAAACCCCATAAAAAATAAAACAAGATAACTAAATCTAACACGATAATAGATAAATAGATGATGATAGATAGATAGATAGCTTATTGGAGACTTGTCATCAATATTTTTGCCAATGGATGGGATATAAATAATAAAACTATTATTATTTATTATTATTATCTACAACCCCTCTTCTACCTTGTTCACCTTCTAGCAATGATACAAAACTATTCATAGATTCTGAGTAGGCATCACCAACACCCTAAGGTGTCCCTTCTGCACTGATAACCAACATTCTGTGCCTTAAGCTTCCTCCTAAACAGATTTAGAACGGGTTAAAAAGCTGAAATAAAAAGCAGTGCACCTTCACAGGAAAGAAATGGACTTTCAGAGTTTCTTTTTATTTTTCATTTCCACCCCCAAGTTTACCAAGAGGCCTTGAGTTAAAATGAATTATAGTATACCTTACCAAGCTCTGCAGTGAAAAGAACTCGAGTGGAGTTTCTCCGTGCTGAGGGAATCTGGCAATGTTGCTGTGTCTGCTTGGGGCTTTTATCTATGTATCCTGAGACGATGATGAGTTTTATTTTCACAAGATTCCAATTAATTCCTAATAGCATTTTTCCTTGAGTCACTTCCAAGTAGTTTCAAGGAGTGATGTTATGATTCACATATCTTCTTCCTTGTTATTGATGTTGCACACCATAGTTGGGTCACTTCCCTGGAAATTGCTATGGGTCCAGCATTTCAAAAGTGGTTTTGGGTGTTGGTGTTTCTTGAGATTGATCTCCCCCAAAGCAGAATTGGCAAAGCCTCTTGTCCTTTCCTGAGTGGCACAACACCTGAAAGATTTTGAAGTGCTGGGAAGCTGAGAGTAGTTAAAGGATCTGAGAGATGTTAGGAGACCACGATTACTGTAAAGCGCTACAGTTTGTGGAGTGGTTTAACAAGCAATCCCTCTCCACAGGGACACTGGGAACTGCAGCTGTATGAGGGGAATAGGGTTCTCCGAAGAACCTTCAACACCCTCAGCAAACTACAGCTTCCAGAATCCTTTGAAGGAAGACATGACTCTGTAAAGTGGTATAATAGTGTCCCTCTTGCAATTTTGTACCGTCTTCTTCTCTGGAAGGGTCAGCCTGGGAAGGCGGTCTCCGCCACTCCTCCTCTGCCCAGTCCCTGACAGCGATATTATTTTCCCTCTTCTGACTAGCTTGCCAGGACATCCAGCTAAGAAACTGATTGTAGGCTGAATCCAATGTCAGTCCCACCCAGGGGTTTTCTCAGGTTGAACTCACAGGAACTCAGTTCCGGCACTAATCACTAACTTAATCATAACAATTATGGGTTGTTTCTCATACTAGACTACTCTGAGTTAAACCAATTGATATCAATGGACTTAACTAACTGATTCATAATAACTTTCAGTTTAATCCATTTTTTTGTCCTACTCAGAGTAGACCCATTGAGGAACATGACTTACTTAGGTCCGTTAATTCTAGTGTATCTGAATATTTGAATGTTATTTCTGCAGGTAGAACCTTCCGAACCTGATATTCTTTAAGTCCCTGGTGCTCCTCAACTGGGAAATTAGTTGAATATTGATCTGTTCAACTGAGGAAGGAACAAGGCTCATTGTTAAAACTGGGAAAGGAGATGAAGGCCTCATGAGGAGAGGTAGGGAGCTACTTGGGAATTCTAATAGAAATATTTTTTCTTCTGTTGTTGCAGGGATGCCAATTCTGCCTCTGGAATTAATGCTGAGAGATACAGCACTGATACAGTGACTACAATTGATTCAGAATCCCATAGTGTTTCTGGTTTGGTTTGTTTCCCCCCCCCCCCCAAATAGCTATTGGATGATTGGAAAAATAAATGACAAGTTATAGAGCATTTGCCAACTTTGCCAGTGTGTCAGAGTGGGTAGGCAAGTATAGCCAGAAGTATACTTAGTCATACCCAAAGAGGGGTGATTTATTTCTGTCATAATAGATTGATACACACATTTTCTCTCTCTCTGTGTGTGTGTGTATCCCTCTGTTTAGTGTCTCAGCTGTGAAAGCTTCTCCCCACCCCTCAAGAGAAAATGAATTTGCCACTTGAATGGTTTTACCTAGGGGGAGAGCAGAGGTAGCCACATGGAGGCCAACAGGCTAGTCTTGTAGGACCAGACTTTATAAGCGGCATCTGCCCAAACATTTTACTCTTCTTTGTTGTGGTGCCTGTCCTTCTTTCCTGGGTGAGATCAGGCATTACCTAGGTGTTTGGGAAATGTGGGGAAACTCACACTTGTCTAGTATGGTGAAGTTCTGTGTAGCACGTTTAAAAAATAGGCATATGGCCATACATTTCATGTGTGGGGGGGTGTAATTCATTATGTAAATGAATGGCCCATCCAGTTCAACATCCTGCTCTCTCAGTGCCCACCCAGATTCCTGTGGGAAACTCTCAAACAGAAGTGGAGCACGAGCGTACATTGTGCCATCTGCTTGGCCACTGCGAGAACAGACTGCTGGATGACCCATTAGCCTGATCCTAGAGGGTGCTTCTTATGTTCCTTATGGGAAGCCTAGAAGCAGGACTTCATCACAACATCATCTCTCCTTACTTGGGATTTCCAGGAACTGGCATTCAAAGGTATATTGCATGCAATGGTGGAGGCAGAACATAATCACTGTAATGTGTAGCTACTGGAAGCCTTATCCTCCAGGAATTTGTAAAATCCCATTAACATTTGGATTAGAGAGATGTGTGTAGGAGAAGACCATCAGTAGCTGCTGACTGCCATGGCCATATGACCTTCAGCTTCAGAGGCAGTAGGTCTCTCTGCCTACCAGTTGCTGGTGAAGTAGAGTGGGATGGGGCTATTGACTTCATGCCTTGTATGTAGGCTTCCCAGAGGCATCTGGATGGCAAAGTGAGAAGAGGAAGGTGGAACAAAGCGGCTTTTGGACTGGTTCCTAAGAATGTCAGGAAAATCTTCTGGATCAGGTCAAAGGCCCATCAAGTCCAGAACGCTGTTCCTCCAGTGGTCAACACAAATCCCCTTGGTTAGCCTGAAAGCAGAAGCTCAACAGCCCTCTCCAGCTTGGCTCGACTTACATTCACATGGCACGTGACATTCCAGAGTTTGCGTTGATTCAGCCCTTCTCAAAGTCACTTCCAGGAATGCTTTGGACAAAAAGCAACTTGCCAAGGGAGGACTCCACGTACGAGGTGAAAGATGAGGAAGAACAAACAGGGACATACTGTAGGGGTGAATGGCTAAAGAAATGAAAACAGTGCTTAAAAAGCCTTGGCAGTTGCATGCTGGAGAACACTTTGGGTGTTTAAATAGAGCCTTGTGACAAGAAAATGCATCATCCTTTCAACTGACAGCACAGAGCAGCCCTAGTCAGTTTGCCTCAATGATGACACACACTAGTTGGATCTCTTGCCATTGCAGAAAGGTGCAGTTTGGCTACAAATCCGTTGCCTTTTTTTGGCAATTTCCCCAAGTGATCTTGATTCCTGTTCTTGCAAGCCTGCCATTCACTAATTTAATCAGTGTATCCAGGATTTCTCAGCACCAAATCTTTGCACTCTTTGATGCCTGACTCAATCAGAAGTAGGAAAGGATATTTTTCCCCAGCAAATATATATATGAGAAATACTGGTGGTGTTCATTTCAAATTTTCAGAGAAATTTAGTATGAAGCTCCTTTTCCTAAGGTGCTACTGTAAATCCATAAACGTTCTAACTGCTTAGGTGATGTGGTTGGAACACAAAATCCTGATAATGCAGCTGTTATGAAGGGTCTTGCTTTTAACTATCCCAATTCTCCTGCTAAATATCCCTATCCAAACACCTCTCCTTTCTCTGAATTTATTGCCGATTCTGTTTCCATCGCGGTCTACTGTAAATGGTTCCAATGACTTCAAGTTGTAAGAAATGAGATTCCGACTAAACATACAGGGGAAAAAAATTCTGACAATAAGAGCTTTTTGACAGTGGAACAGTCTCCCTTTGGAGGTTCTGGACTCTCCTTCCTAAGCAGAGGTTGGATGGAAATCTGTCATGGAGGCTCTACCTGAGATTCTTGCATTGCAGGGGGTTGGACTAGATGACCGTTGGGGTCCTTTCAAACTCTAAGATCCTGTTATTCTATGACCCCTCCAAAGGTCCTGCTGTGCCATTTTAAAAACCAAGAGAACTTGCATAATTTAAATAAAAGGAGTGATAGAAAACAACC
The DNA here is from genome assembly GCF_964270895.1 of Podarcis filfolensis. Classification (NCBI taxonomy): domain Eukaryota; kingdom Metazoa; phylum Chordata; class Lepidosauria; order Squamata; family Lacertidae; genus Podarcis; species Podarcis filfolensis. The sequence goes on from NC_139620.1 coordinate 6,365,528, forward strand.
CACAATTGTCCCACGCTTTGTTGTTAACAGTTTGAGGTAAGCCTTGTGGGTTTGCAAAATGGCAGGCTGGGCACCTTACAATACAATCCTATACATGACTACTCGGAAGTAAGGCCCGCTGAGTTCAAACCCTCTGAATATTACAGGGACAGATGAAAAGACTTTCTGGGTTAGGCTGGGGCTCCACCACTCTCTTCCTCCCCAGATTCAATTGCAGATCTCCCTTCCAAACACCTTGATGCAGGCATATGAAAATGAACAAGTCTGTTTTAAGCAAATACATAAAGCCAAGATAATGCACCCTTCCAAGTGGTTGAGGAGTTTCTTAGCCCCCTCCCCTATTTATACCGTATCCATGGACAAGGACGGAAGATGGGGACCCAAGCTACTCTTAAAGGGGCCATGAGAAAAATTGCAGTTAAGCAAAATTTGGAATTTGGGACTCTACATAACATAGTGAGAAGCTATGATGGCTTAAGGGCTTTTATAACTGTCTCAGCATTTTCAGGGCAGTTGGATGCTCTGTTCTTGCAAGAATTTTTTCACCTGGCTAAGGTGGTCAACAAAAGAGGTTTAAAGACTGTCTCGAGAGAAATCCCTAAAAATGAAGTATAAACACCAACAATTGGGAAATACTGGCCTGCGAGCACTCTAATTGGAGAACAGCCTTTACCAAAGGTGTCATGGGTTTTGAAGACACTCAAACTCAGGATGCAAGGGAGAAACATGCTAAGAGGAAGGTACGCTTTGCAAATCCACACTGTGATCAACTTCCACCCGGTAATCAATGTCCCCAGTGTGGAATGACGTGTGGATCCAGAATTGGCCTCCACAGTCACTTATGGACTCACTGTTAAAACCATGTTCATGGAAGACAATCTTGCTCAAGTGATCTCCAGAGAAGAAGAAGATTTTTTTCACCCGGCTAAGTAAGGATATGTCCCTGACTGACAGAGCTACAAAAGCTGAGGCTGCTGAAGAGGTGAGAGCCCATCTTGGCTATTTCTGAGTGAAGACCTGCTAAATCAAACCTGAACTTCCACAGCCACCACCCACCATGAAAAGCCATTGGCAGGACTGGCAGCAAAAGCAGCAAATGTGCTTTATACTCAAGATAATATTTTATTCCCAGGCCAATTCTGCTATTTTAATGGTGCACTGTATATCTAACTTCCCTTTGTAATTCTTTCTTTTAAAATATTTAATACATTACTTTGCTGTTAATTTTGTTTCTTTGAATGTGTATGTTATATCTGATTTTCTTCTGCAATTATTTATTCCAAATGGTTTGATATGATATTTCAATGTAAAACTATTTGATTTCTCCCCCTTCAAAATATAAAGCAATATAGAAATGAACTGAATGACCATAATCATTTTAATATGCATTGATCTATTGAATTTAATGCTTCCAAGTACATCATGTCAATTAATCTCAGCCCGACTGTTCTGAGCAGGACATACAACCCCATTCCCACAAATTCAAACTATTCTATATATCCCCGTTTTCAATGACATTTCCTGATTTCTGATTCCGTGAATTTCGTCCAGTTTATGTTCTGCTTCTCATGGTGCCTGGTGGTGGCACTTAGAATCTTCGGCAAGGGCTGCAGTCACTTCTGGGAAGCGACAGCGGAGAGCAGAGGCTGGGGGAGATGAAAGCGGGAGTTGCACCAGTGGAGATGGAAGCACATCCCATGCGGGTTATTCCCTCACAGCACAGAGCAGGAGTGCAAGGGTTGCATTGCTCGATGCAGGAGGGCTGGTCGGAGCAGTGGAGAGCTGGGCCCGGGATGGATATGGTGAACGGTGGAGGCTGAATGGTGACGGTGGAGGTAGGGCATTTACTGTAGCACTGGCTCTTTCCACAGGACATCTTTGCTGAATGGATCTGAAGAAACACATTAAAATAACATTAGATCAGGATAGTGGATTAGGTTAATGGTCCATCTAGTCCTCCTTTTTTTATTTATATAGACAAACCTACTACCATGGATAGTTGCTCATGCCAGTCATATACAGAGCACACCTATTCAAGTTAAGGAGCATGGCTAAGGCCCCATCAGTTGTATACATTTCAACCTGCAGATTTCTACTTAACACCAAAGTAACCTGGGAAATGGCTATTTAGTGAGAATTTTTAGGCGACCTTTCTCCCCCTCACTGAGCTTCAGTTTTCAGGGTGATTTAACAAGCAGTTCCTCTTTCCCAGGGAACCTGGTGAGGGGGAAATGGCTGCCTCAACAGTTCTAACCACTCCCAAAATACGACAGTTCCCAAGAGTCATTATTTTTAATATGGTGTGACAGTGGTGTAACTGTACACTGCAGAAGATTCAACAATCAATTCCTCTTCCCAGGGAAATGTGAGAGGAGGAAATGGACCCCCTAGTAACTCTAAGCACCTTTTAAACACCACATTCTCAAGATTCATCAAATTTAAATTTGGTATGATAGCATTGTTGGGATGTTCATAGACATTCTAGAGTACAGAATAAATAAGGTTCTTGAATTCCTGCCTCCTCTGAGCTCAGTATAAATACTAAAATCTACTTTCCCCAAAAAAGCTGTTAGAATTCAAATATTTTTAACATTCTGTAATGTATCTTAACCAAACGTACCTGATTCTTCACTGAGCAGGACTCAACTGGTACGTCTCAGTGTTGAGGAAGGATGATGGTGTCTCCTTGCATCCCAGGGCTTTTTATACCGTTCCTTTTCAGAAGGTTCTAATTAACTGCTAGCATCATGTCCCATCCTACAATATCCAGGTTGTCCCAAAGTGTGATTTCACTCCGCATACTCATTTGTTCCACCTGGTATTTTAGCCCATAGGCGGGATCCTCCCTCCGGAAATTGCTAGGGTCCAAATGTTTGCAAACGTGACTTTGGGTGCTACTGAACAAAAGCAGCCCAATTTCATAGAATCAAGGAATCATAGGATTTTAAAGTTGGAGGAGACCCCAAGGGTCCTCTAGTCCAACATTCTGCAATGCAGAAATATGCACGTGGCCTGTATGGGGGTCAAACCCATGGCATTGGGGCTATGAGCACTGCACTCTAATCAACCGAGATGGGATGCAAATAGCTTCCCAACATCATCTTTGCCATTATTTGTGTGAATAGGGGAGTTCCACCACCAAGTAAGGTGAATTTCTGCATGTTCATAGCTGGTCCTACGCCTAGGCAAAGTGAGATGTCTTGCTCAGGTGGTTGAGGCAGGGGACCCTAGCAATTTTCAGAGGGAGGATCCTGACTGTAAGCTGATATACCAGGGAGAACAGCTGGTCCTACCCCTAAGCAGAGGGAGGTGTCTGGCTCAGGTGGTTGAGGCAGGGGGTGCCTGGGTGGAGCATGATGTTGGAGGTTAGAGCTATGCAGTGCCAGCTGGCCTGTCTCATGCCAACCCATGGTGGGAGACATCCCATCACTGTTAATGGGCATGTATCTTTATTCTGGGCCACATGCATACTCCTGCATTGCAGGGTTTGGGACTAGATGAGTCTTGGGGTCCTTTCCAACTGGATGATTCTATGAAATTGGGCTGTTGAGCTAGGAAGGCTGTTTTAGCTCAGTATTCTCCAAAGTCAGGTTTGCAAGCATTTTGGACTCTAGCAATTTCCGGAGGGAGGATCCTGCCTATGGGATGAAACACCAGGCAGAACAAATGAGTACAGATGGTGAACTCACACCTTGGAACAGGATGGATATTGTATTATAGGACATGACGCTAGCAGTTAATTGGGACCTTCTGGAAAGGAATGGTATAAAAAGCCCTGAAATGTCAGGAGACAACATCAGCCTTCCCCAACACTGAGACACTCCAGTCGAATCCTGCTCTTTGAAGAATCAGGTAAGTTTAACCAAGATGCATTCTAGCATATTCAGAATCTTTGAATTCCAGCAGCTTTGGGGGATAAGTTTATTCACTGAATGCTAATTTGCTTGGTGGTTCTTTTGTGGAATTCTGCAAGATGGAAATTGGTGGTAGGACCTAGGAGGGACATTTGAAGATATATATGCTGAGGTCAAAGCAGGCAGGGATTCAACAGGATTACTTTGCTTAGAGGGCAAGGGGATCTAGGTTTTGATGTACTGATTTTAATGAATCCATGCTCAATCCCTGCAGTTTTCTGGGGAATTCCAGTAAGGAATCCCCTATGACTTGGATATACAGGTCATACCCCCCCAGAGCCATGTGTTCAATATTATGGGGACAAGTATGGTGAACTGAATTCCAACGGAGGTCAGAAGGACCTCCCTCACTGTTGAACTTCCAGCACCTACTGAAGACTTTTTAATAATAATAACAATAACAATAACAATAACAATAACAATAACAATAACAATAACAATAACAATAACAATAATAATGGAATTTTTAAAAGTCTTTATTATATTTTATTGAAGTCTGATTTTATAGCTTTTACTTTTCTGTAATTTATTTATTGGACACCACTTGGAGACGATAATAGTGAAACAAAATACAAATACCGTAGATTCCGGTGTATAAGGTGACTTTTTAACCCCGGAAAAGAGGTTAAAAAGTCGGGGGTCGCCTTATACGCCGGGTATAAGGTGGGCGGGCTCCATGCCGGGAGAAAGCCACCCGGCAAGGAGCCCACAGCCCGCTGCCCGCCACTGCTGCTTCAGAAGCAGCAGTGGGCAGGCTCAGCTCCATGCCGGACGGCTTTCTCCTGGCACAGAGCTGCCCAGCGTATTAGGCGACTGGGCGTATTAGATGAACCCCCAAATTGCAGCCAATTTGGGGGGTCATCTAATACGCCCAGTCACCTAATATGACGGAATCTACAGTAGTTTAAATCAATAATAATGAAATAATACCATAATGAAAAGCATTTTTGTACCCATTTACATTTTTAAAAATATATAAAGACTGCATGTTAATTGCATTCATGAAGAAGACTAGTTCAGTCCCAAATCCATTGCTCCAAATGTGTTCTGGGATGTCCATGGACATTCCAACATCGCAAAGGGAAGAATCACAGAATGTAGCTGTTATACAGGTTATGCTAGGCTTCTGATTGGGGTTGGTGCCCACAAAGAGCCAGGGGACACCTGAGACTGGGTACTGTTGAGTGGAAGGGAGGGCAGAAATTCAAGAATATTGGTTCAGGTAGTTTAGCAAATGGGTGGAGTTTACACTGTTGTGTAATGAGTAGCAATAACTCAGTAATAACCAGGTCATTGGGGGAAGGTATCTCATGACATTAACTTTTAACACATTGCAAACTGTTCATTGCAAAGTACTATAATTCAGTCAACTAAACCCTATTCATATTAGTTTCAATGAAATTATCTGACCCTAAATTATCTGCACTATACAGTTATAGCACTATAATACCACATGAAAAATAAGGAAGCTTATTAACTATACTTTTTAAGGTTCTTAGAGTTAATAGGGAGCTCATTTTCCCCTGATAGCGTTTCTTGGGAAGAGGAGTTGATAGTTAAATCACTTTCAATATTGCAGCACTGTACGGGGAAGAGAGGTCGCCTAACAACTCTCAGAACCTGATTAGAAACTAGCATTTCCCAGGATCCTTTGAGGGAAGCCATGACTATTTGAAGTAAAAAGATATTGTTGTGCTTGGGCCCTTCTTGTGGGATACAAATAGGGGCATATGGTTGGCCGCTGGAAGAACAACATGCAGGACTAGATATGCCATTAACCTGATTCAGCAGACTCTTCTTACATTATTTTAATGCTTTTCTCTAGATCCATTCAGCAAATATGTCTTGTGGAAAGACCCAGTGCTATAGCAGATGCCCTACCTCCACCGTCACCATCCAGCCACCACCATTCACTATATGCATTCCGGGACCAGCTCTCCACTGTTCTGACCAGCCTCTCTGCGTCGATCAGTGCAACCCTTGTGCTCCCGCTCTGTGCTGCGAGGGAATTGCCCCCATCTCCGCTGGTGCAGCCATCTCCCCCAGCCTTTGTTCTCCGCTGTCGCTACCCAGAAGTGACTGCGGCCCTTGCCGAAGGTTCTAAGGACCCGCAACTCAGGCACAGAATGAACATTCGAAGACGACTATGGAAAAAAAATCAGAAAATTACATTCATAACTGGGATGTTCAGAATTTCTGAGTTTGTCGGCATAAGTTCACATGTATCCAATCCTACTCCTATCCAGAACAGACCAGCTGATAATATTTGCAGCTTCTGATTCACCCAAGATTCCACCCAATCTGAAAAGCACTATTGTGTGCCATTTCCTTTATAAAAAAGGAACAAAAAACCCCAACAAATTATGTAGCTCGGTCACTTGCAGATATCTGATGGACTTCTCATATGTTTCCCAATCTTTTGGCTGCAATCTTTTGCTTTCTCATTAGTAATGTTTGCATTTAAGTAACCTCCTTGTCTGGACTGGCATTTGGGTGCGACCTGAAACTATGGAAAGGTTCTTTGCTTCTGCTTCTCAATAATAGTAATAAAATTTCCTGTTGTATCAACACCTGCAGTTTCCTTGTAGTGTCATTTGATCTTTCTGGTTTCTATCCCAGATGGTGTTCCACTGGGGAAGTGAATAAACCACAACACAGAACAGCAATACCAGGAACATGGGAGCTGCCTCATATTGAGTCAGACCACTGGTCCATCTAGCTTAATATTGTCTACACTGAGTGGCAGAGGCTCTCCAGGGTTTCAAGGAGAGGACATTCCCAGTCAAGGATAGAACCTTGGACCTTCTGCATTGGATCTACCACTGAGCTGTGCCCCTTTTTTAAAAAGTAAAACAAGATTCTAATTCTCTTGGTTTTGGATTTAAGTCTGGTTTAAGTGACATCATGGGAAGGGGAAACCGTCCCCCCCACCCGATGAAAATAGGGATGTCCTATTTAATAATAATAATAATAATAATAATAATAATAATAATATCCCCGCCATCTGACTGGGTTGCCAAAGCCACTCTGGGTGGCTTTCAACATTAATAAAAACATAATAAAACCTTAAACCTTAAAAAAAAAAAATGTCCCTAGACAGGGCTGCCTTAAGATGTCTTGTAAAGATTGCATAGTTACTTGTCTCCTTGGCTTGGTGGTCATTTAACTCCATACCCTCCAACCAGAGTGGTTGTTTTTTCCAGCTGTAACTCATTGGGGCTCGGTTCCGGCACCTCTCAGGGGGGAGCCATTTTAATTCTAAGGGGAAAAGGAAGGGTGAAATATACTCAGAGTCGCAAAGTGATTTCATGCTCTTTATTCAGCTCATAGTGGTGAGGAGGAATGAATGAAAGTCCCCTCAATGTATCTGCTTTATATACATTATTTACACAATGGGCTGCACATGATTGGCTAATTCCGGAATTCTACTGTAAGCCAATCAGGTTGTGGATTCACTTCTATCTGGAGCATGGTTGGGTGGTTCCTGCCAACCAATCACACTGCTGCATTGTTCTAGGACCAATCAGACTGCTGCATTCTGAATCCTATTGTTCTAGGACCAATCAGACTGCTGCCTTTTGGATCCTATTGTTCTAGGACCAATCAGACTGCTGCAGTTTGGATCCTATTCAACTCAGTACATAACAAAGGGTGATGATGGTGAGTTTCAGGACCTCTTTGTCTAGAAAAATAGCACTGCCTTCAGCTTTTCTCTGATGAAAATAGGGATGTCCTAATGAAAAGCAGGACATTCCGGGATCAAATCTGAAAAATTCTAGAAAAAATAGCACTACCGTCATCTTTGCTCTGATGAATATAGAAGAAGAAGAAGAAGAAGAAGAAGAAGAAGAAGAAGAAGAAGAAGAAGAAGACGAGGAGGAGGAGGAGGAGGAGGAGGAGGAGTTTGGATTTGATATCCTGCTTTATCACTACCCGAAGGAGTCTCAAAGCGGCTAACATTCTCCTTTCCCTTCCTCCCCCACAACAAACACTCTGTGAGGTGAGTCGGGCTGGGGCTGAGAGACTTCAGAGAAGTGTGACTGGCCCAAGGTCACCCAGCAGCTGCATGCAGAGGAGCGGAGACGCAAACCCAGTTCACCAGATTAGGAGTCTACTGCTCTTAACCACTACACCACAATGGCTCTCGCACTAGCACTGCCTCCAGCTTTTCTCTGATGAAAATAGGGATGTCCTAAGGAAAAGTGGGACATTAAGGGATCAAATCTGAAACCAGGACGGCTTCTGTAAATCTGGGGTTGTCCCTGTAAAATACGGACACTTGGAGGGTCTGCATTTAGTATTTTCTAATGGGTGCAAAAGAGTTGTTTTATGTGACATCACATTAATTGGTAGAATCCAATTTGGAAACTCTGTTTCCTAAGATATGAGCTATCTAGGACAAAACAGCAATTAAGGCAACCCCAGTTTTTTGTCACAAGTGATTTCTGATGAATACCAACAATACTGAGGAAAGGTCTGAATGAAGACCACAGCTGAGCTATTCCTAGATTAGCCCAGGATATGATTGCTATTTCTATTAAGTCAATGGGATCATATTTTATCTAATAAGGGATCATATTAGGACAGGTGTTGCCAAACTACATTTCCCATCATCCCTAGCCTTTGTCCGTGCTTGCTACAGTGGATGGGAGTTGTAGTTTAGCAACAATTGCAGAGGCAAAGATTCTCCAGCATTGTTTTAGAGTTTCCAATGGGGCAGAGGATGGTGATGAAATAAGTAACTAGTTCAACCCATTGACTTATTTCCAGGAAATATCACCTCGTGCTTACTTGGGTGTCTTTTTGGCAACAAAAGACTCCATTCATCTCAGCTTACTTTAAAAAAAATAAAATCTTAAGCATTTTGGCTGTTTGGGGAAAGTGCCAAATGTGTTCATTGAGATTTATTTACTCTCAGATACACGTGCAAATTACAAGATTTACAGCCCTGGATCCTTAAACTCTTATTTATTGTTTCAACGCGGCTCCTAAAGTTTCATTGTGGATCATGTTTCTCCAACCCAGATAAATTTAAGCAACTGATACCCCCGGAGAGCAATTCCTCCCCCTTTAAAAATTGACACTGGTATTTGCTTTTTCATTTAAAATGTGTGCATGCTACCGAAAGCTCTCTAAAGGCAGTTTCTAAACAGTACTGCTACTAATACCAGATACAAACATCACTGCTCCAGAGAAGCATGTTGACTCAATTTTAAAAGTATAGAACAATCCCCTCCTCATATCAGAGAGGATACAATGAGAGTGTAAGGTAAAATAAATGAAACAAAACAAAAAAAAAACATCAGTTTAGGAAGTATCAAAATCCAAGATGACAATGTTATAGCAGGCAGAAAGTTTTCTATGCTTCTGGGAGATGTCTTTTGTTTCATCTTTGCTTGCATAAACAATAAAGCAGCACCCCTCTGCCTCAAAATAATCTTTTTATTTCATTCCTTTAGCCAGATGCAGTTTCACTGTTCATTTTTCCACCAAAGCAACTCACCAAACCGGTTTATAACAATTAGCTCACATGGAACCCTTTACGTTCTTCCGATATTGTGCAACAGCTAGCCAGGCAGCTGCAAGATGACAACCAGTCAAAGGTATGAATTGACAATCCACCTTTTTGTTTTGAACACTGTTTAATGGGGCTAATTCTGGAGACTTCAGTGGCTATTTCAGTAATTTCTGCAATTTCTCAAACATTAACGTAACAACAATAATAAAAGAAGCATCTATCTCAAAGCTGGATAGAAAAGATTATTTTACTGAGATAATTTAGCCTGCTATTTAAACCTCACTACACCTAGCAGTTCTAAAGCACACCAGTGCAAGTAGATAAATAGGTACCGCTCCGGCGGGAAGGTAAACAGCATTTCTGTGCGCTATTCTGGTTTGCCAGAAACGGCTTAGTCATGCTGGCCACATGACCCGGAAGCTGTACGCCGGCTCACTAGGCCAGTAAAGCAAGATGAGCGCCGCAACCCCAGAGTCATCCATGACTGGACCTAACGGTCAGGGGTCCCTTTACCTTTACCTTTTACCACCACTCAGGCTTTACTGATTGGTGGAGTAACTTTCACTCTGCCATCCAAATGCACTGAGGTTGAGAAGGGGGCAGTAACTCTGCCATCCTTGAGCTGGTACAGCAATCAGACCTGGCACTATGATGCCAGTGAGACTGGCTCAAGACTCACTCTATTTCAGCCCAGCATTACCTCTCCCCACTGGCAAAAGATTTCTGGACTGCAAGGAGTTGGACTAGGTGATCCTCATTGGGCGTCCAACTTGACGATTCTATGAATCTATGGAAAACCTCCATAATGCCCTGTTTTGGAGCCTTCGGCTCCCTGCAGCCAGCAAGCACCCTGCCAGCTGCACTCCCACCCACCAGTTTAGCCAGCAGAGCTGGCTGAAGGGCAGGAATGAGCGGATCTGTCAATTTTGGTTGCTCTCTGTTTCTGTCAGGGACCGTGCTTCAGAGGGCTGGACTGAGGAGGAATGGTGGGAGCCTGTCTCTGCTCCTGCTCCAGATCTTGAATCTTCCCAGGAGCAGGAGGACAGTATAGATTTGGAACAGTGGTTTGCAGAGGGACATAGTTCAGAAGGCAGAAGCTGGGAAATACTGGATGTTGAACAACTAGGAGAAGAAATACTGGAAGGGAAAGGGTTCACAGGTTCACAGTCTCTAGACAGCATTCCTCCACGGCCCTCCCCAAGGTCTAGAAGGGCTCAGAAAGTGGCAGAACAGAAAGCACATGGGGGCAAGCTCAGATTTCGAGACATAGAAGTGACGTATGTTCATTGGAACCAAAGAGGGTGGGCTCTTTAATTAGGAGCACCGCCATTACTAGGAAATGTGTTCTTTATTCTCTCTCTGTGATTATTAAAGTTTCTAACTGGTAAGAAGACTCATTTTCCTTTGTTCTGCTTATCTACGACCATGAGGGAGGAAGCTGGTTCCTGGAAGCCTGACAGTTTCTCATCCTTCCAAACATGTCTCCACATTAGTTTGCAATTTTGTTTTTAAAGACATTCAGATAAGATGAACGCTAACTTCCAAATAGAAATACTGAAATACAGTGGTACCTCGGTTTACGAGCTTAATCCATTCCGGAAGTCCCTTCTTAAATCGAAACCGTTCATAAACCGAGGTGCGCTTTCCCTAAAGTGGCCTTCCGCCACCGGTGCCTTCCACCATTCGGATTCATTTCTTAGACCAAGGTAAAGTTCTCAAACCAAGCCACTATTTCCGGTTTTGCGGAGTTTGTAAACCAAATCGTTCTTAATCCAGACTGTTCCTAAACCAAGGTACCACTGTATTGAATTCTAGCAGTATCATACCCATTGATGCTCAGAAGTTCTAAGAAACCAAATCAGAGAAGTGAAAAAAAGAACTGTTTGTTTGTTTAGCCACCACATTCTGTCTTATAGAGAGCTCTGAAAGGTCCCCTTATTACAGAAAAAGAAGTATGAGCACAGTGATTTATCCCAGTAATAAATGCTTTAGTGATAAGCAGCACAATCTAGGAGATGGAGAGGGTTTATCAGAGTGGGGGAGCAAGAGCTGCAGTGGTATAGCTCAGATGGTAGAACATAAAACTCTTGGGGCTGTGGGTAGAGCCCCACGTTGGGCAAAGAGATCCCTACATTGCAGGGTGTTGGAATAGATGACCCTTGTGGTGCCTTCCAACTCTACAATTCTATGAATGGGTTTCACTGCAGAAGTTCCTACCACTGTTCTTCACAAAGCAGTTGGCTTTGACAGCCATTGTGAAGGAACAGAAGCCCAGCCCAGCTAGTGAAAGCAGGGGTGAGTGGAAATTGTCGAGATTCACTGGGGAACTCATGTTTGGGATGCAGCATGTGAATTCTTTAGCTTTGCATTGGAAGGGAGTAGTTTTGAAATTTTGCTTTTGAATTATGGTGCTGGAGGAGACTCTTGAGAGTCCCATGGACTGCAAGAATATCCAACCTATCCATTCTTAAGGAAATTAGCCCTGAGTGCTCACTGGAAGGACAGATCCTGAAGCTGAGGCTCCAATACTTTGGCCACCTCATGAGAAGAGAAGACTCCCTGGAAAAGACCCTGATGTTGGGAAAGTTTGAGGGCACAAGGAGAAGGGGATGACAGAGGACAAGATGGTGGGTCAGTGTTCTCAAAGCTACCAACATGAGTTTGACCCAACTGCGTGAGGCAGTGGAAGACAGGAGTGCCTGGCATGCTCTGGTCATGGGGTGATGAAGAGTCGGACAGGACTAAACGACTAAACAACAAAAAAGTTTTGAACTGTGAGAAAGGGGACAGTTTATTTCCTCATTACCTCTGTCCCCACATCTCTAGCACACATGTGTGAGAGAAATAACGGTTGCAGAATCCTCAATTACTCCATGCTACTTTACTCAAAATTCTGCCATTGTTTAAATCTGTAAAATTCTGCAATTGTCCTCCATCCCTGCTTTGTTCAGATCTCTGCTATTGTTTAAAGCCATGGTTTTCCTCTGTGTTCCTTCATCATTGCTTTATTCAAACTTTTGATGGTATTTTAAACCACCACTTTCCCCCTCTCAGTGTGACTCCCTTCTCACTGTCATGCCATGACTGCTGCTGTTGTATAACCCGCCTTTCCTTTTTCTCTCATCCCCTGCTCTAACTTCATGCAAATCCAGGATTAGTAAGCATTTCCAATGGAGGCAGCTATCTGACTTCACACAAATCTAAGATTTTGATGTGGTACTGCAGCTCCTCAAATGGGGGCTGCGTGATGACATGATGACATTTTTATTATATATAGTGATATATAATAAATTGCCTGCAGTGACTGACTGTGAGTCAGGAGTCCTTCCCAGCCCTAACTGGAAATATCAGGGACTAAACCTGCAACCACTTTCATGCACAGAAAATGCTCTACCATTGAGCTACAACCCTTCCCCTGTTCAGGAGACTCAGGCAGAATTGTTGGGTGTGTTGTCACCCCGAGTGTCTTTCAACCTGTGGCAATTGCTTTGCTGTCTAACGAAAGGGCCAGCTCTACAATCCATTATCAGCTCTTAGGGGCTTCCAAGAAACTGTGTATTTTAGCATTTAGTTCCCTACAAATGGATTATTTCTGTTTCACTTTTAAACAGAAGCTTGATACAGTGGTACCTTGGGTTAAGTACTTAATTCGTTCCAGAGGTCCGTTCTTAACCTGAAACCATTCTTAACCTGAAGCACCACTTTAGCTAATGTGGCCTCCCACTGCTGCCGTGCCGCCAGAGCACAATTTCTGTTCTCATCCTGAAGCAAAGTTCTTAACCTGAGGTACTATTTCTGGGTTAGCGGAGTATGTAACCTGAAGCGTATGTAACCCGAGGTACCACTGTATATATGTGAAATATATGACAACAGCAGGAAACTGGAAGTTTTGATGCAGTGAATACTTTATTTTGAAAGAGTCGAGAGACACATTTCAACAACTTGAATTTTCAGTGGATCTAACATCTTGATTTCTTATTCCATGGTCTTCACAATATTCGTTGTGTGCTCTGTGTTTTGGAGTTTAGAATCGCTGGCATGGACTGCATCCGCTCAGGCCTCCGGACTGCATTTTCTGAGAATAGATGCCTGTGGCGCTTAGACGGGAGGTTGCACCATATCCACCAAAGGCTGTTCCTTCATTGGAGGTAATCATACGAGCACAGGGGTTGTATTGCTCAATGCAGAGTGGTTGGTCAGGGCAGTAGAGAGCTGGCCCAGGGATGGTCAGGACAAAGGGAGGTGGCTGAATCGTGACGGTGGAGGCAGGGCAGCTGGCGAAGCATTGGTTATATTCGGCAGACATCGTTGCTGAAGTGGTTGTGTGGATCTGAGGAGAAACATCAGGTGGGGGTGGTTGATAAAATGTACAAGGGTCAATGATAATATAATTTCACAGTGTTCAGGTCCCCCAACAGACCTTTAAAAACATATCAAACTTCAGAGGTGGACAGAAAAATATAGTGATGAATGGGAGCCAAGTTGTATAATGCCCAGGACAATGATGGAACAGACTTGTGGGTTGACATGAAGAGCCTTGCTGGATCAGGCTAGGATCAGCAACTGGTTCTCACAGTGGTCCACCAGATGTCTCTGGGAAGCCAGATAAGAGCCAGTTCTCCCCACTTGTGATTCCCAGCAACTGGCAATTAGAGGTAAAGTGCCTTTGACAGTGGAGGTTCAACACAGTCATTGTGGCTTCTGGCCATTAATAAAGTTATCTTCCAGGTTTCCAATGTTAGTTGTACTCAGAGTAAACCCACGGAAATCGATGGACATGAATAGTTTTGTTCGGGGAATGCCAATATGGTATCCTTCAGGTGTTGTGGAGTTCAACTCTCATCATCCCCACCCAACATGGCCAATAGCCAGGGACAAGCAGAGGTGTAGTCCAAACCATTTTGAGTGCAATATGTTTGCTACCCTTGCCTTAGGTCCATTCATAGCAGTTGGTCTACTCTCCCTTAGTTGAATACAACCCATAAAAAATTTAAATAGCAGTAACATCATTATTTTTAATATACCGTATTTTTCGCTCTATAAGACGCACCAGACCACAAGACGCACCTAGTTTTTGGAGGAGGAAAACAAGAAAAAAAATATTCTGAATCTCAGAAGCCAGAACAGCAAGAGGGATCACTGCGCAATGAAAGCAGCAATCCCTCCATTTTTTGCTCTATAAGACTCACTTTTTCCCTCCTAAAAAGTAAGGGGAAATGTGTGTGCGTCTTATGGAGCGAATGCAGGCTGCGCAGCTATCCCAGAAACCAGAACAGCAAGAGGGATTGCTGTTTTCATTGCGCAGTGATCCCTCTTGCTGTTCTGGCTTCTGAGATTCAGAATATTTTTTTTTCTTGTTTTCCTCCTCCAAAAACTAGGTGCGTCTTGTGGTCTGGTGCGTCTTATAGAGCGAAAAATACGGTAGCTTATTGGAAACCTTCCACCAAGAGCAAGGACATTTAATTCTAATCATTATTGGTAAATCTACACCCCCTCCACTACCTTGAATCAGTGTTCAGTTTCTGCCCAATCCTAAGACATTCCAAACATTATATGGGCTTATTAACAACATTCTACGGCTTAATCTTCCCTTTGTACAAATTGAAAATGGGTAAGAAAGCTGAAACAAAGAACAGAGCATGTCAACTGAGAAAAATGGCTCTGCTATGGTCTATTTCTCTTCTTAATTTCCACTTCCAGTTCTGCTAGCCAGTAAAGATCGCAAATATATAATGCTGAATAATTGAATTTATTATTTCGGTCACAGACCAGTTCCAGCCCACATACAATATCAAGGAAGTGATAAAACATGATAGGGATACATTTGAATTTGCAATTAGGTATAACAGGGACAATACAGATATATATATTTAAATATATATAAATTAAAACTTAGTCACTAAGATATAACCTAAAATTATCATTTAAGGCCTTAACCATTGTGATAGCACAGCTTGTTCCCTAAGTTTTATGTCGATCACACAGAATTTGACTACCCTTAATGTGATCTCAGGATCCTTGCCCTCTACCAGGGATTTTAGACATTGAAGTTCAGATTCATTTGGAGATTTTTGCATAGCAGGGGTAATAAATACCGAACGTACATCCCCATAGAAAAGGCAGCGTAACAAGGCATGAGAATGCTGAATAATTAACAAATGGCAAGTTCTAAGAAAGTAAATATAAGATTGTCAAGAGGTATTGCAAGTATCAATAGATATTTTTCAAGAATTCATGCAAAATAATTGCATGAATTATTGTAGCATGACTTACCAGGCTCTGCAGTAAAAGCAACTCGAGTGGAGTGTCTCCGTGCTGAAGGAATCTGGTGATGCTGCTGTGTCTTTTTGGGGTTTTTATACATGGTTACCAAGAGGGTGGTGCCTTTTATTTTCATAAGGTTCTAATTCATTGCTAAAAAAAATGTTTGGGCTACAAGTAACACCCAAGTAGTTTCAAGGAGTGTTTTCACCATTCATAACTCTTCTTGCTCATTGTTGATGTTTCACCCTATAGGTGGGGTCCTACGTGTGGAAATTGCCCTGGGTCAATTGTTCCAAAAGCGCTTTTGGGTGTTGGTGCTTTCTGAGTTCAATCTTATGCTAAACAGAACTGTCCGAGTCTTTTGTGACTCTTCTTTGGTGCATATAACAGATGAGGAATTTCAAGCATAGGAGAAGAATATATGGAAACTAAGAAAAAAACAAATCTCCCATATATCTAAAACCCAAGGTGGCTTCATCAAGAGGATTACAGCAGGCATAGGCAAACTCAGCCGTCCAGATGTTTTGGGACTATAACCTCCATCATCCCTAGCTAACAGGACCAGTGGTCAGGAATGATGGGAATTGTAGTCCCAAAACATCTGGAGGGCTCAGTTTGCCTATGCCTGGATTGTAGAATTGGATTGTGTTCAACCCCGGTCCAAATCTGGAGATTTTGCTTGACCAGCTGTCAACCATTATACAATATTGAAAGACAAAATATATACATATTCCTTGGCTAATAGAACTTGTTCCCCCATGGAACATGGGATTTTGCTGAGTTATGGTGCGTCCAACTTCTTATTTGATTTATGTAAGAATATGAGCTCGGAAGTATTTATACTAGAAAGATTTCATTTTTTCCAAATTTCAGGGCAGCTTTTCGATAACTCCATTCCCAAATAGATTGTGTCCATGTAATGTAGGAGTCACTGAGACGTGTATTGTAACTAATATTGTGGTATGACATGCCATATAATTTACTCTCTTCTAACTAGTTTGCTAAGGTATTCAGGTGAAAATTTGTTAATGTATCATTTATTTAATATCAGCTCATATATCACTAAGCATATCAGGCACGTAAGAAATGAAATGACCAATTTTATTGCTTTATCTGGGGAAACTGCATTTCCTGTATAATGTCAGTTGGGCTCTATATTTTACCCTGGCTGTAATAAACTAATAATTGATTGATATATTATATGCCAAGATGACAGAATCTTTGATTTCAACTATGGATTTTGTAATAATGACATTTCTTTTCATATGCATATTATTTCGTGAATTCATTTCTTGAAGTTTCTGGGTCTTGCATATACTTTAATGTATTTATTATTTCTGATTTTTAATGTTTTACGATACTTATAAACTGCTTAGATTTTTCTTCTAAAAATAAGTAGCATATACCAAAACAATTCACCACCCCCACCCAGCCAAGTAATGGGCACAAATATTGCATTCAAATGTTTTTATTAGTGAAAAGAGCATAGAAAAAAGCAGAAAATTGGAGAAAATTGTTCCACAAAACTGTGTATATTAGACAAAACTCCAAATAGACATTTGTATACAGTGGTACCTCTGGTTGCATACTTAATTCATTCCGGATGTCCGTTCTTAACCTGAAACTGTTCTTAACCTGAGGTACCACTTTAGCTAATGGGTCCTCCCGCTGCTGCCGCGCGATTTCTGTTCTCATCCTGAAGCAAAGTTCTTAACCCGAGGTACTATTTCTGGGTTAGCGGAGTCTGTAACCTGAAGCGTATGTAACCTGAAGCATATGTAACCCGAGGTACCACTGTATTATGAAAAAAAAATCACTTAAAAAAAATGATCCCCCCCCCCCCACAGGACATTTAAAAATAATGCAAACTGGTGTTAAAATGTGGAGAACTGAAGACTGGATTAACATGAAGCTGAGAGAAAACAGAAAATTGACTGATTAGCCCTTTCCTGCCCTCCTGGCTAAGCTGGCAGATGGGAGTGTTGCTGTCAGGATGTTACAAAAAACTATTTCTCAGGATGGAAATCCTTTGCAGCTTTTAAGCATCAACCTCAAGCACGTGCAAAGGGTTATTCAGGCTCTAGACATGCCACAGGATTATTCTTTTGGGATGATAAAAGGACAAGCGCTGTACAACAGTGAAAAGGTTTAAAGCTTTATTGCCCTGTAATCTTTGGAAGAATGCAAAACTGAAACCAAAATTGAGAGATCTGCCCATCTCTGCCCTCCACCCTGCTCTCCTGGCTAAGCGGGTGAATGGGAGTGTTGCTGGCAGGGTGCCTGCTGCCAGCAGGGAGGGGAAGGCTCCAAAATGGGCATTCTGGAGGTGGGGTAGAACTGGCCTGGGTTCCACTGGATCTTGAGTTGTCATGTATAGGGACCAGGCCCCTTTGTTGCACCAACTCAAGAATGGCAATTTTATTGGGACTATTGATGTGGCAACCACTCCACCACTCAATAAAGCCCCAGTGGTGGTACTGGTGGTGAGTTTGGATGGTAGCCTAAATTAAATAAATAAATTGATGATGATGATGATATTTCTTTTTTTATATTGCTGTTTATTTAATGTAGTGCTAGTGGTAGTAACAGTAGCAGTAGCAGTAGTACTTCTTACTTGCAGAAGTTGCCTTGAAAGAACTTTACTCTTAAAGGCTAAGTACACTTCTTCTTGTGGTGCTGGAGGAGACTCTTGAGAGTCCCATGGACTGCAAAAAGATCAAACCTATCCATTCTGAAGGAAATCAACTTTGAGTGCTCCAATACGTTGGCCACCTCATGAGAAGAGAAGACTGCCTGGGGAAAAAACCTCTGATGCTGGGTAAGATTGAGGGCACAAGGAGAAGGGGATGACAGAGGACGAGATGGTTGGACAGTGTTCTCAAAGCTACCAACATGAGTTTGACCAAATTGCAGGAGACAGTGGAAGACAGGAGTGACTGGCGTGCTCTGGTCCAAGGGGTCACGAAGAGTCGGACATGACTAAATGACTAAACAACAACAACACCACCACTTCTTCTTCTTCTTCTTCTTCTTCTTCTTCTTCTTCTTCTTCTTCTTCTTCTTCTTCTTCTTCTGTCACCCATCTGACTGGGCTGCCCCAGCCACTTTGGGCAGCTTCCAGCAAAATATTAAAAACCCTCCAACAGTAAAAACTTCCTTATACAAGGAATGCTTCCAAATGTCGTCGAAAAATCAGTTAGTTGTTTATTTCCTTGACATCTGATGGGAGGTCATTCCACAGGAAAGGTGCCACTACCAAGAAGGCACTCCGCCTGATTCCCTGTAACTTCAGTTATCACAGTGGGGAGCCACCAGAAGGCTCTCAGAGGAGGACCTCAGTGTCCAGACTGAACAATGGGGATGGAGATGCTCCTTCAGATATGCAGGGCTGAAGCTGTTTAGGGCTTTAAAGGGCAGCACCAACATCTTTAAAAAAAACACACAACTTTTTTATTTGTAATATATAACAACATTATGTAAAAAAATAAATCAATACATACAAGTCATATTTGGATGGGTTTGTCTGATATACAAGACTACCTTTTGTGTCATTATTCTTATTTTAATAATACAGTACTTAGGGGATAGTTTATATACCACTGTTTCCTCTTAGCCAATCAAGACGTTTTAGGAAAGTTATTGTGAAGCTGGTGTTGAGATCCAGGTTTTACTAGCTGTTGACCATAGAATAAATCCATACCACTGTCCTACAAAATCACGTTCCACATTTGCTTGTTTTTGCCTTATCAGTCTTTCCACTAAAGCATAATGCTGATTTTTGGTGTGTGTTCTCGAACTCTTCCTTCATAGTCAATTTCTTGCTACCACCCATCTAGCTGTAGCTGATAGCATTGTGATCATCTCTTAATATGCTGCATCTGAATTTTGCTCATCAAATATAGCTAACAATGGAACGGGGTAAAACTAAAACTGCTCTCCAGCCCTGTCAGTCACTTGTAAGTCTGTAAGGAGGAGGAGGACCTCCTTGTTTATCATTCACACTCAAGTGTGTGGGAGGAGAAACATGATCTGCAATAAAACTTTACAAGCCACATTAAAATGATGAACAGGGGTTTAAGAATCCAGGGCTGTAATCTTGTAATTTGCACATGGATATGAAAGTAAATAAAGGAAATAAAAATCTTTTGGAGCACACTTGTCCTTCCCCCAAGCAGTAAATGTTCTTGAGAATGTCAATTATCAGAGAAATAAAGTTTTCTGGTGCTATTGATACACAAGTCTGCACCATGATACTCTCTGGTTGAAAGTCAATGGAGATGATTATTTCATCTCCATACTCTACCATGTAGGAAGCTCTGAAACTGGTGGGGACCTTTGGCCCTCCAGATGTTGCCGTACTACAAATCCCATCTGCTCTAGCAAGCATGGCCAATGGCTAGGCATGGTGATGCTGTAGTTCAACTTTTGGAGGGCCAAAAATTCCCAACCCCTGCTCTAAATGACTCCTATGTCAGGGGGGGAAATCTGATCCCAGTGACTTAATAGAAATGTTCTAACATGGACATTTCTGATCTGAGGTCTTACTTCAGTTCTTGGGCCAATATTTTTGGGTAATCATTTGAAATAACTCACAACAAAAACTGGGTTTGCCTTAATTGCAGTCTTGGCCCGGATGGCTCATATATTGGGAAACAGATATTCCACAGAACGGAAGCTATCAATTGTGCCATGAAATGTCTCTGTCACTCCCATTAGTTTGGAAGATGGTTTACTGAAGAGGGAGGTGGGTTGGTCATATGAAAAGAATGTGTGGTGCTTAAAATGCCTGTTTGGGAAATGGATGAATCTGGAATAGCAAAAAATTGGCTGGAATCATTTTGGGAAGGAAGGGAATGTGAGTTCCCGGGAACATTACCACATCTTAGGGAATGCCTATGTTGGACAGACTTAACAAGCAAGGTGCCAAGGGCTAAATGTTTATTTGAGGCTCTAAATGTGTCATGTTTCAGACCAATATATACAAGGTGTGACAGCAATGTTAATTGAATGGTCACAGCAAGAAATATTCAAACATACATGCCTTACAGGGCTTCAAAGTAGGCCCCCTCTGATACAATGCACCGTTGACAACGTTTGTAGAACTGTTGGAATCTTCTGGAGAAGTCCTCTTTTCGTACTGCTTTCAGTTCCTTCATCACAGCAGCTTGGACGTGTGAAATGTTGGAAAATCTGTGCCCTTTCAGTGAAGATTTCGGTTTTGGAAAAAGAAAGAAATCCGGTGGGGCCAGATTGGGAGAATATGGAGGGTGGGACAACTCAGAAACCTCAGTAACGATTTCACGTGGAATATGCAATTCTTCTGCCATCATTCGGACGGACAAAGGCCGATTCTGCATCAATAACTCACAAACTCTGTCTACATTTGCTGCCGTTCTGCTTGCCACCATTCTGCCATACTAAGGGTCATCTTTGATGGTTGCTGTCCTTCACGGAAACGCATAAACCTCTCACACACTGTCTTTCAAGTTACAGCTTCCTCTCTGTACACAATTGTGAGCGTTTTGTGGGTTTCTGATGCTGACTGTATGTTTGAATATTTCTTGCTGTCCGATTTCTGTGACTATGCACTGAACTTTCCGGTCACACCTTGTATATTGGGTCTGAGTCAGAAGGGTGAGCTTCTCAGGACATCTTTCTTCAGGATTACGAAAGCATCCTTTGGTGATTTCTGAAGCAGCATTGGTAAAAAGTGCTGGCTCAGTCTGAGGGAGGGCGAAAAAAGATTTTCCTCTGAATTGGCTTTGTGATCCTATGTTCTTTCTTTTGTTCTCTTTTGATGTAGCCCATAGTCTTCATGACACACATAGAGAGACAGAGACAGAGAGAGATGCCATAAACTAAATACAGGTGATGATTAACCAATGAAACATTCTTGTATTGGTTCACAGTCCTACAGAAACCTAACCAGGCCTGTCCAGACCTCGGGCTTGCCTGAAACAGCCCTTTGGAAATAGGCCAATGATTACAAATGATGGTTGCTAAGGATGGTTACAAATAAGGCCTGGCAAAGTGACTCTTTCAGTCTCCCCTTAGATGCCAGAGACTTAATTACAATTATACAGGCGCACCTGCCATCAGTTTTGCATAAATGACCCAGCACACCGCAGCTGAATGCTCTTGACAAAGGTTGCATCAACTCTTCCTGGAAGGATGATTAGGAAGTAAGCGAAGCCTTGAGGCATGACTCTTGACTTGAGGCATAACATTATTTCTTAAATATGCTTAGCTAAGTGATGGACATGGGAAATGACTTAGAATAATTATAGTAATTTCAGGGCCCTCCAGATTTGTCGTTCTTTAATTATTGTGTGAAGAGAGAGAGAGAGAATTGGTTCATCACACTTGGGAGACAGGCAGAAAAAGTTAAGAGGTCTTATTATTACTATTATTTTAAAAAGTCTGATCAAGAGGAATTCTTGCAAATCCTCTTTACTAGACTGGTTAACTTCAAGCTTGGAGGGGGTTAAACCCTCCAAGGTTTAACAATAACTTATAAATTACTGAAACCATCCCTTTGCAATTCCCCTGTTTTCCATAAGCAATTGTTCAAATCTAACTAAGTTTCTATTTCTTTGATCTTTAATAACAATCTTTGACACTAAAGATTGAATCTGGTACCCTGAGAAGCATGGTATCAGAATATTATCCACTTCCCTTTCAATCTCCTATATTGTTAGGTATTGTTAAAGGTTCTCCCTATGATTTAAAATCTTTTAGGCTACATAACTTTTTCTCTCTCCAATGAACTATACCATAAGAGTCACACACATTTTTTAAAACCCCTGGATGATATTTTAACAGCAATAAGGGGGAAAGTCCTGGGACTAATTCTTAGCTCCTTTTACACATAACTTTTAAAAATGCTGATGTAAAACTGCTTTCAATCCAACACAGGTAATGAAATTTATGGGTTGTTGTTTTGTTTTGTTTTGTTTTAAAAAGGACACATTGTTAGTGGGGTTGAGTTCACCCCCTTGTTCTAATTCTTATTTTAACTTTTTGAAATTTTTTAATTGTTGTTAATTTTTCTTACTGATATTTTATTATTTTATCTCTTGTAAACTGTATAGAGAGGGTTTTTTTTACAGTGAAGAAATGTATACATTTTATGAACTACCACACTAAATAAATGTATCTATTGTCTGTTGGGATCTTCATTCATAAATTCAATCAGATGATGCAATCACACATTCTCCTCCCACATTCTGTGCTAATTTTTAAAACCCATTCTTTTTTTAATCCTAAAATGTTTAGAATTAAAACTAAATAAATTTGACTGCTTTGCCATTTACATAGTTGTTTATTGGGAGCTATAACTGGGCTGGGGGGGAGGAGGAGGAAATGAATATAATAACCTGAATTAATTTAAATCCATAATTTTCCCCTTATACATTATTTGTCATTTCATAGATCTGGGGAGAGACTTTTTACTGAATGGCAGAAATTAATAAATAGTAGAATTTAGATAACACTTGGGATATGAAGGAAAAATACAAGCTGTAGAACTGTGCCACACAAGAAATTCCTGGCTTTTGCAAACTGGCCTGGCTAGGCTAGCTAAGTGCAGAGCCATTGAGAAACAAGGAGCCAGGCACTAGGCCACTGGGGCAATTGGCAATGCAAAAAACTTGATTCTTATTGTTCTAGGGGTCTCATATACAATAAAGCATAATGCTGGTGGTCAACAAAAGAGGTTTAAAGACTGTAGTATAATGCAGTATATGTATATGTAAAGTATATGTAATATATTATGGTATATTATATTATATGTAATGTAGTATATGTAATGTAGAATGTAGTATAAACACCAACAATTGGGAAACACTTGCCTGCAAACGCTCCAATTGGAGAACAGGCTTCACCAAAGGTGTCATGGGCTTTGAAGACACTCAAACTCAGGATGCAAGGGAGAAACACGTGCTAAGAGGAAGGCACGCTTGGCAAATCCACACCATGATCAACTCCTGCCAGGAAACCAATGTCCCCACTGTGGAAGGACGTGTGGATCCAGAAGTGGCCTCCACAGTCACTTACAGACTCACTCTTAAAACTGTGTTTATGGAAGACAATCTTACTCGGCTACGAGGGATCGCCAAAGAAGATATAAATATATATTGTGACATACAAATTTTTAGAATAAAAATCACAATGTACATGGTGGTCAGCTGGTGACAATGGAGAGGTTATCTAAACAGAAAAGGTTATCTACTCAGAAAATACACTGGATGCATTTAACGCTCCGGGGGAGGGGGGGGATCAGGATTTTAGAGATGCTTAGGTGGGGCATGGCAAAAAAAAAAGACTGGGAACCACTGGTCTAGAGTCTCCTGCTGGGGGGCTGTGTTACTGGTTTTACTGCCCCAATGGTTTTTAATTGTTTTTCAATGGCTTTTAATCTGTGGGTTTAAAACTTTTGGTTAGGTTTTGTTCTTGTCTCAAATAAAAGGGCATAGGATATGCCTGGGAAGAGAGGAACAGGCTGCCTCTGAAGACAGTTCGGAAACTCCAGCTGGTGCAGAATTCGTCCATCAGGCTGCTCACCGGAGCAAGATGGTTTGAGCATATTCCCCTGATCCTGGCCCAACTGCACTGGCTACCGATTAGTTTCTGGGCCCAATTCAAAGTGTTGGTTTTGACCTATAAAGCCTTGAATGCCTCAGGACCACAGTACCTCAGGGGCCACCTCTCTCCATATGAAGCTATCCAGACTCAGCAATAATCGCATTATTGGCACAATCTTCCTTCAGAGGGTGTAAAACACCATCAAGAGTCAGGGGTGGAGGAAGGGGGGTGCGGTGAGGGCGGTCCGCCCTGAGTGTCACCCCTGAGGGGGGTGACAAAATGTCGGGTGGCACTCACCACGGGGCCTGCAGCGCGCCCGAGCCACGCATCTCTCCTGGGAGTGACGCGGTGGCTTGGATGCCCGCAGGTTCTGTTCTGCCCCAAGTGGTCCACCCGTTGCCTCCCCCCCCAGCTGCAGTCTTTAACATCAGCAGTCAGGAGAGTTTCAGCCCTGTTTCTGAGTTTGTTTAAAATCTAAAACAGCTTATTTTGTATTCCTTTGTAAGTTTTTTTGTTAAACCTTTTTGTAAAGGCAATACTAGAGTTTTTATAGCCAAGTCCTCAATTTCTTATTACTACTGCTTGGCTCTCTTAAATTGGGCTATGTCTAAAACTTGTCATTAAGGTTTTCATACCTTTTTTGTAAACTCAGTGAAGCTTTTCAGCCCTGCTCTTGAGTTTGTTTAAAATCATTTAAGGTTTATAATTTCTTTATTTCCTTCTGAGGAAACTGATTAGTTCAGTGAAACGAGTTTTGTAGCTGGCATCTCATTAAGTCTTTGTTTAATTCTAGGTTAATTTTTTTCCTTAAACTTTTTGATTTTTGTTATTTAGTTTAACTCTATGGTCGATTACTTCTCGTTTCAGGGATTTTCATGGGATTTCATTTGTTTTGTGTAATTTCTTGGTTCCATGACTGTCTTTTTTTCCAGTGGGAGGAGGCAGGCAGACTCCCCGGAGGCCCTGTGGAGTGTCCCGCCCCGGCTGGCTCTGCCCCTGGGTGCAGGGCACGTTCGCCGCCCCAGGCGCCCAATCGGCTTGCTCCACTGCTGTCAAGAGCAGCCACCTCCCGTCCATCTGGTCTAGGGAACCGCACACTAGCAGTGCTTCAGTCTTACATGGATTGAGCTTCAGTTTATTGCCTCTCATCCAGTCCTTTATTGAGACAGGGCAATAGTCCAGCACATCCACTGCCCCAGCACCAGGCGGTAAGGTGAAGTAGAGTTGAAAGCTCCCAAGGGCCAAACTAATACTTCTACAGTGACCAGTTTTCTTCAAGAGACAGCAATTTTGTTTAACCTCTGAATCACATATTACTCAGTAATATTTTTTTTTTGGCCAAGGTGCAATGCAGCTCCTCCAGGAATACTATTGATGGATCTTCATATGTGACTGTTTCAACCTGACAAATTTTTTGTGTTATTTCCTCATTTTTTGTTAAAGTGGGAGAAGCACTGAACGATGTATCTGGGAGAGGCCGTAATATGGTATCCATCCACTGTGACCCTATAGGCTTTTTCTATCTCATACAATATAATATATAAAATTGGTACTATTGAATTAAGCAAATTTGCCAAAGTTTTTTTTAAAAGGTATTCTGCTTCAATCTCTTCTTTAATTCAATGCAGACTCCAATCATATTGCCTTAACGTTTATTTTCTGCTTCTTCTAACCTAATTTTTAATGCCTGCATTCTTTTTAAAATTTCCTTAGAGGTTTTTTTTCATTAATTATAACCTTATTCATAGCTTTTGATTCAATTTGGTGGTATCATCCAGGCAGGTTCTCAGATCAGGTTTTTTTGTCTGTGTCTCTAAAGGTGCCATTAGTTTCAATTATTGTTTTTTGAAGGGAGACCTGTAGTTCTTTCGACATTTGTCCAGACAGTTTTTCCGTGTCATATGGCCAGCATGGGGAAACCAGAAACTCTGTTTACCTTCCTGCTGGAGCGGTACCTATTTATCTACTTGCACTTTGACGTGCTTTCGAACTGCTAGGTTGGCAGGAGCAGGGACCGAGCAACAGGAGCTCACCCCGTCGAAGGGATTCAAACCGCCAACCTTCCAATTGGCAAGCCCTAGGCTCTGTGGTTTAACCCACAGCGCCACTCCCATCCCTATGTTCAGCTCTTAGATCAGCTCTTAGATGCTTAAAAAAAAAAGTACATACTTTAACACACCCAGGAATTTATACACACACACGCCACAGACAGATTACTGGTATATTTGGGCTGCAGTAGTAGCCCTACTTTTACCTCAGAAGCATCATATGAAAAAGAACGGCAGAGAACTTGAAATTTTGATGCAGTAAAGGCTTTATTTTGAAAGAGAAGAGACACACAATCCCAGAGTTTGAATACAGATGTGCAAAGGTTAGCAAGGCAGGTTAACAAGACAACGAGGACACTGAAATGTGGTGGTGTTGTTTTTTAAGGTAACATGAAGCAACCTGTGACAACACAGAGGACTAACACCTGCAAACATTGAGTAGAGTTTACTATTTGAAAAGCCTGTTAAACAATGTCACTACATTTTAATAGACAGCCTACAATGCTTGTTTTGGAACTGAGAAGGTGAGCAGCAATGGACAAGTCTCTATGGTGAAGGCTTGCCCACACACCTTCCCCTACAACTGTAGCTACAGAGGAGCATTGGATTTCATGTATGCCACATTTCTCAGCTCAAACAGGGCAGGAGTGAGGCCACACGTGATATTCTTGCCCTTAGAACATGGCTCAGAGTCCAAAGTGTTGCAGTACGGTGGATGACATGTGTGGATGAGTTTCCCAGTAGACGCAAAAACAGGTTCTTGAAGATAGAAGTTTTCATCCCTGGCCTGCAACTCAGGGGTTGTACAAGTTGAACATACATTTCTAGAAAGCACATCTATACATTCAGTGGATGTAACATATTCATTTCTTTCTCTGTCTTCTTCGTCATATACATTCTGTGGACAGCGGTTTTGGGATTTAGAATCTCTGGCACGGGCTGCATCCACTCTGGCATCCAGACTGGAATTTCTGCGAATAGATGCTTGCAGAACTCAGACGGGAGTTGTACGCCCCACGGCTTGCACCTTCATTGTAGGAAATCATGCGAGCACAAGGGTTGCATTGCTCAATGCCAAAGGGTTGGTCAGGGCAGTACAGAGCTGGCCCGGGGATGGTCAGGACAAAGGGAGGTGGCTGAATCGTGACGGTGGAGGCAGGGCAGCTGGCGAAGCATTGGTTATATTGTGCAGACATCTTGGCTGAACAGGTTTCGTGGATCTGAAGGGACACATACAAGTAGGGAATGGATGAAGCACACACGATTAAGAAATGAATGAATTTCACAGTGTTCAGGTTCACCAACAGACATTTATGTATGTGCAAATCTTCAGAGGTGAAAAAAACAAACAATCTAATAAGGGGTTAAGGCCACATTGTATAGTAAAGAACCCCTGGATGGTTAAGTCTAGTCAAAGACGACTATGGGGTTGTGGCTCTCATCTCACTTTCAGGCCGAGGGAGCTGGCGTTTGTCCACAGACAGCTTTCTGGGTCATGTGGCCAGCATAACTAAACCGCTTCTGGTGCAATGGGACACCTTGATGGAAACCAGAGCACACAGAAACACCTTAGCAGTACCTATTTATCTACTTGCACTGGAGTGCTTTTGAACTGCTAGGTTGGCAGGAGCTGGGACAGAGCAACGGGAGCTCACCCCGTTGCAGGGATTCGAACCGCCAACCTTCTGATCGCCAAGCCCAAGAGGCTCAGTGGTTTAGACCACAGCGCCACCCACATCCCTATATTGTAAAGTACTGATGAAACAAATTAATGGACATAAGAAGAGCCCTTCTCATCCAGCAACCTGCTCTTATAGTGGCCAACCAGGTGGCAATGGGAAGCTGGAAAGGAGAACCTGAGTGCAATAGCAAATCACTCCATTTGTGGTTCCCAGCAACTGGCACACAGAGGTATATTGGCTTTGACAATGGATGCTGAATATAGGCATTGTGGCCAGTAGCCACTGATACCATTATCCTCCACAAAGCCAACATCAGTCTACCTTAGTCCTACTCAGCATAGGCCCACTGATTATCTAACAGGGACAATTTAGGTCTGGGATGGTGTCCTTCTAATGCTGCGGACTACAGCTCACACCAACCCAAGCCACCTTGGCCAATTGCCAAGGAAACCGGGCTTGTAGTTCAAAGAATCCAAAGGCTACACCTGCCTTAGGTCCATTCATTTCATTTGGCCTATTTTCAATATAACTTAATTAGATACAATCTATTTTAAAAAATAAAAATAAAAAAAGTTACTGGAGCACATGTTCCATCCCAGTACGTTTCTGAGCACAATTCGATGTATTGGTGCTGACCTTTAAAGACCTAAACGGCCTTGGTCCTGTATACCTGAAGGAGTGTCTCCACCCACATCTTTCAGCCCGGACACTGAGGTCCAGCGCCGAGGGCCTTCTGGTGGTTCCCTCATTGCGAGAAGTGAGGTTACCGGGAACCAGGCAGAGGGCCTTCTCGGTAGTGGCTCCCGCCCTGTGGACCGCCCTCCCATCAGATGTGAAGGAAATAAGCAGCTATCTTATCTTTAAAAGACATCTGAAAGCAGCCCTGTTTAGGGAAGTTTTTTTAAATATTTAATTCTGTATTGTTTTTAACACTTGATTGGGAGCCGCCCAGAGTGGCTGGGGAAACTCAGCCAGATGGGTGGGGTATAAATATATTATTATTATTATTATTATTATTATTATTATTATTATTATTATTACCTATTGGAAACCTGCCATCAAGAACTTGACCAGCTATTTCTAATCATTATTGGTAAATCTACACTCCCTTGACTGCATTTCATTGATGCTCACCTTCCACTCAATGATAGACAACTAACCCTAGACTCTGTGCGAACATCACCACCATCCTAAGGTATTACTAGTAGCATCTAATCATCAATACTCTGTGAGTATTGATACCTTCCTCCTCAAAATGGGTAATAAATCTGGAACAAAGAGGAGAGCACCTCAACAGAAAAAGAAGTGGCTCTGAAAGAGTTATTTCTTCTTCTTCATTTCCGCTTACTAACCAGCAGAGAGAACAAATATTAGGTGCTGAACTATTCTGATAAGCCAGAATTTATTCATGTTTTAATTAACAAAAAGGCAAGCTGGAGAGAAGGAAACCCAAAATTGCCCATAGGTTTCATAGAAGTTAAAACGTATTCCATCATGACTTACCAACTCTGCAGTGAAAAGAACTCAAGTGGAGTGTCTCTGCGCTGAAGGAATCGGGTGTTCTTGCTACGTTTCTTCAGGGTTTTTATAGACGGTTTCCAAGAAGATGATGCGTTTTGTTTTCACAAAGTTCTAATCCATTGCCAAATACATGTTTTCCACGTGAGTTAACACCCAAGTAGTTTCAAGGAGTGTTTTCACTATTCTCTTCATCACTGCTAATGTTTCACCTTATAGGTGGGGTTCTGTCTGTGGAAATTGCTATGGGTCAATTTTCCCCCCAAATGCGTATTTTTTTTGGGGGGGGGGGGTTGCTGTTTTTCGAGTTAAATACTATCCAAAGCAGAGATGACCAGGCCGTTTACTATTCTTATTTGGGGGTGGGGGCGGGTGGAGAAAAACAGCTAAGGATTTTTCACGGTAGGGGAAGGAGTTCTGAAAAGAAACAAAACTCACAGTAATAATAATAATAATAATAATAATAATAATTTTATTTATATCCCATCCTCCCCACCCGAAGCCGGGCTCAGAGCAGCTAACAACAGTAAAAATAACACAGTTTACATAAAATGACAATCAATTAATTGAAATACATTCTAAAATCAATTCATTCTAAAATCATTTCAGAGTCAAATTAATGGCAACCATTGGGCTAGAGTTCTATAAGGATTACAGAAGGAGAGAAGGGGAGAAGGGGTCAGACTGTGCCTTGGGGGTCACTTATGTATCTAAGTATCTAAGTATCTAAGTATCTAAGTATCTAAGTATCTAAGGAGGTTATATTGTGATTATCATAGATCTAGACTCAGACATAATTCTTGCCGGGATTTGGAGAAGCTGCTAGCCAGATTTCCATGGTTCAAAGATATCTAAAGGCAAAAGGCTTACTCTTCGGCTAATAGAGCTTCTCTACCCATGGAACATGGGCAATAAATTCATTTTGGCTTTACCTTCTCTTTGTTTTAACTTCTAATTTTTCAAGCAAAGATAACAAGAACAAAGATACTAATTCATAACGTTGTTCTATGCATGCTTTAATAGAGTTGTAATTGAGTTTAAGATGTATTTTAGTTTTCATGTAGGATTTAAATGTATTGATTTTCTTCTTTGTTTTTTTACATAGAAATTTATTAAAGATTTTTAACATATTAGGCAATAAAATCCAAAATCTTTTATAGAAAGATATTTAAAAGCAACATATCAAAGGAAAAAAATAATGTAAAAAATATATATAATGCAACATTCATGATCCTCATAAAACTACAGTAGTACCTTGGTTCTCGAACTCAATCCATTCTGGAAGTCCGTTCTTCTTCCAAAACGTTCAAAAACCAAGGTGCAGCTTCTGATTGGCTGATTGGCCCCAGAAACAATGCCGACAGCCAAATCGGACATTTGGCTTCCAAAAAACGTTCGCAAACCGGAACACTTACTTCTGGGTTTGCGGCATTTGGGAGCCAATTTATTTGTCAACTAAGCCATTTGGGAACCAAGGTACCACTGTAATTGTGTTTTATGAGGCTCGTGAATATTGTATTTTATATTTTCTTTTTATTATGTATCTATATATGTCCCTCTGTCACAATTTCACCTCAATCTTCCATCCATATATCAAGAGTTGAATCCCCCCAGTGTGGTGTAGTGGTTAAGAGTGGTAGACTCGTAATCTGGTGAACTGGGTTCAATTCCCCACATGCAGCTGCTGGGTGACCTTGGGCTAGTCACACTTCTCTGAAGTCTCTCAGCCCCACTCACCTCCCAGAGTGTTTGTTGTGGGGGAGGAAGGGAAAGGAGAATGTTAGCCACTTTGAGACTCCTTTGGGTAGTGATAAAGCAGGATATCAAATCCAAACTCCTCCTCCTCCTCCTCCTCCTCCTCCTCCTCCTCCTCCTCTCTTCTTATTCTTATTCTTCTTGAGAGGTTTCCCCCCATTCCTTAGCCTCACACTCTGAGAAAACCCACTATGATATTTCTCTCTCCCTCTTTTGATGTGCCATATGGTCTTAACTCAACACATGTACCACATGTACCATACACATTCTTGATTTGTTTCATAGTCTTACAGAAATCTAACCGGGCCAGTCTAGCCCTCTCGGGCATGTCTGAAACAGCCCTCTGGAAGCAGGCCAGTGATTACAAATGATGTTTGCTAATGATGGTTACAAATAATGGCTGGCAAGTGGCCCATCGAGTCTCCCCTTTGATGCCAGAGACGTAATGGAAGTTAAACATGTGTACCTGCCATCAGTTTTGCATAAATGACCCAGCATGTCACAGCTGGATGCTCTTGACAAGGCTTGTATCAACCCTCCCTGGAAACAGAAGGATCAGAAAGTAAACAAACCTTGGGGAATAACATTGTTTCTTGGCTTGAGGTGGAACGTTATTTCTTCACTAAGCAATGGCCGCAGAAAATGACTTGGAGTAATTATAGCCATTTCATGCCCTAGCAAATTGTTGTGGTTCGCTAAATACAGTTCCATGCAGAACACCCTGGAGGCTAGCAGAAAGAGTCTACTGAAAAGGATTTATTGCAATTCCTCTTGGTCAGACTGGTGCACTTCAAGCCTGGTGTTTGTGTGAATGCAGCTCTCTAGGTCTCACTATCTGGCTCTCCCCTGACCACATGTCCTCACTTGTCCTGCCACACACACACACACAGAGAGAGAGAGAGAGTGAGAGAGAGAGAGAGAGAGAGAGGTTGGCTGCAATGTGTTCTTGAACTCAGAGAAGGGTATAGAATCATAGTCAAAGACTTGTCAAGCTGGAAGGGACTCTGAGGATCATCTAGTCCAACCCCCCATGCAATGCAGGAATCTCAGCTAAAGCATCCATGTCACATGGACACCCAACCTCTGCTTAAACTTCCAATGAATGAGAGCCCACATCCTTCCAAGGGAGCCCGTTCCCACTGTCAAACAGTTCTTTGTTTCAGAAAGTTCTTCCTGATGTTTTGTCTGAATCTCCTTTCTTGTAAGTTGTAATAATAATAATAATAATAATAATAATAATAATAATAATAATAATACCTCATCTGTCTTATTTATTTATTTATTTATTTATTCATACCCCGCTCATCTGACTGGGCTTCCCCACCACTCTGGGCTGCTTTCAACAAAATATTAAAATACAGTAATGCATCAAACATTAAATGCTTCCCTAAACACGGCTGCCTTCAGATGTCTTCTAAAAGTCTGGTAGTTGTTGTTCTCTTTGAAGTCTGGTGGGAGGGCGTTCCACAGGGCGGGTGTCACTGCCGAGAAGGCCCTCTGCCTGGTTCCCTGTAACTTGGCTTCTCGCAGTGAGGGAACTGCCAGAAGGCCCTCGGCACTGGACCTCAGTGTCCGGTAGAACGATGGGGGTGGAGACACTCCTTCAGATATACTGGGCCGAGGCCATTTAGGGCTTTAAAGATCAGCACCAACACTTTGAATAGTGCTCAGAAATGTACTGAGAGCCAATGTATGGAGGTCCTGGGCTGCCAAGAAGACAAGACCCCCCTCTAGGCCTCGCTGATGTGGTCCAAAGCAAAGCAGAGCAGTACATTTGCCTGCAGAAGTTCCTGGTGAAGCAGTATTTATCATTCCACTGTACTGGGAATTGTAGCTATGTGAGGGGAATAGAAAAAACCTGATGACTCTCATCGACTGTAATAAACTACAGTTCCCAGAATTATTTGGGGCAGCCATGGCTGTTTAAAATGTGTGGTGTTGATATGACCTTCAACAGTTAGGAGGGTTTGTGTGCTTTTTTAAAAATAGCAACTGATAGGTAATAAATCTGAAAGCTAAAAATTCTGCATAGTATAAATGGTCTTCATTGCTCACCTGGAAAATAACAGTGAAGGGAGGGAACCTCAAAGCTCGTATCGCAAGACATGCTGCTTCAGGGAAGGGCCATAGCTCAGTTGTAGAGCATCTGCTTTACACGCACAAGTTCACAAGTTCAATCTTCGGCATCTCCAAGGTAGGGCTGGGGAAAGGATCCAGCCTGAAACCTTAGAACGCCACTCCCAGTCAGTGTAGACAATACTGTTCCTACAGTAACTGGCGCCCATTGAAGGCAAGTCAAGAGGACAGAGATGTGAGAGAAACAGATATTGGAAAGAAAATCCATGCAACGTGATGTGGGTGGAGAAAGGGCCTTCAGCCATGTATCATAGTTTTGAGAGGTGGTGTTTCAGGCTTTTATGGTATGCGCACAAAAGTCTTGCAAATACCAAGGGAGTCCCTCTTTTGATCTATGGAATGTGGGTGTGCACCAGGAACACCCCAGTGATACAGTACTTCAGGGATCTATGGTTTCATTTCGTGTTTCCTGTGCAGTTAGGTACAGACAAATATGTCCATTTTGGGTTCTCTAAGGTCACATTCATGCCATGAGAAAGCAAGAAGGACGTATGTTCCATACCTTTCAACATTCCTCAGGTGAAAATAGGGACATTTGTTTCACATCAGAGAGCTTCTCCTGCGGTCAAATACACTTATACATCTGTCACGTTGAGCAAATTAAAACCTCTCAGCCTAACCCACCTCACAGGATTGTTGTAAAGAAAGCAATGTGTGAAGGAAATGGTCGTGTACAACACCTTCAATAGATAAATGGAATGGAATAAAATTTCAGCTGTATACTGCCTTGAGTTCCTGTCAGGGGAAAAGGCAGGAGATAATAAAGATAGTGATAATGATAATTAAAATAATGGAAACTGTGAGAATGATCAGGAATATACCAGAAAGTAAATCCTATTGAACTCAGGGGGACTTACTTTTGAGTAAAATATGCTTAGGATTGCAGTGTAAGATTGCACTGCCTTTACCCAGTTACCTGGGAGTAAGTTTCAGGCACCTCAACTTCCCAAAAAGCAAAATGTGTGGGTCACCATCATGCTTTCTGAGCTTTAATGTAGGAAGAACTTGTTGCATTCCAGGGCCTCAACTCATGAGAATATGTGCAATGAGTTACAGCCTCTGCACTCTTTAGGAAATGTGTAAGATTTCCCATTTAGCTCTAGATAGATGGATAGATAGATAGAGATAGATGATAGATACATGATAGATGATAGATATAGATAGATAGATGATAGATAGATAGATAGATAGATAGATAGATAGATAGATAGATATAGATATAGATAGATATAGATAGATAGATGATAGATAGATGATAGATAGATAGATAGATAGATAGATAGATAGATAGATAGATAGATAGATGATAGATAGATAGATAGATAGATGATAGATAGATATAGATAGATAGATGATAGATAGATAGATAGATGATAGATAGAGATAGATGATAGACAGAGATGATAGATGATAGATGATAGATAGATAGATGATAGATAGATAGATAGATAGATAGATAGATAGATAGATAGATATAGATGATAGCTAGGGATAGATGACAGTGATATATTTTGCCTTGCTTATGAAATGTAATTTAACAGAAAACAATTGCTGTAATTAGAAAGTGAAGGAAGGAAGAATCAGTAAAGGAGGGAAAGAACAAAGGGTGGGAAAGGGTAAGAGGAGAAACTGAGGAAAGAAAAAACAAGAAAGGGAAAATGAGGGGTAGATAGAGAGAGGGCAAATGAAGATGAAGGGTAGGGGAAATAAAGAAGAGAGGAATAATCATAATAAATTATTATTTATACCCCGCCCATCTGGCTGGGTTTCCCCAGCCACTCTGGGAGGCTTCCAATAGAATATTAAAATACAATAATCTATTAAACATTAAAAGCTTCCCTAAACAGGGCTGCCTTCAGAAGAAAGAAAGAGGAAATGGAAGAAGGAAAGTGTAAAGAAATGAGGAGATAAGGAAGGGAAAGTGGGAGAGGTAGAAAAGGAAGGGAGAAAAGGGAGAAGAAAGGGAGAGGAAATACAGCTGCTCCTATGGGAAGCCCCCACTCTCCCCACTCAAGCTCCCTAGAAAATGATATTCAGAGGCATAGTGTCTCCAGCGGTGGAGAAGAGGGCACAGTGATCATGGCAAGTAGACATTGAAAACTTCATCCTGCACCAGATGGGGGATTTGAGCTCCACATTTTTTGGTAGCCTTATCTTTAGACCATTGAGAACATAAGACTATCCCTACTCAGCCAAACCAAAGGCCTATCCTGTTCTCATGGCGGCCAACCAGATGTCCCTGGGGAAATGACTAGCACTGTTCCCTAATCTCTATCAGTTGCTTATGTCAACAAACAAGGGGGAAAGTGGCAAGAATTCACACACATGTGCACACGCACAGGCACACAAGACAATTACAAACAATATAATAATATGTGTGCTGAGAACAACCAATTGCACAAGTGAGCAATCAAAAATATCTGTGTTGAGAGAGAGATGTTTACTATTACTGCTACTATCCATATCACTGATTATTTTATTTTCTTCAAAGATCTGAAACTATATCAGGAAGAACCATGTGTTCTGCCATTCTTGTATATAAATACACATAGTCAAGCTAAGTCTCTAGATCTGGTGCAGAGTCTGATTTTATAAACATCTTGATACAATCACATTGTTGGCTATGTTTATGTGCAGCCATCACCTGCAATAAATATATTTAGTCTTCACAGAACACTTTCCTCTCCTCTTGAATTTTTTCAGGTGTTATTCCACCCCACCCCACACCAACCCAACAAAAGAACCACAAAATGTTGTTGGGTTTTGTTTTTCTTGTGTGTATTTTTTTGCAGTTGTACTTGTGGAACTAATAAAACCAACACCCCAAATCACCTTTGAAACACTTGACCCATAACACTAACAGGACCCCACCTATGAGGCAATGGGGTGAAACATCAACAATGAGGAGGAAGAGTTACGAATCACGACGTCACTCCTTGAAACCAGTTGAGTGTTACTCAAGGAAAAATTGTCTATGGAAATTAATTAGAATCTGATGCATCATCTTCTCAGGAACCATATAAAAACCCAGAGGACACTGAGGAACCTCATCAGATTCCCTCAGCACAGAGACACTCCATTTGAGATCTTGCAGAAACTGGTAAGCTTAGCTGAGATACTTGGGCAAATCGTACTGGTGGTTTTGATTTTTTCTTTCTCAAGTTATCATTTAGTAATGTGTTGATTTGTCATCTACCTGGTTTTCTCTCTCCCTCTCTCTTGGGGTAGCCAACCTTTTGCCCTCTAGGAGTTGTGGATTACAACTCCCATCAGTCTTAGCGAGCCTGGTCAATGATCAGGGCTTATGGGAATTGTAGTCTCAGAATAACTGAAGGGGTGTGTGTGTGTGTGTGTGTGTGAGAGAGAGAGAGAGAGAGAGAGAGAGAGAGAGAATGCTAATGCTTATCTATCTAATAGATTTCATATCTACTATTCAGCAAATGGTCCCAGGGTGGGTCTCAATAATAAAATCTATGATTATACTGAAATATTGATTAGGTCCCCTCTAATATTCAACATAATATTCCAGTTTATTTTCTTTATTTTTGTTGGGCTGTATCCGACTAAGTTATATTCAAAGTAGGTCCACTGATATTAATGGACCTGAGAGAATCATTTCCATTAATTAAAATGGATTTCCTCTAAGTAGAACTGTTGGCTACAGCTCATCCTTTTTCTTCCATCAGTGAATTAGGCACTATTGCAGTCCGGTCACCAGTTCCTTCCCCAATGTTTCCTGTATACCTCCCAACTGCTGTTGATTCTTGAATGTCTTTTGGAAATTTGAACATGGATTCTTTGAGATTCAATTCACCCTTGTACACGTTTATCTACTCCCTGCCCTGATGTCTTCTTTCAGATCCACACAACCAGTTCAGCAAATATGTCTGCCCAGTGGAACCAATGCTTCGCCAGCTGCCCTGCCTCCACCGTCACAATTCAGCCACCTCCCTTTGTCCTGACCATCCCAGGGCCAGCTCTCTACTGCCCTGACCAACCCTTTGGCATTGAGCAATACAACCCTTGCGCTCGTATGATTCCATACCACGAGGGGGCACGACGTGGTGGATACAGCTCCTTCTACAGTGGTCCAGCCTCTGGTCTGAGCTCAACGAGCATCTATTCCAAAAGATTTGAGGGTGGATGCAACTCTTGCCAGTGATATTGAAGCTCTGAAGACCTCTATCCACAGAATGAATGTGTTGAGGAGCATGGACTAAGAAATCAAGAGAATGGCTCCACTGATTTTGTAGGCATAGTTTCTAGAAATGCATGTTGAACATGTACAACGTTGTGTTATAAGCCAGTGGTTTTCAAAACCTTTAACCTTCAAGGGCCCTGTTCTACCTTGCTGTGAATCGCCTGTGCATCTGTCAAGAACAAGTATTGCATCACTGAGCAATCTTCTTCGGTTCTTCTTGGGCCCTGATGAGGTCCTGTTGCTCTGCTAGGGCTCACATGGAGGCAATGTTCCTCAATGGCTACAGATTTGGGGAGACTAACATGGGCAAACTATGTGCCAGCATCTATAGATCTCCTTGTGAAAATCCTGATTAAATTTTTGAGGATGTCACCATTTGTAAACCACTGTTGTGGGCTACTTCTGTAAATTTAAAAACAACAACCAGAAATTGGAAAACAAGTTCCATTGCGCATGGCACTTTCAAAACCATCTTCGCTGAAGGCAGGTGGTCCTCCATGTAGCAACATGGTGATGTATTGTCTTATTACTGTTCCATGAGTTCAATGTATAGCTGTTTCTGATTTTGATGTTTTGTGCAAACCTGAGACTTCAAACTGTGGATCTCCCTTCCCTTTCAAAATAAAGCTTTTATTGCATCATCATCATCCCTGTTTTCCTTATTGTTGCATATGCTCGTGTTAATTTTAATCGAAAAGTGGGTCTCCTCTGGGAAAATGGAGGTGATACATTTAAATGCTGAGGAACAAGGATAGCCAATGGGGTGAGCTCCAGATGTGGACTACAATTCCAATCATCCCCAACCCCAACCATCATGGTCAACAGCAGTGGGTGATGGGAGTTGTAGTATAGGAAATATCTGGAGGGCACCATATTGGCTATCCCTGCTGAGGAACATAGTCACCGTCTTGTTCAATTGGATCAAAGGGCTATTCTGGAAAGCTGTATCTAAGCCAGGGGTCCACAAACTTTTACAGCAGGGGGCCAGTCCACTATCCCTCAGACCTTATGGGGGGGACTATATTTTGGGGGGGGGAAATGAATGAATTCGTATGCCCCACAAATAATGCAGAGATGTGCTTTAAATAAAAGGACACATTCTACTCATGTAAAAACACACTGATTCCCGGACCATCCGCAGTCCGGATTTAGAAGGCGATTGGGCCGGATCCAGCCCCCAGGCCTTAGTTTGCCTAACCATGATCTAAGGGCTTATTCAGATTTCCTTTTCCACTGTGCTTTTCAGGCCCAGGTACTTTAAAGTTCTGTGTCTGAGTGTTTTTGTTTGTTTGCTTGCTTGTTTTTTGTTTGTTTGTTTCCTGGGAAAATCCACATTTCACTGCAAAACCTGAGGAAAGCTCCAGGACAATATATATATATATATCAAATAATCAAAATCAAACCACAAACAAACAAGCACTGCTCCGACATGGAGCTTTAGGTCCTGGACCTATGCCTACAGATAGGGTACAAAAGAGATTCTGGATGAGCCCCAGCAGTCTCTGGCTACATCAGTGGAGACTTGCCCATTCAAACAAATGGGGGCACTGCTCCATCAACCCTCAGTCCCAATTAGTACCTGCCATCAAAGGCTCATTGCTGCCCTAGGACTCAGCAAGGAGGAGGATAGGAACAAAACTCAAGCCTGCCATTCGCTCTGGCTCCATCTTCTTTCTTTCTTTCTTTCTTTCTTTCTTTCTTTCTTTCTTTCTTGAGGGGTGGGATGCTAATATATCCCAATGAGTCTTCTTAATGAGTCTCCCAATGGGGCAATGCCCATCAAAACCAATTAGTTAAGAGATGTATTAGTTCCCTGTGCTCTATTAGTACAGTTTTATAAGCAGCTACAAATAGTAAAAAAATAGATGACCCAAGGAAAATACAGTCCATTCTTACTTCAATTTCCAATGTTGTTTCTTCCCAGCATTTTATAATTTTAGGGCACATCCAAAATACATGCCATATCCCAGTGCTTGTGCCTTAAAAGCTCCAAGAGGCACCACTCACTGTTCTGTATAACCAATTAAGGCACTGTGGTGTTAGGTGCCTGTGTCTCTGTCAAGGCTCTGTCAAGGCTTCGGGAAAGCTACCCCCCGGCCCCCGGTTGTAGCAAGAGCAGAGAAAACAAAATAGAGTTCTTTTTAATGATTTGCATTCAATCCTAATAGTGAGAGACAAAAGAACGCAACAAGCCTTAACAATGGTGTTGCTCAAAGCTGGGCTCCACCCCCCTGCTTCCTAGCAAAGCCATTGCCTGCTCCCAGGGAGATGTCCTTGTGGGCTGGGAGGAAGCCCTCCCCACGCACATAGAGCAGGATCGCCCCTTCACTATTGGATGGTCCTCGGCCACATCAGCCTTAGGCCATCCAGTTCGGACGGTCCGGGGGCATGGCGCGGGCTGTTTAAACTGCCCATGGCTGAGGGCTCGCCCCTATTTTTCTCCCTGCTCTGCCAGTTATCTCGTCCTCCCTCCCTTAGGTTAGGCTCTTTTATTTCTTGACCTTGCTATGGACCTCGGTTGGTTGTCTTGGTTGTCCAAGGGGCCTGGTAGGAATTTTTCCACTTGGCAAATTGGCACTGGCCATTTGCTTTTTTCGCCTACCTCGTAACAAATTGTCACAGCTTTGTAAGGTTTGGCGGTTAGGCACTGGAGTATTCGGTTGAAGGTGAGGGGAGGTAGTGGCCATCACCTACCCCTCCTAATTCAAGGGTATTCTATTAAAGGATTCAGGGGGGGGGGGCGTGGTCTCCGTCCAAAGCCCCAGACGGAGGCTAGGACCATGGCACGACCCTAAGGGAGTCCCTAGTTAATGTGCATCATCAGGGCTCTCCCTACTGGTGGTTAACCCTGACAAGACTCCTGCAGACAGGCAGGAGTCAGATATAGTTGTGTGGTTTCCAATGTCTAAGCCAATACCACTCACATTCTGTAACCAATAAAGTTGTGGCCTTTCCCCCCCATTAACCAAAAATACTGTTTCATGTGTCTTTATTCCACTTCACGGGAAGGTTTGGGACCTTGCCACGCAGCAGCACTTTCCCTTACTGTGGCCACCTGTGGTCAAATGTCTCTGATTCCGTTGTTCCTGCACCCTTAATGATTGCCAAGTTCTGGGGGAAGGAGGATCAGAAATACTCTCCAGTGACAATGTGTCAGCTGGTTGACCTTCCACACATACACCCTTCTTCTAGCACTTCCCAACTCTTTTGTCCGCTTGTCTCTGAGCTGTGACTTCCCTCAAACTCCTCAAAGCCCTGCTGTAATTCAATACTGCATTCCTCTCCTTCTGCAGAGTCAGGAGAAGTGGGGCGGTGATCTCCACCATTCCTCCTCCTCTCTCTTGCCCTCTTGAGTCCAATCCCTGACAATCTCTTTGGATGCAGTAAATGCTCTACTTCAGCATCCCTGATGGATTGGGCCATCCAGCTTCTCCTTAAATGCCTCTAGCAAAGGAGAACCCACCTTTCAATGCATCCAGTGGTAGCTGGTCCATTAGGGAAAATCAGGGCACTGCCCCACCAACCGCAGTCTGCCCTCACCCAGTCCCCAACTGCCTGCAAACTTACTTAGGGGGTGGCTCTGTCTATCATTGTCTCTGGCTCCATCTATGTCTCTCTGCCGCCCCATTGGGCACCAGCCACCACTGCACTATGGGACACTGACAGTGCATGAATCCTTGATCTGAGAGAACAAGACCATGCTTGTGTCCTTCAGCCCTGAACTTGATTCATTTCCCCAGGAAAGATGATATCCTGGGTTAAAAGTAAGTAAGAGAAAATGACCGTCGGAGGAAACACTGGGTTTTTGATGCAGGAAATGACTTTATTTTGAAAGAAAAGTGAAACATCTGGTACCACAGGGGTACAAAATCAGATATAGCTGTTAAACACAGAAAGCTTTGAGGATGTTGCTGCTGCAAGCTGGAGGTCCGCCTGCCACATTGCTGAGTTGAGACTGCTTTTTTTTAT
Source organism: Podarcis filfolensis (assembly GCF_964270895.1). Lineage (NCBI taxonomy): Eukaryota > Metazoa > Chordata > Lepidosauria > Squamata > Lacertidae > Podarcis > Podarcis filfolensis. The sequence continues at coordinate 6,407,116 of NC_139620.1, forward strand.
TTTTGAGATAGGAAATAGACTGCAAGAAGTTGTTTTCTGAGGAACATGGGTGTCCCTTAGAAGCTTATCAGGGATCTCTCAGTGAGAATATCAGTAGTTGTGGGAAAGTGTCCTGCAAGTATGGCTTGCTCAACCATCTATGACTATACTCTTTTGCCACAGTGTTGGTGTTTTCTATAGTACATATTCAGCTCAGGCAACAATGGAACCAAAAAAAAAATCTCATCAGTACCCAAAATGAACTGAATGCAATGCTTAGACTATGATCCAGAGTCTCTCTGTGACACACTGATGTTCCTTGGCAGGTGTAAATCAATGTTCCCAGAAACAGATTTTCTTTAACTTAAAAAAGGCCTGTAACACACACATTATACATAATGAGCATGGATTTCTAACATCAATGGACCGTACCCTATGTAAGGTCTACTCAAAGTAGACTCATTAAAATTAATGGACATGGCTAACTTAGATCCATTAAAATAAACTGACATGACAAATTTAGATCTATTAATTTCAATGGGTTCACTCTGAGAAGAACATCACTGGAGACAACCCAATATCTGTAACGGATCCCGTCTCTTGGTTCCAAATTCTCCGCTTTCCATCATCCTCATCCTGTGGTTCCTGGGTCTAGAAACGTCGGCTAGAGCTGCTTTCCTTCTGGGTTCTGGGCAGCGACTTCTGAGACTGGCGGCTTGAGGAGGTGTAACCAGTGGAGACGGAGCTGTATCCACCACGAGCTACCTCCTCACTGGATTGGATGGCAGCACAAGGGTTGCACTGCTCGATGCAAAGTGGTTGGTCAGGGCAGTAGAGAGCTGGCCCTGGGATGGTCAGGACAAAGGGAGGTGGCTGAATCGTGACGGTGGAGGCAGGGCAGCTGGCATAGCATTCGTTCCTTCCACAAGACATCTTTGTAGGAGTGGTGCCTGGATCTAAAGGAAGAGATTAGAGTGGGAGTTAGGAGCTGAGAAATATAGATCATAGGAGCATTAGGAACTGCTTAAAGAACATAAGAAGAAGAAGAAAAAGAGTTTGGATTTGATATCCCGCTTTATCACTACTCAAAGGTATCTCAAAGCAGCTAACATCCTCCTTTCCCTTCCTCCCCCACAGCAAACACTCTGTGAGGTGAGTGAGGCTGAGAGACTTCAGAGAAGTGTGACGGGCCAAGGTAACCCAGCAGCTGCATGTGGAGGAGCGGAGACACGAACCCGGTTCACCAGATTACGAGTCTACCGCTCTTAACCACTAAACCACACTGGCCAACTGGATGAGGCCCAACTTATCCGGGCAACTGCAACTGTCCCCACTAGTGATTCCCAGCAACTCATTTTCAGAGACATGCTGTCTCCAACAGCAGTGGCAGAACACAGCCATTATGGCTTATCCTCCATGAATTTGTCTAATCCAGGGACGTCCAACTCCCAAGAAACTGTGATCTACAAATTGTTGAGCTTTTTTTTTTAGGGAGGGTTAAACCTCCCAGGGATCAACCAGTCAGTCGTGGCTAGACGGGTTGGACATCCTTGGTTTAATCCTATAAGAAAAACCAGAAGAGCACTGTTGGATCAGGCCAATAGCTCATCTAGTTCAGCATCCTGTTCACACAGTGGTCACCCAGATACCTATGGGAAACCTGCAAGCAGGACCCCAGCACAAGACAGCTCCACTCTCCAAAATGCACATTTAGTTTCTAACCTTTGGCAACTAGCAAAAGATAGGAAAGTTCCTCTGCCGAGAATATGGATGACTTTGGGTTGCATCTAAGATCAGACCCCCTGGAATTAATGAACCTAAGTGGCTCATGTCCATGATCGTCAATGGTCCATTCTGAGTAGGACAAACATGGGATAAAGCCATTTTTTCAAAATCGATGAACCAACAGCAACCCGGAGGAAAGAAAGTCAAAGGCAAATTTAGAGAGGGGAGAAATCACCAAGAGGTTCTGCGCAAGTTAGGAAGTATATAAGCAAAACTTACCAGGTTCTGCAATGAGAAGAACTCGAGTGGGATTCAAGAGTCGAGAGAAGTTGATAGTTTTGCTCGGGATCTTCTGGCTTTTTATATCATCCTGGAGGGGAGGTGCACTTTCTTTTCATTAAGCTCTAATTAGCTGCGAACAACATTTTTCTACATGCAACACCCAAAAGTTGTTTCAAGAAGTGATTTCATTATTTGTAACTGTTCACCTTCCTTTGCTCATTGGCTCTTCATCACCGTGCACCCCATAGGTGGGGTCCTTCCTGTGGGTCGAATGCTCCCGAAGTGATTCTTTTGTCCACGTCAGAGTCAGAACAGCCTTCGTCACATCGCAGCCCAATTTCCTGGGTGTGCAATTGCTTGTGATTCTTCAATGATGGTTCAGCATCAACAGAGGTCAACAGAGTCAGGGGAAGTTCAACCTGCTCCCAAAAGAAGGAGCTATGATCTCCTGCTTCCCAGGCAATGGAGGATCACATCCCCTTCCCCATTTCTTGCAATAGGAATGCAAAATAAATTGAGTATTGTATGAATTTCAGTTGGAAACTAACAAATTCACACTTCTGGAACCAACATGTGAACCAACAAGCAATTATCTTTCAAAATGCACCATTCATAAGTAGGCACTGATAGTCTTCTCCTCCATGGATTTGTCTAGTCCAGGGGTCAGCAAACTTTTTCAGCAGGGGGCCACTGTCCCTCAGACCTTCTGGGGGGCAAGACTATTTTTTATGGGGGGGAGGGGGGAGAGAACGAATTCCTATGCCCCACAAAAAACCCAGAGATGCATTTTAAATAAAAGGACACATTCTACTCATGTAAAAATATGCAGGTTCCCGGACCGTCCGCGGGCCGAATTGAGAAGGTGATTGGGCCGCATCCGGCCCCTGGGCCTTAGGTTGCCTGCCCATGGTCTAGTCCATCACCCATTTCTGCAGCCAAGCAATGGAGACCAAAATGCATATATTCGGGGAAAGTGTGCATAAAATGCATATATTATGAAATAATGTTAAAGAACAACAGTGTTATTAAAACAGAGCATTGGAACACGAATCCCCAAGCAGCTTGCTAGCTATTTATTTATTTATTTATTTATTTATTTAGTTTGTTTGTGATGCAATTTCTTATGTGTTTTTCCATAGGGTTTGATCAAAGTAACTTTGTATGTTGCACATCACCTTGCCATATTTTTAAATATAAAGTGCAGTCTATAATTATTTAAATAAATAAGCTATGAAAATGCATTATATATTTTTTGGGGGGGGAACCCCTTGCAAAAAATATGCATAGGTTAGGAAAAACTGCAAGTGAGAATGTGTACATTGGTAGAAAATTGCAATAAATTGCTGGTGAATTTTCACAAGGTCTTTTAAGTTATTATTTTTTTAAGTGCCACAAAACTGCTGGAAATGTGAATAGCTGAATTTAAGACTGGAAAAATGAGAAACTGAAAGAAACCAAAATTGACTGATTTGTCCATCTCACATATTCAGATTTTAATTTACTGTTTTTTATTACATCTAAATGGGGGGGGGGGTTAAAGTTGCTGACTCATCTTGAATCGAGTTAGACATTGAAAAGCTAATTGCTGAGTCTAAAAGTATCATTCTTTCTGATAATCCCCCTTTAGACAGTCATTGTATCTCCCAAAGAACCTTGGGAACTGTAGTTAGTTAGTGGTGATGAGAGCTATTAGGTAGGGTTGCCGTATTTCAAAAAGTTAAAACCAGGACACCCCAAAAGTTGTTGAGCTGTTTTTAGGAAGGCCCCAAAATTGTTGAGCCTTTTTTAAGGAAACCACCAAAAAAGATCACCACCTTTCAGAAATAAAATTCTCCCTGGACATCCACCTTTGAAATTCTGGTAAAGTCCAGGAAAATCTGGACATATAGCAGCCCTGCATTAGAACACCCCTATTTCCCTCACAGTTACAATTCCAACAGTGGTTTAGCACTCCAAGTGTCCCTATTTTCGAAGGACAGTCCCAGATTTACAGAAGCTATCCCAGTTTCTGATTTGATCCCAGAATGTCCCGCTTTTCCTTAGGATGCCCCTGTTTTCATCTGAGAAATGTTGGAGGGTATGGAATAGGCCATCTCTATTTTCATCTGAGAAATGTTGGAGGGTATGGAATAGGCCATCTCTATTTTCATCAGAGAAATGCTGGAGGGTATGGAATAGGCCATCTCTATTTTCATCAGAGAAATGCTGGAGGGTATGGAATAGGCCATCTCTATTTTCATCAGAGAAATGCTGGAGGGTATGGAATAGGCCATCTCTATTTTCATCCGAGAAATGCTGGAGGGTATGGAATAGGACGTCTCTATTTCCAACAACAACACATCCTTTATTAGGCATAGCAAACCACACATTATCAAACAGACACTGTATACAAATTGTGCAAAATACGAGCTCAACATAACAAAGTTTGTCCCAGTCAGATCTTAAACTCCAGAGAAAATCAATTTACATAAGTAATACAATACAATACTACCACATCACCAATCAATTAAGAACCACTAAATCTCTTTATAATGGCCCAGTCTTTCTACATGGACATCACTCAAAAATTCAGCCACTATTAAAGTAATTTGATCATCTCTATTTTCATCAGAGAAATGCTGGAGGGTATGACCTCTCTCCCCAGGGAACTCTGGGAGAGGAATGAGGTTTCCTAACAATTCTCAGCACCCTGAACAAATGGCAGGTTCCTAGGATTCTTTGTAGAAAGCCATGACTATCTAAAGTATTATGATGCTGCTTTAAATGTATATTGTTGGTGGGCTCTTAGGGTAACTAGCTATTGTTACCCAGCAAGATTTATGGTTGAGTGGGAAGTTGAATCCAGATGCCTTCCTTTCTGAAGTAACACCCTAACCACTACACAACACTTCGTTTCAAGAATGGAAGGCATTTAAATTCTTAAAGAACAATACGTGCAGCACTGTGATTTCAGAGAGCATCTGAGGACAGGCAGCCTGACATTGGTGTGGTTTTTTTACTGCAGCAATTTTATCAAGTTTGGAATTTATAGCTGTGTGTTGTTAAAACATCTTGGGTGGAAAGACAAATTGTCAATGTCTGAGATGACTTTAAGATGATTCATTGTTTGGAGAGAGATTTACTAATTGAGAGGATTGTTCTACTAAACTCTCATTTCACAGCATTTATTCAGAGGATAGATAAGAACGTTCTAAACGAACTGAACAATCTTGCCTAGAAGGCCATAATATTATATATAGGATGACAGGCATCCCACATATTTTGTGGGCCAGGGGAGCATATTCAGAAACCTGGGAAACCACAGTATTTAAGAATGAGGTGTAGGGAAAGATGACAACACCTAAATAACAATAATAACAATAGCAAAACAATGAACTAATAACAATAACAATAGGGTTGCCATATTTCAAAAAGTGAAAATCCAGACAGAAAAGTTGTCACACACAAAAAGACGTTTTTGTGCTATTTTTATGGGAACTCGGCAAAAACAAAACTTCCAACCTGGGTCACCATATGTTCCAATTTTCATGGACATTTTTGCTGATTTCCACCTGGGCACTGCTGCAGACTGCGGTATTCTGGATATGTCCGGGAAATTCCATACAAATGGCAACCCTAAATAACAAGAACAGTTTTATTATTTGTACCCCACCCATCTGGCTGGGTTTCCCTAGCCACTCTGGGCAGCTTCCAACACATATAAAAACATAATAAAACGCCAAACATTAAAAACTTCCCGATACAGGGCTGCCTTCTGATGTCTTCTAAAAGCTGTAGTTATTTATTTCATTGACATCTGACAGGAGGGCGTTCCATAGGGCGGGCGCCACTACCAATAAGGCCCTCTGCCTGTTCCCTGTAACTTCACTTCTTTCAGTAAGGGAACCGCCAGAAGGCCCTCGGAGCTGGACCTCAGTGTCCGGGCAGAATGATGGGGTGGAGATGCCACTTCAGATATACAGATATACATTACATGGCACAGTGACATGTAATCAATTTAGGAAACCTTTTTGCATTGCCGCCAACTAGCTAAAACCTGGATTTTATTGTAGAAAAGAATCACATACATCCAATAAGTTAAAAAGTGATGTGGTTCCTGCCTTTAAAAAAATGAAGGAAAAGCTAACCTACAGGGCACATTTTGAGATAGTGGGGATAAGTTCATAGTCTCTTATTCCCTGTTCCCCTTTCCCAGTCTCCTCCCTTGCTCTTTTGTTGCCATTGTAAAAGGAGGAGGAGGAGGAGGAGGAGGAGGAGGAGGAGGAGGAGAAGAAGAAGAAGAAGAGGAAGAAGAAGAAGAAGAAGAAGAAGAAGAAGAAGAAGAAGAAGAAGAAGAAGAAGAAGAAGAAGAAGAAGAAGAAGAAGAAGAAGAAGATTCATCTAACTATCCATCATTTACACACTGACTGGCAATGGCTTCCCAGGGTTTCAGGATCATCTTCTCTCAGTCCAACCTGGAGATGCTGGTGGTTGAACCTCTGGTTCTCAGCAGGCAAAGCTGTTGCTCTACCACTGAACTATGACCCAGCGTGGGCAGCAGATGGCACCAAAGGGCTGAAAATTATCCACAGGCAAGGAGGCTGCGTAAATCAGGTGTTAGGAAACTTTGGCCCACCAGATGTCCCTGAATCTCCATCCACCACCATTAGCCATGCTTGGTAGGGCTGATGGGAGTTGTACCTCAGCAACATCTCGAGGGCTAAAAGTCCCCTACGCCCAGAATGTTGAGAAGAAGCCAACATCTCCATCTGAGTTCCAAAATTGCCAGGCTTTTACCTGAATAATAATAATAATAATAATAATAATAATAATAATAATAATAATAATAATACAGTGGTACCTCGGGTTGCATACGCTTCAGGTTGCATACGCTTCAGGTTACATACGCTTCAGTTTACAGACTCCGCTAACCCAGAAATAGTACCTCGGGTTAAGAACTTTGCTCCAGGATGAGAACAGAAATTATGCCCCGGTGGCACAGCAGCAGCAGGAGGCCCCATTAGCTAAAGTGGTGCTTCAGGTTAAGAACAGTTTCAGGTTAAGAACGGACCTCCGGAACGAATTAAGTACTTAACCCGAGGTACACTGTAATAATAATAATAATAATAATAATAATAATAATAATAATAATATCATCACCATGCCTCTATCACCTGTCCTCCAAGCAAACCATTGATAACTCACTCTGAATGAGTTTTCAGGCTGCTTATGGCTGTCTAGTGGAAGCACTGTCCAGGAAGCCATTGATTGTTTTAACCAGAGTAAGTTAATGTGGTGCTCTCCCTATGTTGTTGGACTACAACTCCCAGAATCCTCAGTCACCATGGCAAATAGACAGAGATGATGAGAGCTGTATGATGAGTCCAAAGCATGGACATGGATGACATGGAGGAGGAGGAGGAGAGTTGGAAGGGTTCCTGGGGATCTCATCCAACCCCCTGCAATGCAGGAATATGCAGCTGTCCCATACGGGGATCAAATCTGCGACATTGGCGTTAATCAGCACCACACTCTAACCAAGGGAGAAGACTTAATGGGAACAAACTACAGCACAAACAGACATGGTTGCTCTAGCAAAGAATAATACTTTGGGTATCTTAGACTCTAACAATGTCTCTACAGGAAAGCATTGTCCAATACTGATAGATGTTGGAGGTTTCATGCTGAAAATGCCTAACTGAGTCCAAAGTTGTTGTCCATATCAATTTTGTACCGGCAAAATCTCTGACGTTTGTAGATGTTCATGTGCTTTTAAACTATCTTTCTATCAGCACCAGGACAACAAAAATGTTTTTTGTGAGCCCTTGTGGTTAGTCAGGTACTTTGAGCTTGGATTTTTTTTTGGAGAGGTGGGGTGGGGTTGGAGAGCTTCAGTGCAGAATTTGGAGACATGTGACGTATCGAAGGATAGCTACATTCCAATTCTCATATAGTTTCAGTATATCTGCCTTGCTTAAAATGTTAACCAGTATTAATTTCTCACCTGTCCAGGACAGAAAACACTCAGCGAGCTGGGCCAATGGGCCAACTCGACGTAAGGTGGATTATTTATTTATTTATTTATTTATTTGAATTTATATACTGCCCTAAACCCAGAGGTCTCAGGGCGGTTCACAGAAAATTTCTGTTCACAGATTTCAACTTTCTTCATTCATCCAGGACATCTTGGTGATTTTCCTTACCTGTTTTAGGAGAATCAGAAATGGTTGTTCACCCTACTTAATCCCAATTAATTGCAGTTTGACTAATTAACAGCACTTTGCAGTGATTCATTGCAATACTTCTCCAGAACAAAGGAACCCTACTCCTCAGCCGGCAGTCCCTGAAACCAGGATCCACCTCGATTAAACTCCTACGTGGATCAAACCTTCATAAGGAGGTTTCCAAACGACTGAAGCATCCCAGGACCAGGTTCGCTTCTGTACCATAAACTGACACCCACTCAAGCAGCACCTGTGCAGGCAAACAAACATTGGGAGTAAGCATAGCAGTAAGTCTCTCATCAACTGTTCTCAGTGTAGCTGGCACAATTCCAAAATATGTTGTGTGCCATCAATTGGATTGGGGTAAGAATCACGCCGGTTCAAAGAGGCGCCAGCTTATGGAGAAGGGGGTGGATGGCATTGCATGGTGCATGATGTTGCATGCACAACATCCCAACAGCATGGCCATTAGTCAGGGACGATGGGAGGTTTAGTTCAGGACCATCTACTGGGAACCAGCTCCCTGCATCACTGCTGTAGGAATATATCACAATCAATCAGGGGAAACATATTAAATGCACTTAAAGGTAAAGGGACCACTGACCATTAGGTCCAGTTGCAGACGACTCTGGAGTTGCGGCGCTCATCTCGCTTTACTGGCCAAGGGAGCCGGCGTAAAGCTTCCAGGTCATGTGGCCAGCATGACTAAGCCCCTTCTGGCGAACCAGAGCAGTGCACAGAAATGCCGTTTACCTTCCCGCCGGAGCGGTACCTATTTATCTACTTGCACTTTGACGTGCTTTCGAACTGCTAAGTTGGCAGGAGCAGGGACAGAACAATGGGAGCTCACCCCGTCGTGGGGATTAGAACCACTGACCATCCGATCGGCAAGCCCTAGGCTCTGTGGTTTAGATCACAGCGCCACCCACATTTACAGAGATGTAAATCAGGGACAGGGAGCCCATGGCCCTCCAAACATTATTATTGTTAATTGAATTTATATACCACCCTATACCAGGAGGTCTCGGGGCAGTTCACAGAAAAAATCACAATATATAAAACCAAAATAAAAACAATAACCTAATACCCCCCCCCCCAAAAAAAGAGCCACATTTTAAAAGGTTATAGGATGTCAATCAGGTCAACCAAAGGCCTGGTTAAAAGGAAACATTTTTGCCTGGCGCCTAAAGGTGTATTATGATGGTGCCAGGCGAACGTCCCTGGGTGGGGAGAGCATTCCACAGATGGGGAGCCACTGCAGAGAAGGTCCCATTCGCGAGCTGTCACCCTCCGGACCTCTCAGGGAGGAGACACATGAGAGCCAGTGCGGTGCAGTGGTTAAGAGCAGTGGACTCGTAATCTGGTGAACCGGGTTCGAATCCCCGCAGCTGCTGGGTAACCTTGGGCTAGTCACACTTCTTTGAAGTCTCTCAGCCTCACTCACCTCACAGAGTGTTTGCTGTGGGGGAGGAAGGGGAAGGAGAATGTTAGCCGCTTTGAGACTCCTTAGGGTAGTGATAAAGCGGGATATCAAATCCAAACATGAAGGAGGGCCTCAGAAGATGATCTCAGGGTCTGGGTAGGTTCATATGGAAAGGGGTGGTGCTTGAGGTATTGCGGTCTTGAACCGTTTAAGGCTTTATAGGTCAAAACCAGCACTTGGAATTGGGCCCGGAAACTAATTGGTAGTCATTGCAGTCGGACCAGGATGATGATGATAATGATGATGATGATGATGATAATTTATTATTTATTATTTATACCCCACCCATCTGGCTGGGTTTCCCTAGTCACTCTGGGCGACTTCCAACAAAATATTAAAATACAATAGTCCTTCAGATATTAAAAGCTTCCCTAAACTTCCCTAAACAGGATCAGTGTAATATGCTCAAACCATCTTGTTCTGGAGAACAACCTGGCTGCTGAATTCTACGCTAGCTGAAGTTTCCGAACCATCTTCAGAGTTAGCCCTACGTATAGCGCATTGAACTCCCAGACCCTACAAGTGCCCCAGTTTTCCAGGGACACCACCAGAATTATGAAACCCTCCCTGGCTTCAGAGCTGATCCTGCAATGTCCCTATTTTCCACACCAGCACTGAAGAATGCCTGCTGTAAGCAGTATTACAGCACAGCTGGGGAATCAGATACATTCAGATTAATGATCAAAGGGTGTTTGAATGGAATCCACAGAAGCATCACATGCAAATCAGACATCAAAAGGGTGCCACCTATCAGAGCATATCACAATGGGGGGGAAACTGATGTGGTTTAGAGGGAGAGGCAAAGATGGATCCCTTGATAAAGGCAGTTTTGCATTGAGTGCTTTGCAAGCAACTGCTAATGAGTTGCATTAGCAAAGCCTATTGCATCACTGATTGTTTGCATGAACCAGCTGCTCTACCTCAAAGAGGAATGTTAGCTTAAAAATGCCTTTGAATGTATTTTGTCCAACAAAATCCACACTTGGGTTGCAGTTTTGAAACTGCTGTATGGTGCAGTTGCCAATTCCTTGCTTCATCTGAGAGGGGGGAAATTCTCTCCACATGAATTGACCTGGACCTTGTCATTATCATCAAAGGACCTTCTTTGTGTGCCCCTCCAGAGGATGGCAACAGGAGAATGGACCTTTTCTGTGTATGTTCCCCATTTGTGAAATGCTCTCCCCAGGGATGCTTGCCAGGCACTTTCATTACATTACAACAGGGCAAAAGCATTCCTCTTCACCTAAGCCAGGGGTCGGCAAACTTTTCCAGCAGGGGCCCGGTCCACTGTCCCTCAGACCTTGTGGGCGGCCAGACTATATTTTTTGGGGGGAAGAATGAATTCCTATGCCCCACAAATAACCCAGAGATGCATTTTAAATAAAAGGACACATTCTACTCATGTAAAAACACGCTGATTCCCAGACTGTCTGCAGGCCGGATTTAGAAAGCGATTGGGCCGGATCCGGCCCTCGGGCCTTAGTTTCCCTACCCATGACCCAGTGGCGTAGCGTGGGGGTGCAGGGGGGGCCGGCCGCACCGGGCGCAACAGCTGGGGGTTAGGGTTAGGGGCGCAAATCCACGGGTTAGGGGGCACAAATCCACGGGTTAGGGGGCACAAATTACTTGCCTTGCCCCGGGTGCTGACAACCCACACTACGCCACTGCCATGACCTAAGCCTTTAGTGGCCTTTTAAATTCTCTCTCTCTCTCTCTCTCTCTCTCTCTGTGTGTGTGTGTGTGTGTGGTGGGAAATCGTTGTTTTTGTTGTCAATGTTATGTATTTTCAGTAATTTTTTTCTAAAAAAATATATTTAAGGGTACTCTCATTTTGACTCAAGAAAATCACCATTTTATAGTTCAAACTGGGAAAAATAAATACAGTTAATGGACAAAATTACAAAGTACAAAGATTCACAAAATGTTCAGGAGTATGCATCCCCTTACGTCCCCCCAGAAAAAAAAGCAGTGTGTATTTTTCTGCTTTTATATTGTAAACCATCCTGTGATCCTTAGATGAAGGCTGGTATAGAAATTTTAAAAATAATAAATAAATAAACAACTGATCGCCCGCCCCAGAATGCAATTTGAGGCAAAACCATTAGCTTGTTGCTGAGGAGAGTTCTTTGATGGATTTCGGGGGAAGGTTTAAGATGAGTTTCTCTCTGGGTGCATTCAGAGGTGGGGACTGTTGTGTTAGTTTTCCTGATTTTAATGCTAGTGCTTCTATCTCATTTTCTAATGTTTCTTTCACACTACAGTACTTGTTGCATTATGGAACTGTGGTTTTCTGATTGATAACACCAGTGCGCCTGTCTGGTCCATACACTCAGTGCACACTCAACATGGGAGGGGGATTTTTTGCCCAAATTTGCTGTGTGGCTACAGCATGTCATTATGTGCAGGACTAGGAGATGGGAGGCAAAGAATCCCTGCATCTTATTGCAATGCTCTTGCCTAGACGTATTTGATTTGGTTAATGTGGTTTGCCAGTAGTGATGTATGGAAGTGTATGGAAGTGAGAGCTGGACCATAAAGAAGGCTGATCGCCGAAGAATCAATGCTTTTGAATTATGGTGCTGGAGGAGACGCTTGAGAGTCCTATGGACTGCAAGAAGATCAAACCTATCCATTCTGAAGGAAATCAGCCCTGAGTGCTCACTGGAAGGACAGATCCTGAAGCTGAGGCTCCAGTACTTTGGCCACCTCATGAGAAGAGAAGACTCCCTGGAAAAGACCCTGATGATGGGAAAGATTGAGGGCACAAGGAGATGGGGACGACAGAGGATGAGATGTTTGGACAGTGTTCTCGAAGCTACTAGCATGAGTTCACCAAACTGCGGGAGGCAGTGGAAGACAGGAGTGCCTGGCATGCTCTGGTCCATGGGGTCACGAAGAGTCGAACACGACTAAACGACTAAACAACCAATGTGGTTTGAGTATGCACACACCCTCTAATTCATGGGTAGGCAAACTAAGGCCTGGGGGCCAGATCCAGCCCAATCTCCTAAATCCGGACTGCAGACCCTCCTGGAATCAGTGTGTTTTTACATGAGTAGAATGTGTGCTTTTCTTTAACATGCACCTTGGGGTTATCTGTGGGGCATAGGAATTCATTCATTTTCCCCCTTCAATATATAGTCCGGCCCCCCACAAGGTCTAAGGGACAGTGGACCGGCCCCCTGCTGGAAAAGTCTGCTGACCCCTGCTCTAATTTGTTATATTTGATAAATATAACCCATTCCCCATAATCTTCGTCTTGAGTCTTCCTTCTGTTGTGCTGGTGTCAAGCTTTGTGGAATTCTTTCCTTCATCCCTGGTGGAAGCAAGAAGCAGAGATGTCAAAGCAGAAATCTTACTAATGAGTTTATTCAATCATCACAGCAGGAGACAAGGAATGAAGTTTGTCTCCGTTAATGGCAGTTGCTCCTCTCCCCTTCCTTTCCTAGTAACAGCACCTCCCTTTACAGCGGCCCACAGGGGTTAATTGTCTCTGAGTACTTTACTCTTGCACTCTCAACGACCACCGAGTTCTGGGAGTAGGGGATTCAGAAATACTCTCCAGTGATGACATGTCAGCTGGCGGCTCTCTCGGTTTTCCTTATCTCTTCTTCCAACAACTCCCAGCTCTTCTGTTCACCTGTCTCTGAGCTGTGACCGTCCTCAAACCACTACAGTAATTCAATACTGCTTCCCTCTTCTCTGGCAGCTTCAAGAGAAGAAGGTGTGATCTCCACCATTCCTCCTTCATCTTGTCCCCTTCAGTCCAGTCCCTGAAAGCTGGCAACAAAGCATTTCTGAAAGGACATCAGGATCTTTGCCAAACCCACCTGCCCTGTAGCAAAATGGTATGGCTAGAAACTCAGCTAGATGGCAAATGAAAACTTTGCACAGCAAGCAGCTCATCACCTTTCTGTGGTAGTGATTATGGGATATGGAAATGACAAGCCATTATCTAATTAAATCCTATAGTGTTGCCTGGTTATGCTATCTGACCACTGGCTGAAGTGTGGTAATGGTGTGGTTGAACCACTGGCATGATCAGCAATGGAATGCACATACATATGTCCCCGGATAATAATAATAATAATAATAATAATAATAATAATAATAATAATAATAATAATAATATCTGTACCCTACCCATCTGACTGGGTTGCCCCAGCCACTCTGGGTGGCTTCCAAGAAATATAAAAGCATAATAGAACATCACATGTTACAAACTTCCCTATACAGATCTGCCTTCAGATGTCTTCAAAACATTGTACAGTGGTACCTAGGGTTAAGAACTTAATTCATTCTGGAGGTCCGTTCTGAATCTGAAACTGTTCTTAACCTGAGGTACCACTTTAGCTAATGGGGCCTCCCGCTGCCACCGCGCCGCCAGAGCATTATTTCTGTTCTCATCCTGAAGCAAAGTTCTTAACCCAAGGTACTATTTCTGGGTTAGCGGAGTCTGTAACCTGAAGCGTCTGTAACCTAAAGTGTATGTAACCCGAGGTACCACTGTATAACCAAATAAGGCATTGTGGTGTTAGGTGCCCCGCAACAGAGTAAGTTCCCGTTGCTCTGTCCCAGCTCCTGCCAACCTAACAGTTCGAAAGCATGTCAAAGTGTAAGTAGATAAATAGGTACTGCTGTGGCGGGAAAGTAAACCGTGTTTCCATGCTCTCTGGTTTCTGCCACGGTGTTCTGTTGCGCCAGAAATGTTTTAGTCCTGCTGGCCACATGACCCGGAAAGCTGTGTGTGGACAAACGCCAGCTCCCTCAGCCTGAAAGCGAGATGAGCACCACAACTCCATAGTCACCTTTGACTGGACTGAACCTTCCAGGGGTTCTTTACCTTTACCTTTGCAGATGTGGTCTATTATGTCCCTTAGTCTTCTCCTGATTCCCCCACAGATGCACAACCCCAGATTAATCCTCTAGTTTCCCAAATATGTCCGTGTTCAGCATTTCTCCAGCAATATCCAAGGGCACCCAAACAAGCACCTTAAGTCCATTTATGTGTCATTGCTGGGGCCTTTATCCCTTAATGGTTTTGAGGCATGCTGATCCTCCTTGTGGAAAAAGCAGCATGCATGGCAATTTTTTCTTCCTTTCACCTGTTGGGCAAATCAAAGATCAGATGTAAGCAATAAATAATTGGAGTCATTTTGGGTGTGTTGACACACTAAGTGACATATCATTGGCAATTAATTGGCATAGCATAGAGGGAAGAAAGGATGCCTCATGCCCTCTGGGCTAACTAAGAAACAGTATAAAAGTTGCTGGAAGGCTTGGACTCAACCATCAATTCCTGCCATTGCTTCGACCCCTGCTGTGTCTCTGGAGAACCCAGTAAGATAAATTTCATTTTCTCTCTCTCTCTCTCTCTCTCTCTCTCTCTCTCTCTCTCTCTCTCTCTCTGTGTGTGTGTGTGTGTCCCCTTCTCAGTCTGGCTTTGTGCCATTGAAAGGAGCTCCTGTAACTCTTAAAATATCTTTAGAGTTGATGGTGAAGGTTCATCTGAAGAAAAATTCAGAGCCAGTCTCTTCTCTGGGGTCTGAAGGGCTCTTGGGGAAGACAATGTCCTTGTCTTCGTTGCTCACCTGAAAGATAACAGTGAAGGGAGGAAACCTCAAAACTAGAATTGTAAAACATGTTGCTTAAGGGAAGTGCTATAGCAGAGCATGCAGGAGGTCAATTTCAATCCACGGTACCTTCAGGTAGGGTTTCTGAAACCTTGAAGAGCCATTTCCAGTCAGTGAACTGATTGATATAGGGCAGCTTATGTCATGATCAAGCTAGAATGTGCGCAGAGGAGGGCAACCAAGATGATCAAGGGTCTGGAAACCACGCCTTATGAGGAACGGTTAAAGGAACTGGGTATGTTTAGCCTGGAAAAGAGGAGACTGAGGGAGTTATGATAGCCATCTTCAAATATCTCAAGGGCTGTCACATGGGAGAGGGAACAAGCTTTTTTTCTCCTGCTCTGGAGGGTAGGACTTGAACCAATGGATTGAAGTTACAAGAAAGGAGAGTCTGGCCAAACAGAAAGCTCAGGAAAAGTTTTCTGACAGTAGGAGTTGTTTGATGGTTGGATGGCCATCTGTCATGCTGAGATGGCAGATGGTTGGACCAGATGACCTTCGGGGTCCCTTCCAACTCTACAATTCTGTGATTCCATGATTTACATGCAGAAGGTTCCAGCACAACCCATATCAGATAGGGCTTGAATTGGTCCCTGTCTGGAACCCTGGAGAGCTACAGCCAGTCACTGTAGACAATTCTGAGCTATGTGAACCAATGCTGTATCTCTGCATGAGGCAGCTTGCTACGTTCCTATTTAAATCAGTCTTTTTTTTGAGAACCATAAGGATTGGCCTCCTTATTTTGAGAGGAGCATCTGTAAGCAGGGCTTTTTTCAGCTGGAACTCACCAGAACTCAATTTTGGCATTTCTCAGGAGGGCGCCATTGTGCCATTATAAGAGAACAAGGGAGGCGTTCATGGTGAGTTCCGGCGCCTCTCTTTCTAGAAAAATAACACTGACTGTAATTCAGTGGAAGAGTTTTATCCTTTCAAATGGATTGTTTTCTTCCCATATACATAAAATGCAAAATGTTGCCACACTGCAGTTTGCTTGGGCTCCAGCAGGCGGCCACACCAACCACAGTGTAGCAAATGGCAGAAAGGCAAGCAGATAGGTGAGCAAGAAAGTAGTATGGGCAGGTCCAGACACGCTGTTTAATGGAGGGGGGAGGCACATTACATAGTGGTTTAGCTAGCCACTATAAAAAAACACACCTTCCCCTTCATTAAAAGGTGTGAGAGTTGGGTGAGCTGTGAGGGAGGGTGGGGACTGAGGGGATGGGTGAGGTGTAAAGGGAAAGTGGTTTGCTCAGGTGTGGGGACACACACAGGAAGAACAAGGATATAGTTTGAGTTCCTCGCTTGTAGTGTTATAAATCATTTAATGTGTCAACATGAATAGAAGTTATTAATACTGCAGTTGTTGAATAAGGGATTATTATTATGACCGGAATGTAATTGAAATTAATAAGATTTTGGAATGCAGAAATGAAGAAAACCATCAAACCATCATTTCTAGCATGAAAAATGATATAATTCGGTATTTGAACGATTGGTAATTGTATTATACATTGCTTTTTGTCACAATGAGGCTATTATTGGATTGAAATTGGAAACTAATAAAAATTATTATCAAAGGTGTGGGGAAACAGCAGTTGGCAAAGGGGTAGGTGGGGGTGATGAGAAGATTGTGCAAGGAAGACAGCCCCTAGTATTGGATGTTATGATTAAGGTTGTTTTAATGTTATTGTATATTTTACTTATGGATTGATTTTAGAGCAGGCTTCGTCAACCTCGGCTCTCCAGATGTTTTTGGCCTACAACTCCCACAATCCCTAGCTAGCAGGACCAGTGGTCAGGGATGATAGGAATTGTAGTCTCAAAACATCTGGAGGGCCGAGGTTGAGGAAGCCTATTTTAGAGTTTTAAACCACTTGAAAGCCATTTGGTATATAGGTGACAGATAATTAGTAATAATAATAATAATAATAATAATAATAATAATAATAATACCTTCTAGAAACCTGAACCTCAAGATGTCTTCCTTTGGCTACAATAACTGCGCCTTTCAATGCCCACCATCAACTGTGACGATCCAGCCTCCGCCCTTCGTGGTGACCATCCCAGGACCAGAGATGTACTGCCCCAACCAAGTTTTTGGCATTGAGCAATACAACCCGTGTGCCGGCTACGGCATGCTAGGCGGGAGCAGATACCCTGCCCTTCTTCCTTCAGAGGCCTCTGAATCTGGCTCTGTCTACAACCTGCCAGGTCTCTCCAGCCGTCCTTTCAGCTCCTATGGTTACAGAAGGTATTAGAATGCTCCCAACTGGTTTCGAGAAGAACAGCCAGCAGGAAGATGAATGGCTAGATACCAACCCATGGTTACATGCATGGATCCTGTAAATGCTGAGCACCCAACTTCTTGTAGTGAGCTCTGGGTGCTCAGTAGCTCTGGGTGGGGGGTGGGAATCATGTCCAGATATCTCTTTGACCAGGTTCTTCCCCTGAACTATATATCCCTTTCCACACCTCCTCCGTATCTGATTCAGTTCCCCTGTTTTCTGTCACAGTTGAATATGCTAAATTCTTCATTCTGTAACGTCAGGCAAATGAAATTAAGTGCTCCTCTAATGGTGGACAGGAGCTGACAAGAGTATGAAGTTCATGTTCTTTCTGAGGAAGTCAAGTCATGGCTTAGACTTCCTAACCAAGTCCTGACCATCTCCATTTTGTCTTAGTTCTGATTGGCTCAACGTCTAACCCACCAAGATGAGTACAACCCAACATCCCTGAATACATGATAAAAGATGTTGAGTTAGATCTAACTAAATCATGCTCAGAATAGACCCATTGGAATTAATAGACCAGTTGGTCAAACCCATTCATTTCTATGGGCCTACTCTGAGCAGGGTTAACAAGGGATGCAACCCTTTACTTTTCTTCTGTCTTCATGATACTGTGAAAATAGAGCCGCTGCCAAGAATCTGATGGCGGCATTTAGCTATGTGGTTCCCATGCATATGACTGTTAACCAGAAGGTTGTGGAAGTTTCAGTAACTGTGCTCACTTTTGGAATAAATCCCCACTGAAAACAGAAACCAAGACCAGTCAGGATTCACCATTCAATGACTTCAACATCAAGCTTGTGTGAAACAACTGTCACAGATCCATCACCAAGCACTGCCTTGGACACAAGACTTTGCAATGGAACTTGTCTAACTTAGGTAGATGAAACCACATAGATTTGAGGATCAATCCTGTCTTACAAGTTGATGGAATTTGGACTGGAATCTAAGTTTAACTAGTCTGGGCCAGAGCCAATGTAATGTCTTGAAGAGAACCTATAGTGCTATCAGAAGTCCTCTGAAGTAGCTATTGAGCAGTAGTTACCTACAGACTCTTAGTTCCTGGCAGGAGACTTTGTTATCAATGATGCTCAGCCCTCTCTTTGGTTTTTCTTTTGTGTATACCGTATTTCATTGATCCTTCTCTATCCCATATGTCATTCTTACTGCCCTGTTGTTTATCCCAAGCCTAAATATCATATTAAAATGTATGTTTGCATCATTCACATGGTCTTTGGCTTTTACTTTACAACATGTTACTTTACAACATGTAGTCTGCATCAGTGGCGTAGCGTGGGGGGTGCAGGGGGGGCCGGCCGCACCGGGCGCAACATCTGGGGTTAGGGCAAATCCATGGGTTAGGGGGCGCAAATCCATGGGTTAGGGGGCGCAAATCCACGGGTTAGGGGGCGCAAATTACTTGCCTTGCCCCGGGTGCTAACAACCCACGCTACGCCACTGGTCTGCATTGAGGGAAGGATGACATATTCTGGTTATTGAAAAGAGCTATGTAATGGCTTTGAGCACAACACAAAGTTCTTAGCAGGCATCATGGCCCACTGCTGGTCATGAACTGGACTCGGCTCTTGACTGTATCTCCTATCATCCTTCGTTATTAGCCATAGCAGATGTGGCCAAGGGGATCTGGAGTCCAAGAATGGCTGCAGGCCACAGCTACCCATGTTGTATGGAGGTCTGAAGCAACTGAGAAATATCTTGCCAATGTATCAGCTGTAAAAGCACTGTGTGGATCCTGGGGCAAGAACTTTGTTGTCCAGTTTTTTTTTACAAGCTGCAGGATACAGTAAGGAAGGAGCTGATTGTGGCATGAGGATGGCAGTGATTTTCATTCTCTCCAGCAGCTAGAAGCAATAGCAATGTTGTACTTGGCACTGGGCCAAATGCATTTATGTCCTCCCCCATACTCTAATGTGCCCTAAGCAAAGTGTGCATTCCTGGTTAGCAGGATTAGCAAGTTTGAAGATTCATGTGTTTCATCACACTATCTCCAAGCGGAAAGTGTAGGAAATGCATCTCAAGAAGATGGGACAGATACATTAAGATACTATTAAGAGGGGGTAGGGATGTGGGTGGCGCTGTGGTCTAAACCACTGAGCCTTGGGCTTGCCGATCAGTAGGTTGGTGGTTTGAATCCCTGTGATGGGGTGAGCTCCCATGGCTCGGTCCCTGCTCCTGCCATCCTAGCAGTTCAAAAGCACGCCAAAAAGTGCAAGTAGATTAATAGGTACCGCTCCGGTGGAAAGGTAAACGGCGTTTCCGTGCACTGCTCTGGTGTCAGTGTTAGTCATGACCCGGAAAAACTTTCTGTGGAGTGGACAAATGCTGGCTCCCTCGGCCTGTAAAACGAGATGAGTGCCGCAACCCCAGAGTTGTTTGCGACTGGACTTAACTGTCTGGGGTCCCTTTACCTTTAAGAGGGGGTTGGACCAGATGCATGGCTGTCTTTACCCGGGGGTGCAAGGGGTGCAGGGCACCCGGGCGCCAAATTCTGGGGGGCGCCAAATTTATACCTACTGTATACTGGTCCCTCTTGATCGGCGGCAGTGAAAAGCAATGGCACGAAAGCCCCCCCCCCCCCGTCACTCTGTTACTCCGTAGCATCAAATATTCCCGACGAGTCAGGAAACAAAAGCAGTTTTTTACCACTGCATCATTGTTACAAGTGAGCGATTTCCCTGCTAAAGAAAGGTCAACAACTTTGACTTCCCCCCTCCCCAAAAAAGCTCAATAAAAGTTAATTTGGGGGTGCTGGGCAGATCTTTGCACCCCGGCGGTGCATATGCTAAAGATGGCCCTGACTAGATGACCATTGGCATACCTTCCAGCTCTACAGTTCTATGATTTTATCAAGAAGAGCTTTGTTGGATCAGGCCAAAGGCCAACTAGAGCAGTATCCTGTTCTCACAGAGGCCAACCAGCTGCTTGCGGGAAGCCCAGAAGCAGAATCTGAATGCAATAGCAACTCTCCCCCTCTTCCAGTGGCGTAGCGTGGGGGGTGCAGGGGGGGCCGGCCGCACCGGGCGCAACATCTGGGGGGGCGCTCACAGCTCTCTGCCCCTACCGGGTTAGGGGGCGCAAATTACTTGCCTTGCCCCAGGTGCTGACAACCCATGCTACGCCACTGCCCTCTTCCGCTTGCAGAGAAACCATCTTGGGCTGAAGACTGGGGGACAGCAGCGCAATATGTGGTGTGGCCCGTAATGTCGTGCTGCATCATTGGAAGGAGGCCTTGAGGTGGCACAGCTTCAGTGGCTGCAACTCCTCTTCTCTTGTGCTCAGGAGGACCCTGCCTTTGATTTTGCACCACACTTGGCTCAGCAGTTCTGCCCCTCAATATTGGCAGGGAAGGAGGCTGAGCCCCTTGCTAAGGAATATTGAGGCAGCTGTTGACACCTCTTTCCCCTAGAGCTGACACGCCTACCCCCTTGTGATTCCCAGAGAATGGTATTCAGAGGCAGTCTCTTTTTTTTTATAAGATATTTATTAAAGTTTTAAAAGTTTATATAAAATAGAAAAAAACAAAAAACAGAAACAGTAAAAATACATACAGAACACATACAACAACAAGTATAATTTCAATCCCTTATATTCATAAAACTTACTTTCCCGACCTCCTCATACCTCCCCTTTCTGTATTCCAATCTCTAATTAATTCAATTCAGCAAATCCTTCCCCTAATTTCTATATAATTTAAAACCTTTCTTTTCTTGATCACATAATCATTACAGCTTATAACCGCTTAATTTCTGAATCAACATCGTTCTAACCTTCAATAATTTTACAATGTTTCCTGAGATAGTCCTTAAATTTCTTCCAATCTTCTTCCGCCGTCTCTATTCCCTGGTCTCTGATTCTGCCGGTCATTTCTGCCAGTCTCCCTCCAACAGGGAAGTGTCAGGAGTGAGTGCAGGAGCCAGGCCTGTGACCAGCAGGGCTTTGCAGGACTGGGGCCTTCCTAAGTTTGTTCTGAAGAGGCAAGGTGCGGCCTCACAGGTGAGGCCGCTTGGTAACTCACTGCACCTGGTGGCAAGAGCGGGGAAGGGATATAAGGTCAGCGTTTCCCTTCAGCTCTTTGCCCCAGCAACATGTTTCCTGCCTTGCTGCATTTGGCTCCTTGCTTCTCGAACCTCAGACCCTTGACTTTGTGACTCCTTGCTTCTCAGCCCTCAGCCCCTTGACTACGTGACTCCCTGTTTCCTGACCCTTGGACCCCTGGCTTCTGGACTCTTGTTTCTGCTCTCACCCTGCCATCTTGGCCCCGGTCCTGACATCCTCAGCTAGGACTTCGATCGCCTGTAAACCGGACAGGACCGTGACAGGAAGGGAAATTATATCCACCATGGTTAGCAGCGATTGATACTAACTTGTTCCCCCAATAAACAATTTTTTTAAAAAAAACTTTTAACCAATCCATTCTGTAAACAGGAACTCTTTTTGGGATGTGGGTGTTGTGGGTGTGTGGAATTAAGTATATATATATATTATGAAATTCTTTCATCCTCCCTTGGAGCGGACCTTCCAGCAATCCCTCGCCCAATAATTCCACTGTTGCTGCAAACTGCTGTCCCTCGTGCTGATTATAGCTCTTAGAAAACAAAAATGCAGACAAACAACAACAGGAAGAAATCATTTTGAAGTGGCCCAAGATGCACAGCACGGTTGCTGAAGTACAGAGCCCATGCGGCACGATATGTGAGAACTCAAATATCCATTACTGCAGGATAGAACACATTATAGCACCACACCATCACATATAGGGCTGTTCACCAGATCCAGCTGAATCCCAGACATGGAACTGAATTGGGCCAATTCATGTTGATGTGGGAATCATCCAGATTGAGAGAGGCAGCCCCATATCGCAGCTCTAGGGGCTCCTGAGGAGGCCCCCTCAAAGCTATCTTCATCACTGGCATCATGAGACCCACCCCCGTCTACTCCTCAAGTTTTAGACCCCCCAAGAACACAATGCAAGGCACCAAGGGTGCATTAAGACATGCAGAATATTGCATTAGTTTTCCTGATAAAAATGCTAACACTTTTGTCCCATCTTCTACTGTTCCTTTCACACTGCAGTACATGTTACTGAATTTTTTTTTTAATCAATGTATCGGCACACTGTGCCAAATTTCATTCACACCAGTGACCGTAGTGTGAAGAAGAAAAAAGTCACTGGACAACGCTGTGAAATCAGACCCAAATCTGTGTGTGCGCAGACGCCCACACAACCAACCAGTGGCATAGCATGTGGGGGACCACAAGGGTGGTTGCCTTGGGCACAACATTTTTAGGTGTGCAAAATTTCAACACCAGGTGCTGCCTCAGTACAGCTGTTCACTACCATCGCTGGGCTCTATTGTAAACGGTTTCTCCATGAGAACCAGGAAGTGACCTTTCTAGACAATGGAAAGACTCTTATTTTCTTATCTCTGCGGCTGTGATCTCCTGGGTGACACAGATGCCATTAGGCAGTTGAATGTGCATGTGTACTCCATCCGTTTCCCACCCACCCCTCTGTGTCACCCCGGGCACTGGCAAACCATGCTATGCCACTGCAACCAACCTGTAGGAAATTCACACATTCACACACACTTGGATGCAGGTCACCTTTGTGTACTTTTTTCATGGGTGATAAGCCTATTCATGGAGAACCAGGCTTTCAATGGCTGCCAGTCATGATAGCTATGCTCATCGTTCATGGTTGAAGGCAGTATCTGAGGTCAGAGACAGATCACTCAGTTAAACGCATCCTGGAGTTTGGAGACTGAAGGTTGCTGGTCTGTTTCCAGCTCGTTCCATTACAAAATTATACACATTGGGCAGGAGTCTAAACATCATTCTGCGGGGGATGAGCTAACAGCAGCAAAGAAGATGAAAACATTAATTTAGAGCAATTTGGGTTGTGCTCAGAGCCCTCCTTTAGATGGTGTGTTATTATTCATGGCTGTATATATGTGTCTGTCATTCCTAAGTCAGCAAGCAATTTGGCTGGAACAGATGTAACCCGCTTCTCTTCAATCACTAGGTAAGACTCTAAATTGTTTTTCTTTCTTGCCTGCACTTTAGAACTGGTCAAGGATTAACATTGACTAAATGGCCATGTTCTCCCTCCACTGTCAGAGGCAATGTGTCTCTGAATATCAGTTGGCACAAATCACAAGTGGGGAGAACACTGTTGTACTCTGGTCCTGCTTGTCAGCTTCCCACAAGCATCCAGTTGACCTCTGTGAAAACAGTATACTGGACTGGATAGGCTTTTGGTCTGATCCAACAGGGCTCTGTTTAGTTACTGCAGATCCTCCAGGGGTCCCTATTTTCCAAGGATGGTCCTGGATTTACAGAAGCTGTCCCGGTTTCTCATTTGTTCCCGGAATGCCCTGCTTTTCCGTAAAGGTAAAGGGACCCCTGACCATTAGGTCCAGTTGTGGACGACTCTGGGGTTGTGGCACTCATCTTGCTTTACTGGCCGAGGGAGCCAGTGTACAGCTTCCGGGTCATGTGGCCAGCATGACTAAGCCGCTTCTGGCGAACCAGAGCAGCGCACGGAAACACCGTTTACCTTCCCGCTGGAGCGGTACCTATTTATCTACTTGCACTTTGAGTGCTTTCGAACTGCTAGGTTGGCAGGAGCTGGGACCGAGCAACGGGAGCTCACCCCGTTGCGGGGATTCAAACCGCCGACCTTCTGATTGGCAAGCCCTAGGCTCTGTGGTTTAACCCACAGCGCCACCTTCTTTTCCTTAGGACGGCCCTATTTTCATTGGAATTTTCAATGAAAGCTGGAGGGTTTGGTAGGACATCCCTACTTCCACCAGAGAAATGTTGGATGGTATGGAGTTATGTGATTCCCGCCCCCCCCCAAGCCATCTGTAGGCTGCCCTGCATAGGAAAGATTTTTAAATGTTTAATTTATATATATTTATATTTATTTATTGGAAGCTGCCCAAAGAGGCTGGGGCAACCCATTTAGATGGGTGGTGTATAAATAATAATTGTGCAGTGGTAAACCCCAGACAGAAATAGCATGAAAGAGCAGAAAGGAATAAAGAACAGCATTGGTGATTCATAGCGTTTCAGCTTGTTGAACAGCTTATATAGCACAGATGACTGAGAACCTGCATAATGTGTGAGGGCAATTTGCCCATTGTGTTTCAAAACATATGAAGAGCCTGTGGAGGCAAAGCTTAGCCATTATGTCCAGTAGCCACTGATACCCTTCTCCTCCTCCATCAATTTGTCTAATCCTCTTTTGAAGCCATCCAAGTTGGAGCCAACTGTTGCCTCCTGCGGGAGCAAATTCCATAGTTTAACCAGTGCCAAGGTTGCAGGTCTGATCACCGTATGGGACAGCTGCATAGTCCTGCATTGCAGGGGCGTTGGACTTGATGATTCTTGGGGTCCCTTCCAACGCTTCAGTTCTATGATTCTGTGGGAATCAAAGAAGCCATAACTGTCCCGAACCTTCCAGTGTTCAACTTCATTGGATGCCCCTGAATCACAGGGAGCAGAGAGTGAGAGCCAGCATGGTGTAGTGGTTAAGAGTGGTAGAAGGTCCCATTCATGAGCTGTCACCCTCTGGACCTCTCAAGGAGGAGACACATGAGAGCCAGTGTGGTGTAGTGGTTAAGAGCAGTAGTCTCGTAATCTGGGGAACCGGATTCGCGTCTCCACTCCTCCACATGCAGCTGCTGGGTGACCTTCGGCTAGCCACACTTCTTTGAAGTCTCTCAGCCCCACTCACCTCACAGAGTGTTTGTTGTGGGGGAGGAAGGGAAAGGAGATTGTTAGCCGCTTTGAGACTCCTTTGAGTAGTGATAAAGCAGGATATCAAATCCAAACAACAACTCCTCCTCCTCTTCTTCTCTTCTTCTTCTTCCTCTTCTTCTTCTTCTTCTTCTTCTTCTTCTTCTTCTTCTTCCTCTTCTTCTTCTTCTTCTTCTTCTTCTTCTTCTTCTTCTTCTTCTTCTTCTGTTCTTTAAGCAGTTCCTAATCTCCTATGATCTGTATTTCTCAGCTCCTAACTTCTTCTTCTTCTTTTCTCTATCCATGCCATGCATAATATTACAAACTTCTATGATGTCACCTCTATTGTGTTCTAATTTTTCTTCATCTTAAACAACCTTCCTTTAAAAAAAAATACTTTAAAAGAAAAACACTATAGAAATGATATACTGGTAATCTAATTCCCTGCATTTTTGTTGTGGCTGTCATTGTAGATCCTTCTGGTTATTCCACCAACATGGCTCGCTACAGACTCAGTGTCACACATTCCTCCCAGCTTCGCAACTCAGATGTTATGTTAACACCGCCATCCATCCATGTGGTTGTTCCAGTAATTCCGAATGCTTCCAAAGAGATAGCCACTGCTAAACATCAACCCTGCTATGGTTCCCTGTGTGACATAAGTTCTTGGCCACGCAGGGCTGTTCATTCCTCCTTACCAACTTCTGAGTCTTTTAAGGGAAGAAAAGCCACTCATGGAAAATCTTACACTCTTCGAAGAAAGCCACCTCTCCTCTCATACAGGTATATAAGAGTCTAACTGGGCAGGAACATCCAGTGAAAACAATCTATAAAGGACAATCTTTCTAAAGTCTTATTTCCCACTCCCCACCAGAAATGCTAACCATGCATAATTCCAGTTGAAAGTGTGCTACTTAAAATAATCTGGCCTGGCCTTATACCGAGGTCCATCAAGCTTGGTTTTGTTTATGTTTATCACCTGTGGCTCTCCAGGGGTTTTCAGACAGGGTACAAATCGCAGCCTTGCCTGGAGGTACCAGAAATTGAACACGGAACCTTCTGCAAGCTACAAATATGTTCTACCACTGAGCCATAGTCCTCACTGGGAACCACAAGGTTAGTGGGAGAAGAAAAAGGATATCTGTACAGAGGTGTAGCCACAGAGAAACCTATCCACCACCACCCCATGGATATTCCAGACTCCTTGTTTAGATTTTAAAGTTTCTGGGCTTTTTACACATGTGAAGATATACAATGAAGCATGCAAGAATGATGGATTGCTTCAAGTGCTCCTTTGTGTCCCTTGTGCTGAATGTTAGATGGGAAAGTCCTTGGGATGGAGACCCTACCTTCTTGTCCTTTGAAAAGGGCTGTGCATATCACTAGCAGAAGTAAATAAATGCATCAGCTGATTCAAAATAAATGAGAATAACAAAGAAACAGGCTTGCTTCTGCCTCCTTCTGTCCTGTCCTGTGAATAACAAGCACTGGGATAAGTGACATGCCTTTGCTTCGTTTCAATTTTAGGGAGTGGAGTTATGCTATTGGCGTTTGATACAATGAAATAGCTTGAAACACATTATGGTAACTGCAGGATCCTACAGATGTTCCCTCAGGAGCAAATCCTCTTGTGTTCTGCTGGGTTTTCTCCCAAGTTAAGTGGTCACAGGATGGAAAAAAGGGCCCAAGTGGAATCTATGGGGCATTCTGCTAAAGTCTTCCCTGGTTAAAAGGCTTAGGGAAGACACTTGGAATAAGCGACAGTGGACAAGGTAGGGCAAATTCATGGAGGATAAGGCTATCTATGGTTACTAGCCAAGATGGCCTTCCTCTGCCTCCACAGTTGGCGGTAGTAATGCTTCTGAGTACCAGTTTTTGGAAACCTCAGAAGGGGAGAGTGCTCTCATGCTCAGGTGCTCCTTGAGGGGTCACCACAAGCATCTGGCTGACCACTGTGAGAACAGGATGCTGGACTTGATGGACCATTGGCCCGATCTATCAGGCCCTTCTTATGGTATTACACTTACGAATGGGGGAGGGTAATGGGAAGCCATCCCAACTCAATACAGTGGTACCTCGGGTTACAGACACTTCAGGTTATAGATGCTTCAGGTTACAGACTCTGCTAACCCAGAAATAGTACCTCGGGTTAAGAACTTTGCTTCAGGATGAGAACAGAAATTGCGTGGCGGTGGCATGGTAGCAGCAGGAGGCCCCATTAGCTAAAGTGGTACCTCAGGTTAAGAACAGTTTCAGGTTAAGAACGGATCTCCAGAATGAATTAAGTTCTTAACCCGAGGTACCACTGTATGTAGGGTCCTCCTCCTCTCAGACAAAGACATTTGCACCAGCTACCCCCAAGGCTGTTGAGAAGCCATCTGCCTGATTGTACCCCAGCCTTTGGCTGATGGGAGCTGCAGGCCAACAAGATTTGGAAGGCACCAGGTTGAGGGTGGCTGTCATATCTTACGTCACTACACTGCCAGGCAAGTTGCCATGTAACCAATCCGAAAACCGTTTTTTTGTGTTTCTGCTAATTAGCAGGAAATGGGGTTTTTGCCTGACATGAATCTGTCTGTCGTAAAGTCAGTAGAAACATCTTGTGGTTCATCTGCAAAAAAATGATGGTGCAAGTAACACACAAGGTAGATTTTTAGACGGACGAGCCTTTTGTCTCCATAGCATCCCTCAGACTCTTAGAGGCTCTGATCCATAACATCAAGTTCTTAGTAGGCATCATTGGCTCCTGCTGGCCATGAACTGCATTAACTTCTAATATCCTCCAAATTCTGATGATTTGTTTTATAGCACAGTTTTAGGTATCCACCCCCCCAAAACCTTGGAGAATGTAGGGTTGTAGACCATGCTAGTCCTACTCAGAGTAGACTGGTTGGAATTAATGGGCATGATTGACTCATTAATTTCAGTGGGTCTGCTTTGAGTAGAACTTGGTGGGATACAACCCTTAGTCTTCCCTAAACAGTGAAGGTGCTCTAACCCTCTTCACTGTTTTAACTCAGTTCTAGAAATCATCTCAGCAGTGGTCTGTATGCTTTATCCTTCCTGGGTGTCTGTGCTTCAGTTAATACTGGGGAAAGCAAAACACCGCAGCCCCTCCATTTATGCTTTTTCAGAATAGGACGTGTGGGAAGCCAGGGAAGGTGGCTGAGGGCTTCAGAAATGCTTCCTGGAAAGTTCACACACACACACACACACACACAGAGAGAGAGAGAGAGAGAGAGAGAGAGAGAGAGAGAGAGAGACACTGCATGCTTGACACTTTGTTTACAGGTTCCACTTGTGTTTATAATAAAAATACAAGTGCTGAGGAGTACTCTCATCTTCCACAAGGTAGCAGCACATTTCCACTTTTTAAAGCTTTGCTACGGGAGCGGGACCTTCTCATTGTTGCTAGTACAGTGGTACCTCGGGTTACATACACTTCAGGTTACATACGCTTCAGGTTACATACGCTTCAGGTTTCAGACTCCGCCCCCAGGCCTTAGGTTGCCTACCCCTGATCTGGAGGGTCAAGTTTATTCACACCTGCTTTCTGTATTTTGTTCCCTCACCCATAATATTTTATTAAAGTTTTTTCCTAATATAATGAAATAAAAGGAGCTAATCTACATAAAAACAAAAACACACACACACACACACACAGAGAGAGAGAGAGAGAGAGAGAGAGAGAGAGAAAGAAAGAAAGAAAGAAAGAAAGAAAGAAAGAAAGAAAATACAGAGTCCATAGCCCTTAACCCTTGTCACACACAGAAACATAGCTGTCAACTTTTCCCTTTTCTTGCAAGGAATCCTATTCAGAATAAGGGAATTTCCCTTAAAAAAAATGGAAAAGTTGACAGCTATGCACAGAAAGAGGTAGACCCTCCCAGCTCTCACCTAGGAGCTTCCCTTTCTTCTCCCAGTCTCTCACCCTGGGACCTTGCTTTCCCTGCATCTCACTCAGGGTCTTCCAACCAACCACTCACCACCTTTCTTTAAGAGAAACTCTGATTAGATTTTTGGCATCTCCCCAATTTTGGGATTTCTTGGGTAAAAAATGATATAATTGTCAGTGAGTTTGTTATTACCATCAATACTATGACTACTACTAATGCAGGCAGTGACCGTTTTGGGTGTGTCTGATACACACCCTGCACACACACACACACACACACACACACACACACACACACAAATCACACTAAACCTGGAAGTGACCCCAAAACGTCACAAAAAGGGACAGAATGGGGAAGGGCCAAAATGGGGTGCTTGCAGGCTTCTTCAATGGGTATTTTGATGACGCTTGATTTCACAAACACACAATGACCCAGAACGCAACCCTTGCACAAACAGGGAGTTGCCTGTATATTATTTGGTGTTATATATACTCTGGCTCTTTAGAGCCTGTCGACTTCCTTCCCTCCCACCTCATGGCTTTCAAAATTAACCTTCATTGCATTTTGTACGTTTCCCAGTTCTAATTACACTCATTACAAAATAGCTCAAAATGTAAATAAAAATAGAAAAACAGAAAATTTCTCATTACAAGTCTTCAGACAACGCTGTTAGTGATGTTAATTGCTTACAATCTTTCAACTATCGTATAAATTTACTCCAGTCCTTTTGGAATACTTGATCGTGCTGCTTTGGGATTTTTCCCTGTCAGCTTCGCCAGTTCTGCAAAGTCCATCATCTTCATCTGCCACTCTTCTTTCGTTGGTACTTCTTGTTGTTTCCATTTTTGGGCTAAAAGAATTCTTGCCACAGTTGTTGCATACATAAACAGTCTTTTATCTTCCCACTATTTGGTTATTTACGGCAGAGTCTGAGACAGTATGAGACTATCTGAAGGACGGGCTGATTTTCTGATTAGATATTTGGGGACATAAGAAGCTGCCTTAAACTGAGTGAGACCTTGGGTCCATCTAGATCGCCATTGTCTACACTGGCTACACCAGGAGTGACATCTGAAATTTTAAAAAACTCCAGAATATTACATGTCAGTCAAGTCAAATGCCAAATATGTGAGGTTGTATGGAAAATGTACTATTGGCTGTATAAGTAATAAAATGATGCCAATCTATATTTACCAAAAAAAAACAGGCTGAAAATTATAGTCCTTTTCTAGATTTTAAATGATGTGCTAATTTCACCATAATTACAATATTACATTGTGAGTGAGGCCACCTCTCTAATGTAAGGTATGGAGAACCCCATGACATTCCAAATGATAGGAATGACATAGGGTGGATCTACACACAGAAAATCCCCCCCGCTATAAATAAGTCAGAAATTAAATAGTTATCACAAAAGAAAGGGGGGGAAAACCTATGTAAAAATCACATAGAAAATTTGTTTGCTCTCTGGCGCCATCTGGCATTGCATGTTTATAACGCATTCAAAGTGTTGCTTTTGACTAACGTAGCTGAGTCCCTGGATGCTATCCTATGGTTGTGAGGACTACAATACTGATATCATGGTTGTGTGGTTTCCTCTTTCTTTCTGCTGAAACTTCCAAGCCTTACACACATACACCTGAACCCAGGAAATAATTAAATCATCCTGGGATGAAACGGCAGGTTGTGCAATTGACATAAACCCATGTATCGGAAGGCCAATTAGGAAAGAAAAACAAATAAGTCACAGCCCGAAGCCTGTAATACTGATTTAATCATCTGGATGACTGCGTTTGATTTGACAGATTTGGACAAGGCGCAGTGAGGTTCTGTATGGTTTTGTAATTCTAGATAAACCTTTTAAAACAGGTTAATTTTAAGTATAGTGAATTATTGCGAAGATGATACGGTATCCTTAACAGGTGAACATCTGATGATCCTTACTAGGTTAGGTGAGAAGGGTCCCATCTTGTACAGCAGGGGTAGGCAACCTAAGGCCCGTGGGCCGGATGCGGCCCAATTGCCTTCCAAATCCAGCCTGCGGATAGTCCGGGAATCAGCGTGTTTTTACATGACTAGAATGTGTTCTTTTATTTAAAGTGCATCTCTGGGTTATTTGTGGGGCCTGCCTGGTGTTTTTACATGAGTAGAATGTGTGCTTTTATTTAAAATGCATCTCTGGGTTATTTGTGGGGCATAGGAATTTGTTCATTTTTTTTTCAAAATATAGTCTGGCCCCCCACAAGATCTGAGGTACAGTGGACCGGCCCACGGCTGAAAAAGGTTGCTGACCCCTGTTGTACAGTATTCTCTTCTCACAGTGGTCTTTGGAAAGTCTGCAAGCAGAACCTGAGCACAGCGGTAGTTCTCCGCAGTTGTGAGTCCCAGTAGCTGGTATTCCCAGGAAACTTTCTTGAACAATAGCAGTGAACTTTAGCCATCATGGGACGTGGGTGGCGCTGTGGGTTAAACCACAGAGCCAAGGACTTGCCGATCAGAAGGTTGGCGGTTTGAATCCCCACGACGGGGTGAGCTTCCGTTGCTCGGTCCCTGCTCCTGCCAACCTAGCAGTTCAAAAGCACGTCAAAATGCAAGTAGATAAATAGGTACCATTCCGGCGGGAAGGTAAACGGCATTTCCATGCGCTGCTCTGGTTCTCCAGAAGCGGCTTAGTCATGCTGGCCACATGACCCGGAAGCTGTACACCGGCTCCCTCGGCCAGTAAAGCGAGATGAGCGCCGCAACCCCAGAGTCGGCCACGACTGGACCTAATGGTCAGGGGTCCCTTTACCTTTACCTTATTGTCTGAAGGGGTTATTAGTGCTTTCAATGTATGGTGTGAATATGGCTACTCACTCTCTCTCTTACACACCCTCCAACATTTCTCTGACTAAAATAAGGACATCCTATTCTCGAATAATAACAATATTAATTAATTTTATTATTTATACCCCACTCACCTGAACGAATTGCCCCAGCCACTATGGGTGGCTTCCAACATATATAAAAACATAACAAAACATTTAAAAACTTCCCTAAACAGGGCTATCTTTAGATGTCTTCTCAAGGTTGTATAGTTACTAAACTGGATCAGGGATCGCGTATCTCCATACCCTCCAACATTTCTCTGATGAGAATAGGGACCTCCTAAGGAGAAGTGGGACATTCTGGGATCAAGTCAGAAACTGGGACAGCTTATGTAAATCCAGGAGTGTGCCTGGAAAATAAGAACATTGGGGGGGGGGGTCTGCATTTATTCATAGTGTGAAATGAGCAGCCAAGCAACAAGAGGCTAAAATTATGACAATTTCTTAAAATATTCAGTGGACTCCATTTTTCTGGGGTGAGATGGACTGGAGGGGGGAGAGAGAGAGAGCGCGTTCATCTCTGCCACTCTTCATTGCTTCTTCAAAACAAGCCTTGCACTATTAGCCTTGAGTAATTGTAATAAATACTGCTTGCCCTTTTTTCTGCCAGGCAGGCAAAACAGCAGATAATTACACCCTCAAGGCAGGGAGAGGTACTGGTTGGATTCCCAGCAAAGGGAAAGAAGGATCTTTGAAGTGCTTTCACAAGATCCCTGTAATGGTTTGTTCCTTGTCATGGGATATGAATGCCTGTCAACAGCAGCTTATCAAGTCATGTTCAGATGCCTGCCCTGGCTTTGTCAGATGACAGCATTTTTAAAAGAGAGAGAGAGAGAGGGAGGGAGGGAGAGAGAGGAATGAATCATCGCTGTGCTTAATGCCTATCTGCCAAACAACAAATGATCTGGAATATCGAGAGCGGAGCACCTGTGATGATGAGGTTTTGTGAGATATCTGGCTTGAGGGATTCCCTCCTCAGAGGGTTGGGCCATAGATACTTTGCAGCAACTTTTGTTCACTGGCCTGTTTGTGACATCTCTTTTCCTCCCTCCTAGCATCCCAGGGAATAAGGAGTTGCTGCGTGACTTATAAGCTTTGAGAAAGGAACAAAGAATAGCTACTGGGTGATTAAGGCAACATAGGTAATCTGTGGACCTCCTTATGCTGGCCAGGCTCATAAGATTGGATCCTGTTTGTTTGTTTTAATTTTCACATTTATATCTGATTTGGTTTCCCCCAAGAGCTCAACGTGGCATACATGCTCCTCCTCCTCCTTTAACGCCCACAGCAACCCAGTTGATAGAGAAGAGATGAGCTGTTGATGGTGGTGAGGAAGGTATAACCATTGACTTACACGGAGTCAGGAGGAGATGAGACAAATTTGTGGATAAGGACAGGTCTGCCACATGGACATGGTAACTTAAATCTCCAGTTTCTGGGGGACTCTACCTCTGAATTCCACTTGTTGAGAAGAATGCAGTGAGGGGAGCCCACTGCCTTCTTGCCCCCTGTAGAGTGATCCAGCTGAACTATTCTGATAGTCTTACAGCCTAAATCTGTTTGAAAGAACAAATCCTCCCAGCTGCCAGTGTTTACCTTCTGAGATGCACGCCACAAGATAAAAATTGAGCAAGGATATCATATGTATTTAGATTTTGCCTTTTGGGTCACGTTGGACTTCTGGTGCACTGTCTTTTCTGCTCCAATAGGAGGAGTGCATTGATTAGAAGGGGAATCTATGCACTGCCATCTGACAATGATCCTTAGAAAGTGTCAGGAATGAGCCAGCTCCTAGCGAAGGTTTGCAGCCAACTGCAGAAAGCAGCCTGGAACAGAGAGGCTTAGATGTTAGTCAGGAAGGGGAGAGCCGGCAGCTGCAGACTTCAGCTCTGACTGACCTTGATGGGCAGGCTGCTAAGGCAGTAGCTGAGAGCAGGCTAGAACACAGCCAAAGCTCACAGGAAGCACAAAAAGGTACGAACAAACTCAGAGACAGCCTCTGAGAACAGGAAGAGGTTGGAGCTGATCCATTAAGTCTGAAGAGTCAGTGGATGGGAGGGCTGCTAGATAGGAAGCAAAAGAAGAAACACAAGGGTCGTAAGTTCAATATCTTCTGTAGACTCCGGAAATAGTTTTCAGAAGGGTCATCTTGAGTAATGATGCCAGAGGCTTTGTTGGAGCCGTCCTGAGCTATCTGTTTGTTTTTGCAATAAATCCTCCTTTTTAATTACCTACGCTTACTGCGTTATCAAGCTGGGAACCTGGACTCCTGACAGAAAGAGGCCTTCTATCCACTGTTGTCTCTTATCTGACAATGTTCCTATCCTCTCTTTCTCCAGTAGTAGTATAATGCTGATGATTGTCCCACTTTTACTCCAAGGAGCTCAAGGAAGTGTGCATGACTCTCTTTCTTTCAACTTTATGTTCATAACAACCCCATGAGATAGCTTAGGCTGAGATACTGGCTGATTCAGGGTCACTCAGAGAACTTCATAACTGGGTGGAGACTGGAACTCTGCTCTCTGAGCTAATAGTCCAATACTCTAACCACTGCACCACCACTGTCTCTCATGGTATGTCCTTCCATTGACTTGAATACATTGGGAAATATTTACACTTACACATCAGCATTTCAACCACTTCAAAGCAACTTCAGTGGTATTACTGATAAGCTGATGAAAGTTGCAGCTACGGTCCCACTTACCTGGGAGTATCCCACATTTAATTGAATGGGACTTAGCTCCGGCTAGGCTTGTGGAATACTGCATTCATGTGCTACCTAATTAAGTCCCACAAAATGTAGTGACAATATATATCAGATGGTTTTTTTAAAGAAAAGGATTAGAGAAATTCTATTACTTAACTGAGGATGATTTGGCTAATTGAGGGCGCACCTAATCGCGTCATTGGTTCAATGTGGTTATCAGGGGAGAAGCACAGTGTAGGCTGATAGGCACCTTGAGGCAGCCTAGTAGTGATGGAAGGCTTATCTCTGAACTATCATTTCATGGGTAACCAACCAGGTGTGGTTAGGACTCCACCTCAAATCAGAGCCATCCAGTATGGCCAATGGTCAGGAATGATGGCACCTGTGGCTCAGCAACATCTAGAGGCACATGGGTTAGCCACCCCCAGTTTGCAGAGACTTGGGTTAGGACGCTTCCCTGGGTTCTGAGGACTCCATTGACACAAAGAAGTATGAGGGCAGCTAACTGTGTATTCTGATGCAGATCCCTGAACACAATACAGCCATGTGTCCTGAGCCCATACCCTCCAACATTGCTCCGATGAAATGCGAACCTCCTATTCCACACCTTTGTTCATTATTTCTAAAATTTGTATACTGCCCTTCATCCATAGATCTCAGGGTGGTTCACAGCATAAAAATGTAATTTAAAAACTCAAAATACATACTAAAAACAAGAACAAAAAAATAACAACACAAACCAAGCTATAGTCAACTGGGAGGAAGTCCAATTAAACTTACTCAGTATATGAATATAGGATTACGCTATAAAATATTGTAAAATGGGGCATATTGAGCAATGCAGCAGGAAGGTGTGGCCACAATCTCTCTCACCATATAATGCACCACTTTGCATGTGTGTAACCTTAATGAGTGTTTGTGAAGCTTCATGGGATTCCTTTGTTCTAAAGAATAAGAAATTGAAACCTCTCCCAGATAGGGTCATTATCTCCTGACGAAGATTATAGGCAAGCGAAGCCCAAGGCAAGTGAAGGGAAGGCCACCAGGTCAAGGCTGACATATGGAATTCCCTGTTCCCCCAAAATTCCGCTGGATAAAACCAAAGGCCTACTGCCCACACACCTGCAAAGCAGACTCATGAGTCCCAAGCATTGGGGAAATGGTTTTATTTATTGATATATAATTGGAGGAACTGCTAAACAACTTTACCCCATTTTAAAAAGTACAGGCAGGTGAGGATTCATGCCTAGACCCCTGGGCAAGTTGTGGCTCCCCAGTAAAAGATGGGGAAGAGATTATGTCCTTCTAGCTAGGTGAACTTTGGGTAAGAAGCCAACATGGGCTGCCTTATCAGGCCCATTGGTCCATCCAATGTGTATTCCCAACACTGTCCAACAGCCGCTCTCCAGGTTTCAGAATAGAGACATCCTTAGCCCTACCTGAAGATACCCTACAGGGGATTTGACCTGGCTTGGAGCCTTCTGCTAGCCAAGCATGTGTTCTACCCCGTGGAAAACGGTCCTTCTTCTAGAAATACAATACGATTCCATCCCCCAGGGTTCTGGATGAAGGGTTGACTTAAAGAGAAACTTGGGGAGTTGCCTTATACAAAGTCAGATTATTGGTTCATCTAGCTTGGTTTGTATTGGCCAACAGCAACTCACCAGGGTTTCAGATTGGATACATTCCCAACCAGACCTGGAGACGCCAGGGACCTTCTGCATGCAAGTCAGATGCTTTAAAACTGGACCCATGCAGGCTTTGAAACTGTGTAATCAAAGCTGACATTTTTTACAGTTTTAACTTCATAAAAACTTCATAAAAACAACAACACAGCTCTGGGCTTTAGTTCCCCCTTTAAACAAACAAACAAGCAGAAATCCTCAGGAGGTTTTATGTGTCTTATGACGCTGACACAGAGACATGTTCTACAAGAGAGTCATGGTATGAAACTACTTCTCCAGGTAGCTTGTATTGGGGTGGGAGCAGGGGAGGAACCAACTCAAACAAAGAAACTGGGATTTTTAATAAGCATAATTACAGCAGTTAGAAGTAATTGCAAAGGCAGCTGAGCTTCTCCGAGCAGTTTTTATTCCAGATGAGACAATGCAGGTGAACTCCTCTGAAACACACTAATTTTGTGCTTTCAATAGAGGCTTAGCAACTGCGACTTGGGAACACCCATGCTTGATGCACTAAGACCAGTGGAAATGGATAAAGTTGCATGGAATCGCTAAGAGATTCTATCTGAAATTTCTCCAACTGCCCTCAAAATAATCCAGACTGGATTATTGCAATGTGCTCTGTGTGGGACTGTCCTTGAAGACAACTCAGGAACTTCAACTGATCCAAAACGCAGCAACAACAAAATTTAAAAATTTGGCTTTGTAATTTGGAATTTATGTGATGTGATTTAATTTGATGTGATTGGCCAGTTAATAAAAGTTATTTTAAAATTATTTTCAAAACGCAGCAGTTCCTTGAATGGTCTTCTGCTTTTGATAAACTCTTTAAGAGGAAAGGTGATTCTTTGATGTCAATCTGGTGCAGACATTATTGTTGTTGTTGTTTAGTCGTTTAGTCGTGTCCGACTCTTTGTGACCCCATGGACCAGAACATGCCAGGCACTCCTGTCTTCCACTACCTCTCACAGTTTGGTCAAACTCATGCTGGTAGCTTCGAGAACACTGTCCAACAATCTCATCCTCTGTCGTCACCTTCTCCTTGTGCCCTCCATCTTTCCCAACATCAGGGTCTTTTCCAGGGAGTCTTCTCTTCTCATGAGCAAACCTTATAACCATTGCTTATAACAGGCTTGGGAAATTTTGGGCCCTTTAGATGTTGTTAAACAACAGTTCTCATCATCCCTGGCCATTTAGCAGTGATTTCTAGAGCAGATGGGAGTTGTAGTTTGGTAGCATCTGGATGGCCAAAGGTTCCCCAAACCTGCCTTATACCCTGAGCAGTACAAATGGAAATATCATACCCCCCCCAACCTTTTCCTCAACACATGCAAAAATCATTCTAGAATTCCAGCTTCTTTATTTCTGTACAGAGTCTCTTTGAGGGTCAAAAATCCTCTCAAGGCTCTTCACAGAGGCAACCATCAGAACTAATTCAAGACATTAGCCATCTAACACAATGCTACCATAGGTAAAGGCAGCAACACATAAAAGTATAGATCAGATGTGGGGAACATTTTGGTTCTCCAGATGTTGCTGAACTAGAACTCCCACCATCGCTGGCTATTGGGCATGCTTGCTGAGGCTGATGGGAGTTAGGAGACCAACCAAAACTGGAGGGCCACAGGTTTTCCAGAACTGGTATACACCAGCAACCATATTTGGATATGAATTGCTTGGGGAAACAAGGTATTTAAGACCTATTCAAAAACAATTGGAGAGGGACACACACATATCTTTCATTGGAGAGAGTTCCATAGGGATGGAGCCACCACTGAAAAGGTTATGTCTCTTGTGCCTACCATGGATTGGATGGATTCTAGTGATAAGCCTATAAGAAAGATCCCTGTGGGCCCACACAAATTCATATAGACATAGGTGGCCCTTTAAATAATCCCACCACAAGCTGTTTATGGCAAGGATGGGGAAGCTATGGCCCTCCAGATGTTGCTGGACTTCAGTCCCCACCAACCCTGATGAGTGGGCATGCTGGATGGGGCTGATGGGAGTTAGATTCTTAGATTCTAAGAAAAACAT
Organism: Podarcis filfolensis; assembly: GCF_964270895.1. Lineage (NCBI taxonomy): Eukaryota > Metazoa > Chordata > Lepidosauria > Squamata > Lacertidae > Podarcis > Podarcis filfolensis. The sequence continues at coordinate 6,445,659 of NC_139620.1, forward strand.
CTAGATTACCCACTCCTGATCTAAATAGCTTCCCCTTCTCATTGGGGAAGGGGAAGACTGCTGCATTTACTCATCAGTAAGAGACGTTCCTCCTTATGAGCTAGCTGTTGTATATATTAAATGCCATGCGTCCATTTGCATTTTCCAACATCTGGAGAACTCAGGTGCCCCAGGTCTGCTCTAGATGAATCAATAGCATGACTCCATATTGAGAAATTTCATGTGGTTATGGAATCTTTGATGCAATTGTCCTAAATCCAAAATGGTGCCCCCTTTTTATTTGGAGTCTCCATGCCAGCATTGCAAGGTAAACACCTAGGAATGAACTGTGGTTGAAGCTGCTCATTCATCAGTGACCCAAGGCTGTCAGAAGGGCCATGCTTTGAAATCCCTGTAATTACCCAGACTTCTTTGTTTACAATGCCAGATCACAATCTCGGTGTAATAGAAGGGACAACACCCTGCTTGCTCCTTTCATGTTGCTTGTCATGGGTCAGGAGGAAACAAAATTAATTGCTTCTAGCCTGATTCTTCAGAAAAGGTCCTTCTTGCTGCTTCTGGGTGCTTCTGCCGTGCATGGGAGAATCTGTGTTGTATCCAAGTTCCATCCTGCACAGAGTAGGCCAGGCATGGCTAATCTTGGCCCTCCAGCTGTTTTAGGACTACAGTTCCCATCATCCCTGACCACTGGTGCTGTTAGCTAGGGATGATGGGAGTTGTAGTCCCAAAACAGCTGGAGGGCCAAGTTTGGCCATGCCTGGAGTAGACCCATTGAAATTCAAGTCCGTCCTTTCCCATGGGTCTACTCTATAATGTTGTATACACTATAATGTTGTATACAGCACTCTGTCCATTTCAGTTTCTTTTTTTCTAGTTTTCAGTACAATTTACTAATTTCATAATCATCTATCTATAATCTTTGCCATCCTCAGAATAGCACCCTGAATGTTAATGGGCATGACTTAGCTTATGGCAATCAGTCTTAAGCATTTTGCTGATCATTTCTTCTAAAGAGGTGTCAATCACATGCCATCACCCCTTGAAGTGTTTAAAGCTAAACCCCTAGCTTAGTTATTATATGGGGCTCAGATTTGGCCAGACACTGACCTTGGATCTACAGAAGCTGTTCAATCTAAATTCCTAAGGCAATTTTTTCCCTGTTCCATCCTGTGTTCCAAATTCTTCATTGCACTTAGACGCTAATTCCCCTCTGCTGAATTACAGATTTGGCACAGGAACCCACTGGTCTACTACCCTTAGTATCGCAAGATTGTCAAGAGAGTGCTCAGACTAAAATTGCCAACCAAATTTGTGGAAGTGTGAATTTCTAATTATAGGTGTGTTTTAGCTCAGATATTCATTTGGGAAGTACACATTAGGCGGGCACACGTTGAAATGTGAATTGAAGCAAATCCCACTCATCCCCATTTTGAAACTGGGGAGAAAATAAGAACCTGCTGATTTAGGTCAATGGTCCATCTAGTCTCACACTCTTTTCACAGTTGCCAACCAGATGCCAATGGGAAGCCCTGACTACAACAGCAACTCTCCTCATCTGTGAGCCCCAGAAACTGGTACTCAGACGGAAACTTCTGACTATGGAGGGAGAGTGTGGCCTTGTCCTCATTTATCTATTTTTTTCTATTGCTCTTTTAAAGCCATTCAAAATGGTGGCCAGTGTTGTCTCTTGTGGGAAAGAATTCCATACTTCATCTGTGCCCTGCATTAACTTTTTTTATTAATTCATAAACAAGTCGATGGCATTTCTTAATCTCATCCCCACACATGATTGAAAGGACCCAGGAGAAGACAAGCAATCTTATGCGATGCAAAGCTTTATTGGAAACAAGGGTGTGGAATGTAGAATGTAGCTGCTCGTAACATTACTGACAGGGTGTGAATGAAAAGAATGCAGAAAAATGACATACAGATAACAAAGTTTGGCTCACCAAGGTGTGATTTGCAAAGCAATTTGTAAAGTTATGTGATTGAGAACTTTGAGAAACAAAAAACTTAATTTTCAAAGGTTCCAGACATCAAAACTTTGGGTTCACTCCATCTTGAATTGTAGGTGTGCGTGTGTGTTTCGGAGGCGATGAGCATTTCTCAGAAGAAACAATATGTACTAAGCTCAGCAATGCTTTCAAATATCTTGAGTCTTCTTGGTCTTCCTGGAGATTTCTTCTTCTTCTGGGTTTAGCATGGCCCACAACCAATAGAGCTGCCACTGTCATGCCTCCAGTGACTGGATGGGTGTGATGATCCTGAGCCGTAGTAACACGGGTCACTGGAAGCAGATCGGCAGCTGTAACGGCGCCGGTAGGCATAGCGTGGCTGGTGGCAGCTGGGAGCATAGCACGGGTCGCAGGAACTTTCGCCGTAACCGCAGCGATACCCATAACCACGTGGTTCGTGGCAGCTTCCGCCATAACCACAGACACTGCTGTATTTACGTGGCTTGTAGCAGCTGCTGCTGCCTTGGCCGGAGAGGTAACCACAACCTTGTGGCTTGTAGCAGCTTCCGCCATAACATGGGTCACAGCAGCTTCCGCCATAGCCAGAGCTGTAACCATAGCCATGTGACCCAGAGCAGCTTTTGCTGTAACTGTAGAGGGGACTATGGACACACGGTTCATAGCAGCTTCCGCTATAACCGCAGAGGGATTTATAGCCACGTGGTCCATAGCAGGATTTTCCAGAGATGTAACCATAACCTTGTGGCCTGTAGCAGCTTCCTCCATAACTGGATTGGCAGCTGTAGCCACAAGGATCATAGCAGCTCCCGCCAGAGCCAGAGATGTAGCCATAACCTTGTGGTCTGTAGCAGCTTCCTCCATAACTAGATTGGCAGCTGTAGCCACAAGGATCATAGCAGCTCCCGCCAGAGATGTAACCATAACCTTGTGGTCTGTAGCAGCTTCCTCCGTAACTGGATTGCCTGCTGTAGCCACAATGGTTATAGCAGCTTCCGCCATAGCCAGAGACATAACCATAACCTTGTGGCCTGTAGCAGCTTCCTCCATAACTGGATTGCCCACTGTAGCCAGAAGGGTTATAGCAGCTTCCGCCATAGCCAGAGACATAACCATAACCTTGTGGTCTGTAGCAGCTGCTGCCACCGTGATAGGGTCTGTAGCAGCTCGTGTGAGAGATGCTAGGGCCTGAGCTACTGATGCTTTGTGGTGTGTGGATCATTTGAAGGCCACCAGGTGGATAGTTGCTTAGAAGACTGATGCCAATCATCTTTCTTGGAAAGAGGCACACCTGAAACCCACAAAAGCAGAAAAAATCATTGGTGGGAATTATCTAGTTCAGGGGAGGACCAGCAACAAGTCGTTGTGCTCCTCTTTGCCGCCTGATTAATTTCCTTTTTTTACTTCTAACTCCCTCCACCTCCTTCTCCTAAAGAACTTCCTACTTTTCAGAACTGGCAGCAACTACTGGCGCAGCCAGACAGAGATATAGCATGGCGGGGGGCACTGGGGTAGTTGCCCCAGGTGCAAAATTCTTAGGGGTGCAAAATTTCAATACAGCTGTGCTCTTCAGTCACTGAGCTCAACTGAAAACGGCTTCTTCCATGTGAACAAGAAAGTGACCTCTCCAGACAACGGAATGACTTCTCTTTCCTTATCTCCGCAGCTGTGATCTCCTGGGTGACACGGATGTCATTAGGCAGCTGAATGTGCATGCATACTGTGTCCATTTCCCTTCCTCAATTCCACATGGTCCCAGGCACTGACAACCCATGCTATGCTACTGCAGCCAGGCAGCCACTGAGTGGGGGCCAGAGAACATTGGCAAGAGTCCCCCTGGACTTGCTCCTCCTCTTTGCAGTTGTAACAAGCCTGCTCACCTGCCCCTCACTCTGGCCCCAGATGAGATGAACAAGCAGTGGTGGCGAGAAATAGATGTAGCTGCCACTTCTGCGTAGTGGCAGGGATGCCAAAGAAGAGCAGCTACCTAGAATGGCAGTGAGAGGGTAGACTCAGGAGAGGCGGGCATTAGGGGTGTATTGTCAAAGGACTCCTGAAAACTTGGAGTCACCACCACTCCTCCTTCTTTCACACACAGATAAAAATCTATGCTCTTGTTCACCCTTTGAGTGGATGCCTTGAAATTAATGTACCCATTAGGGCAGTTCATAAAAAAACTTTTTTTTAAAAAAAAAATGCCTGCTCCAAAGGTCTTATTTTACTACACTAGGGATTATATAGCGATATCTGAAATTTCATGCATATCAGTTAATATATTGACCCTCCTCCACAAAAATAGCTGTTTACTTGGCCATTTTCCTATGTTGTGAAAGCTGAACTTTCAATTCAGTGGAGCAGGGTCAATATATTAACTGATATGCATGAAATTTCAGATATCGCTATATAATCCCTAGTCTAGTAAGATAAGACCTTTGGAGCAGGCATTTTTTAAAAAAAGTTTTTATTAACTGCCCTATTACCCATATAAATCAGGCCCATTAATTTCAATGGGTTTACACTAAATAGGATGAACACTGAATACAACTCTACGTAGTATTATAGGTGGGGCTTTTTGGGGGGTCAGTCTGGATGATATCCATGGGCCCCTTCCAGTCCTTTGATTATGTGTTTGTGAATTTAGCATCTACGAGTGGAAACCTGGTGAACCGGTCAGCCCAGTTCTTGGCCTTGGCTGGCCTCGTCAGCATCTCTAAGAGTTAGCTAAGAAGAGATTGGGGACAACTGAACATGCTTCCAGGATGGGGTAGGCATTTCCCATCTGACCTGACTGGATGCTGTATCATCCTAGGAAGGAGAACAATAGGCCAGGGGACCTAGTTTTGGTGTGTGGTGCTGGAAACTGGAGACACAGAAGCTTGCCTTGCTCTGTGCTGAATCCAAAGCTGTGGGAAGTCCCTGGGAACCTATTGTGGAGGCAAGATCTGTGGTGTGCTAATGCTGTGAACCCCTCTATCCTACGTTCAGGTTGTATATGTATGTAAATAAAACCCTGTACCCCAAAGGCACCACAGTCTCCGCCGACCTTTGTTCCAAGGAAACTGAACCCTGGGTAAGTGCTGGAACCAATGGACTCTCTCGCAGCTCTGAGATGAGGACACATGCAATGGTATTTATAAATGTGCATGTAGGCCACAATGTTTTGGGGGAGATGCATAGCCCACACAAGGAACTTGCATATCACAGCCTACAATCGCAATACAATTCAAACCAAAAGGAGGTGATTGAAGTAGTAGCTGCAGATAAAACAAAAAAAAATTTTTCTTTCCAGTAGCACCTTAAAGACCAACTAAGTTAGTTCTTGGTATGAGCTTTCGTGTGCATGCACACTTCGTCAGATACCTATCTGACGAAGTGTGCATGCACACGAAAGCTCATACCAAGAACTAACTTAGTTGGTCTTTAAGGTGCTACTGGAAAGAAAAAAATTTTTTTGTTTTGACTATGGCAGACCAACACAGCTACCTTTCTGTAGCTGCAGATAGTTCTTTTAAAACATGGGGGCAGTTAAAAACAAGACAGCAGTACAGTTTCGAGCAGCTAAAACCTTGTACCTTGTGAATCAGCTCTCCAGTTCAGGAAATGAAGATCTACATTAGAGGGGAAAGTGGCCAAGATAAGCATTTTAGAAATAAACAAATAAATAAAAGTGCTTAAAGATTTGCACAGTTGAGTCTGTCAGGGAAGTTTGGCTGACCTGACCAGTGCTTTCACTTTTGAGAGGACCCTCTACACCTCACTTTGCTTCATTCCCTTGTGATTCTCCATGAGACATTTTGCCTTCCAAAGCCTTCAGCCTTGGAGGGAAGGATGAATCCACAAAATAGGCAGCCAATGGATTAACAGACTTACTACTAAATTGCCTAGAACCTTCTACATGAGCACTTGTGGCTACTTTGCACTTAATCCTCTCATTAGTACATCTATTCTGGTTGGCAACGAGAATGTAAGGATGCATTGCTTCCATTTCTGCTCTGTGTTCCATGGAATCATAGAATCGTAGAATTGGAAGAGACCCCAAGGATCATGTGGTTCGACCTCCTGCAATGCAGGAATGTCAACTAGATCATACATGACAGATGGCCATCCAACCTCTGCTTTAAAACCTCCAAGGAAGGAGAGTCCACAACCTCTTGTGGGAGTATGTTCTACTGTTGAACAGCTCTTACTGTCATAAAGTTATTGCTGCTGTTTAGCCAGACACTCCTTTCTTGTAACTTGAATCCATTGGTTTAGTTCCTAGCCTCTGGAGCAGGAAACAACAAACTTACTCATCTTCCATGTGACAGCTGTTTAGATATTTGGCAATGGCTAGCCTATCTCCTTTCAGTCTCCTCTTTACTAGACTAAACATAACCAGTACCCTCAACCATTCCTCATTGGGCTTGATTTCCAGACCCTTGATCATCTTTGAATCCCGCGACAGGGTGAGCTCCCGTTGCTCGGTCCCTGCTCCTGCCAACCTAGCAGTTCGAAAGCACGTCAAAGTGCAAGTAGATAAATAGGTACCGCTGTGGCGGGAAGGTAAACGGCGTTTCCATGCGCTGCTCTGGTTCTCCAGAAGCGGCTTAGTCATGCTGGCCACATGACCCAGAAGCTGTATGCCGGCTCCCTTGGCCTATAGAGCGAGATGAGCGCTGCAACCCCAGAGTTGGCCACGACTGGACCTAACGGTCAGGGGTCCCTTTACCTTTATCCTATCTCCTTTTAGTCTCCTCTTTACTAGACTAAACATAACCAGTTCCCTCAGCTGTTCCTCATTGGGCTTGATTTCCAGACCCTTGATAATCTCGGTTACCCTCCTCTGGACATGTTCCAGCTTGTCCATATCCTTCTTAAATTGTGGTGCCCAGAACTGGACACGATATTCCAGGCGAAGCACCATTCCCATTCCTTTGCCATTTGTCTTCTGTCAAAACCAACATTACTCATTTCACTGTCCACTGCGGTGGAATTACATGATGCACACCATTAATTACGCAAGTTAAATTGTCCATACGTTATTCCACCCTCTTTATTTCAATGTAAAAGAAACACAAGGCAAGCGGGAAAGAGAAACCTAATCCATTATGAATTGCTCACGGTTTGAAAGCAGCAACAATAATGAATCTCAATCCTATTCCCTGGATTAATCTCTGTTTCAGATATAGCATGATAAAGCAAACATCATCTGCTTCTAGATTCAGGTAGGTAGCTGTGTTGGTCTGATGCAGTTGCTGAATTACAACTTATTACCAAACTGAAAACTATGGAGAGACCTGGTCTGAACAGAGATATTGGATTCTTGTCTCATTACATATGCTAAAGCTGTTTTTGGTCATTTGCATATTATCCCTTGCTTTTTCTTGTAGGACTAATTGCAGTCGTTAACAGTCATCAACAGGTTTACCATACCCATTGAGCCTATCACCCATCTCCTACTACCCTTCTGAGAAATACCCCTCCCCACCCTCTCACTATATATAGGGGTCCGGTGACTTCTGTTTCAGAGTATCTGAAGAAGTGTACATGCACATGAAAGCTTATACCAGAACAAACTTAGCTGGTCTATATAAGGTGCTACTGGACAATTTTTTATTTTTATTTTTATATCATCTGCTTCTATTTCTCTTTTTGTCAGAATTCTTTGACATCCCTGCAGTTTCAACAGCTTTCTAGGGTCTCCATCCAAGGTCTTTCTTGCTACCTGCTCCCTTAGAATAAAAAATAAAAAATGGAAGGCCGGAATATCTCTTGTGCAAAGCATGCCAATATGCTCTGCTACTAACTTATGACCCATCCCCAATTAACCTTGGCTCCCACCCCCAGTTTTTAAAAAATATATGCACAGAAGCAGTTCACAAATTTTAAAAGCATGAATCAACTTGGGCCTACCTTGATGTCTGAAGAGATATTTCAGATGAGATCTTTTTCTGGAATACTGTTCACCCAGGAGTTCTTTTTTATAGATCTTCACACAGCCTAAGGGACCTCATCTACAAAAAGAAAATCTAATTAGATGTCAACCCAGTGTTCATACTAATCTCATATACTGGTTTAGTGCTTTTGCGCCTTATTAATTTGCAGTTAACATGCTTCTCTACCCTTGTAATTTTAGACTCGCTGGAGAAGGTATTTGCACTATGTTATTAATACTTTCCCTAAATCCATGCAAACAGACAGGAGTTCTGGGAGATGTATCCCTGGCTAACATGCATTATTTGCACCAGGTATCTCAAACGAGATCAAATAAAGTAAAGAAAACGAGAGGGTAACTTTTTTGAAGGCATCTCTTCAAAAGTTTTTTTTTTTTTTTTGAAGGCATCTCTTCAAAAGCTCTTAGCTTGATGCTAAGGTAAGCCTCAAAGCCACAACCTGGACATTATAGTTTATAACAAGAGGGACACGGGTGGTGCTGTGGGTTAAACCACAGAGCCTAGGACTTGCCAATCAGAAGGTCGGAGGATCGAATCCCCGCGACGGGGTGAGCTCCCGTTGCTCGGTCCCTGCTCCTGCCAACCTAGCAGTTCGAAAGCATGTCAAAGTGCAAGTAGATAAATAGGTACTGCTCTGGCAGGAAGGTAAACAGCGTTTCCATGCGCTGCTCTGGTTCGCCAGAAGCAGCTTAGTCATGCTGGCCACATGATCCGGAAACTGAACGCCAGCTCCCTCAGCCAGTAAAGCGAGATGAGTGCCGCAACCCCAGAGTCGGCCACGACTGGACCTAACAGTCAGGGGTTCCTTTACCTTTAGCTTTTATGGGGAGGACATTCTATAAGATGTAATATAGGAACCTAGGAAGTTGTCTTATATCTAGTCAGAACATTGGTCCATATAGCTCAGTATTGCCTACACTGATTTGCAACAACTCTCCATAGTTTCAAAAAGGATCTTTCCCAGCCCTAGGTGGAGATGCTGGTGATTGATGAACTTGAAGTCATGGTTTTGAGTTAAAAGAAAGGAGATTCCAATTCAGCATCAGGAAGAGAGTTGTGGACTTTCTTTCTGCCCTGGGTGCTTTGGTTGTGATTCCTGCATTGCCAGGCGTTGGACTGGATGACCCTTGGGATACCTCTACAACTCTACAATTTTATGACTCTACATTAGTAAATAGTTTATTCACTAGGTGGCACTGGACTCAGTTGTAGATGGGTGGAGTTGGATGTTTCTGGTGTCTTGTTTAAGAGAAGACAGTGGAGGCAGAACATAGCCATTACAACAACCTAAGAGCCCTGCTGAATCAGCTCAATGACCCATCTAGTCCAGCATTCTGTTTTCACAATAGGGACATGGATGGCGCTGTGGTCTAAACCACTGAGCCTCTTGGGCTTGCTGATCAGAAAGTCGGCGCTTCTAATCCCCATGACAGGGTGAGCTCCTGTTGCTCTGTCCCAGCTCCTGCCAATTTAGCAGTTCGAAAGCACGCCAGTGCAAGTAGATAAATAGGTACCACTGTGGCGGGAAGGTAAACGGCATTTCCGTGCACTCTGGTTTCCATCAAGGTGTCCCGTTGCACCAGAAGCAGTTTAGTCATGCTGGCTAGATGACACAGAAAGCTGTCTGTGGACAAACACCAGCTCCCTCGGCCTGAAAGCGAGATGAGTGCCGCAAACTCATAGTCACCTCTGACTGGACTTAACTGTCCAGGGGTCCTTTACCTTTACCTTTTACCTTTTCACAGTGGCCAACCAGGTGCCCCTGGGTGAAGTCCACAAGCAGGACCTGAACACAAGAGCACTCTGCTCTCCTGCAATTTCCAGGAACTGGTACAGTGGTACCTCTGGTTATGAACTTAATTCATTCTGGAGGTCCATTCTTAACCTGAAACCGTTCTTAACCTGAGGTACCACTTTAGCTAATCGGGCCTCCCGCTGCTGCCGGTGTGCAATTTCTGTTCTCATCCTGAGGTAAAGTTCTTAACCCGAGGTACTACTTCCAGGTTAGCAGAGTCTGTAACCCGAAGTGTTTGTAACCCAAGGTGTTTGTAACCCGAGGTACCACTGTATTCAGAAGTACATCAGAACATAAAATGGGCCTTGTGCAGGTTGTGGTGGTGGTGGTATGTGTGTTGTTGTTGTTTTTCTGGAAAGATCAGTAAGAAAAATGGGATGTAACAGACTTAAATTTGAGCACCAGCAAAACAGAACAGAAAGGCCTATTCTGCCCATCCGTATCAATGACCAAGAGCACATTTAGTTGTGGGGATTATTGTGTTAGTTTCCCTGGTTATAACTTTAGCTCTTCTGTCCTGGTTTTGAACATACGCACTACATTACCTGGTCCATAATGGAGCTGTGTGGCTTTCCGATCGATGTATTGTCATGTCATTCACAGCAGTGGATGTGGTGAGACACAACAGCAGGTGTCATTCTGGACATGTCACCATCCACCACCCTTTATACATAGGAACACTTCCTCATGATGCACCCAGGAAAGTGGTGGGAAATAACTGCATGTCTTCATATATCCTCAAATTCCACCCCATGGTTTTCCAGGGCAATGGGGTTGCAAACAGTTTTGTTTTGTTTTTCTGGAAGCAGTTAACACAGAAAGGAGTGCTGAACTTCTGCTACATTTCCAGAAGTGGCTTTTACACTGTGTGAATGCAAAATAATAATAATAATAATAATAATAATAATAATAATAATAATAATAATAGCAGGTAAGGACAGAGGTGCCATCTTCTCAAGATGATTGAGGGGGGCCTGAGGCAACATCCTGACATCATGTGTGTCATGTTGCAAGGAGCCAGGAGACGGAACTGAACACCCTCTGAACATTAAGGGGCCCAGACCCTCAAAAAAACCACAACCATTGGGGTGGGCAACAGTGCCTCAGCCCCTAGGAGCTGGCACATATGGGTAAGGAAATGTTGGGGAAATGGAACAAAGTGTTCTCCGAATGCTGCCATACTGTTGTGGGTCAGCCACCACTTTTGATGGTTGGAGGCAACCAACAATGACCCAGAATTGGGACAAAGAAATACACAACATGAGCCTGTTTCCCCATACCTTGGAAGAGGAGGTTGTCACACATATGGCCAGCATGAAGGTTGGAAGAGGAATCCATTTTAAGCAGATTTCCACATGGGAATTGACTCTTCCAACCCAGAATCATAGAACTGTTAGAAGGGAGTTAGAAGGGACCCCAACCTGTTGCAATGCAAGAACCACAGCTAAAGAATACAGAATCATAGAGCGATTCGACTGACTTGAGCTCTTCTTGCAGTAGACCACTTATTTTATTGAATGCTTGCCTATATCCAAATTCACGGACATTTTTCAATGCCTGTAGCACCTCGGCTTACGTTACCCATGGGTAATGTAAACTTTGGGTTGCGAAAGCGGCAAACCCAGAAGTGTTTTGCCGTGCGCACATGCGCAGAAGCGGTCCCTCTGGTTGCAGAAACCTCGGGATCCGACCGGAGCTCCAGAATGGATCCCGTCCACAACCGGAGGTACCACTGTATTATTTTTAAAATGGATGACTAGTAGAATGCGACAGAATTATATGCAGAAAATCACATATATCCTCAAAGTTCAAGATGTTATCAAGATGTTAGCAGCTTGGGACCAGTTTACCTGTGAGATCCCCTCACCCAATATACCTCTCCCATTCTACCACTGCAGAACTGGCACTGTTCCAGGTTGCAAATGATACCCATTTTGCCTTTGCAAGAAATTCGTCATTTAGTGTGCCAGCATCCATTCTTCAGAACCCCCTGACAATTAGCATTAGGCAGATGCCTTCACTGCACTCTTCTTGGCATCTGTTAAAAACATTTTTGTTTAAACAAGCCTGCCTAGATATCTAGAAAGTTTACATGTGTTTTAATCTGTTTTCTTGTTTGCTCTATGTTGACTTTAATTATTGTTAAAGGTTTTAAATTGCTGTTTATAACCAAGATTTATTTATTTTACTGATATTTTCAGTGTTATTCTGTTTGTAAATTGCTTTGAGTGCTTCTTCATTTGTTAAAATCAAGCCGTATATAAATGTTAATAAATAAACACATTGTGTCTAAAAGTCCCTATATTTCTGCAGCATAATTTTATATTAACATACAATTGTTGTATGCATTTGGTCCTTTAGAAATCACAAAGTGTATTATATATTACGTAATAATATGTATAATAATGCATATATAAATTATTTGTCATATAACAAAAGATTTTATTTTGAGTTTATTGGACTCCATCATAATGGCATATACAGGGCCTATCAATGATGACATGGTGTTGGAGGTGTATGTAATAAGGAAAATGCTTATTTGAAACATATATATTTATACAATGTTTGGTGTTGGTAAATGTTTTTTGGGGGGGAAATATTGGGATGTGTAAATATTATTGTGGAGAAAGTTGAAAATTTTGGAAGATAACAACTTAAACTATCTTTCTAGTATATGTGGCTTGAGAATCAATCAACACAAATGGATTATTCCCTACCCCTACATCTGCAAAAAGATTGATATTGATACATTGGAAGGACAAAAATATGCCACCCTCTTCGATCAACAGATAGATGACATGACAACTCTTGCAAACCACAAATGGATCACTTTCAGACGAAGATTATGCATGGATAAATTTAATGATATTTGGAATGTATTTATCAAAACTCTAGGGACCCATGAATCAATGTATACTTGAGGGAAACAATAAGTTTCCATATCCAACAATATAGTTGGATAAACAATAAGTTTATCCAACTATACTATATAGTTCTGCAACCTTAATAATAATAACAACAATAAAAGCAATAAACACATTCTGTAAATAAGTCCTATATTTCTGCAGCATAATTTTATATTAACATGAACTTGTTGCATGTGTATATTTTATGTGTTTGCTAATTTAGGAATTCCAGAGTGTATTATATACTATAATAATATGTATAAGAATGCATTTGATAGTTGAGAACTGTTCATATAGTGGAGCCAGCAAAGAAATCCCATAAACACATCTTTCCTTAACATCAAAGTGAGATAGGCATTAGAAGAAGAAAAATATCCATGAGGATTTAAGCAAAATCCTAATCCTATATGACGTTAATGGCAGCAATTAATGTAATGTGTTGCCTTTACTTTAAGATGATAGAAGGCTAAGGATTAAGATATTTTCTTATTTCTCCCATTTAAGTTTTATTCAGGAAATCTGGAAGATCGCCATGACGATTGTGGCCTGGTTCATAGAAGGACGAGAGATGGTTTGGGTAGAACAACCTTTTTCCATCATATAATTTGAAGCGGGTGTACAAAAGGAATGGAACCAGCTATTAGTAAAATAACACAGTTCATTGTGCATGTGGAGCATCACCAGGGGCGATGCCTTCTAGACATGTGGTATTAAGAGGACCTTTTCATAACCTTCACCCACTGAAGTGGTAATTAGTTGATATTTGGCATGGTCAGAATGACAAAGTAAATGTCTGGCCCTTTCAGAAGCATAATCCAGGGATTCAATTCTGTTCTCGCTAATGAAGGTTGGCTGCCTTTTCCAGTCAATAATGGAGACACAAGATTTAATTAGAATGACGTTTCAACCTCTGCCTTAGGACTGCAGAACAACCAATCACTGGGGACTGGTTGATCAACAAATATCAGAAGCAAATGTACATGCATTTATTTCTTAAACCCCACAATCTAATGTTTCATTACAGTGGTACCTTGGTTCCCAAATGGCTTGGGTCCCAAACAAATCAGATCCCGAACATCGCAAATCCGGAAGTGAGTGTTCTGCTTTGCAAACGTTTCTTGGAAGCCAAACGTCCGATTCGGCTCTCAGTATTGGTTCCAGGGCCAATCAGACAACCAGAAGCCACACCTTGGTTTGCGAATGTTTTGGAAGTCGAACTGACTTCCAGAACAGATTGAGTTGGGAAACCAAGGTTCCACTGTATTATTATTATTATTATTATTATTATTATTATTATTATTATTATTATTTAAAACAATGAGGTGATTTTTAGCCAAATAAAAATAAATGTTGTTGTTTAGTCGTTTAGTCGTGTCCGACTCTTCGTGACCCCATGGACCAGAGCACGCCAGGCACTCCTGTCTTCCACTGTCTCCCGCAGTTGGTCAAACTCATGCTGGTAGCTTCGAGAACACTGTCCATCCATCTCGTCCTCTGTCGTCCCGTTCTCCTTGTGCCCTCCATCTTTCCCAACATCAGGGTCTTTTCCAGGGAGTCTTCTCTTCGCATGAGGTGGCCAAAGTATTGGAGCCTCAGCTTCAGGATCTGTCCTTCCAGTGAGCACTCAGGGCTGATTTCCTTCAGAATGGATAGGTTTGATCTTCTTGCAGTCCATGGGACTCTCAAGAGTCTCCTCCAGCATCACAATTCAAAAGCATCAATTCTACAGCGATCAGCCTTCTTTATGGTCCAGCTCTCACTTCCATACATCACTACTGGGAAAACCATAGCTTGAACTATACGGACCTTTGTTGGCAAGGTGATGTCTCTACTTTTTAAGATGCTGTCTAGGTTTGTCATTGCTTTTCTCCCAAAATAAATATTAGATACCCACAAACAGGGCATGGGTGGGACAGCAGTTCTCCTTCCTTCACAAGCACCAAATGTTGGTCTATTTTCATTGAAAAGGTACATGTCAATATGATCAAATCAATAAAGAAGTGGGAGGGAGTCATCAGAGAAGCTAAAGGGAATGACTACATAACCCATGAAGCACTGCAGGTGTGACCAAAATGCATACATGCAGCTACCAATTTGAAACGAGAAACTGCTAATTTCAGCAGCAATTTGTGAGGCACAAGGTCCTGATGTTCTCTCTTCTAGTTCTCTTTGAAAGTTTTCTTTTAAGTAATGAGAATGTAAATGCTCAAGTCTGGGGGGTGGAGTTGGGAAAGCTGTTTGGTCTTTGGTCCACATACATTTAGGGTAAAATTCAGATTCTAGCAAATCCTGCCAGAAGGAAAAAGGTCAATGTTCTCAAAACTGATCCCAAAGATTAGACAAAACAAAGAACATCTTCACACATAGCACAAAATTAATGTGATGGACTCAAGCTTAGATGGCCTGGTTTTAAAAGGAGAATTGACACATTTATGGGGTATCGGTCTATCAATGATCATTGGCTAAATTGAGCCAGTAATTAAAGTGTTGGTCTAGGGTTCAAATCCTCCACTCGGCCACAAAGCTCACTGGGTCTCCTTGAGTCGTTCACTATCTCTTATGCAACATCCACACAGTTACATGGCTTCGGCCTGGTATACCTGAAGGAGTGTCTCCACCCCCATCGCTCAGCCCGGACACTGAGGTCCAGCTCCAAGGGGCTTCTGGCGGTTCCCTCACTGTGAGAAGCAAAGCTACAGGGAACCAGGCAGAGGGCCTTCTCGGTAGTAGCAGCCGCCCTGTGAAACAACCTCCTGTCAGATGTCAAGGAAATAAACAACTATCTGACTTTTAGAAGACATCTGAAGGCAGCCCTGTTTGGGGAAGCTTTTAATATTTGATGAATTATTGTATTTTAATATTTTGCTGGAAGCTACCAAGAGGGGCTAGGGAAACCCAGCCAGATGGGCGGGCTATAAATAAATTATTATTAGTAGTAGTAGTAGTAGTAGTAGTAGTAGTATTAGTAGTAAGGTGCCACTCTAAACAGCAATGGCTTAACAAACTACATCTCCTATAATTGTTTGGGGTAAGCCATGCTTTTTTAAAGTGGTATCACAATGTTTTAAATACAGTGGTACCTCGGGTTACATACGCTTCAGGTTACAGACTCCGCTAACCCAGAAATAGTACCTCGGCTTAAGAACTTTGCTTCAGGATGAGAACAGAAATCGTGCTCCGGCGGTGCGGCGGCAGCAGGAGGTCCCATTAGCTAAAGTGGTGCTTCAGGTTAAGAACAGTTTCAGGTTAAGGACCTCCGGAAAGAATTAAGTACTTAACCCAAGGTACCACTGTATATGACATGGACTGAGTCTTCGCCTACTTCAAAGGATTGTGGTGAGGACAAAATGGGGGAAATCGCCTGGCTGAAAGAATGGCTGCTTCTTGAAAACACAGACATTTTGGATCTAGAAGGTTTTAATAATGTTTTTGGGTGGCATGCATATTTGTGGTACGACACGGTTAAAGCTCACAAAGCATTCAAAAACCATATTGTCAGGAAAGCATTGTTTAATGTTTGGATAAGATATAAAGACTTACTGGAGAATAAAACCCCAAGGTGGTTGTCACCAATGGAAGCAAAGGCACTGAAAAAATCCAATATGGAGGCCAAATGGCCGAAATATTGGGAAATATTGGAACAAGAAGGAGACAAACTGAAATTGCAGAGTTTCGAGAAATTAAAAGACAAGGTGCGAGATTGGCTTCATTATTTTCAAATAAGAGAGGCCTATAATTCGGATAAAAAAATAGGCTTCCAGGTGGAAAAATCAAAATTGGAAACTGAATTGTTAGAACCCAAAACTAAAACACTTTCAAGAATGTATAACTTGCTGCTAAAATGGAACACGCAGGATGAAACAGTTAAATCTGCTATGATTAAATGGGCACAAGATGTTGGTCATAACATCATGTTTGCTGACTGGGAACAGTTGTGGACCACAGGTATGAAATTTACGGCATGTAATGCCCTAAGAGAGAATATTATGAAAATGATATACAGGTGGTACATGACACCAGTCAAGCTTGCAAAAATCTATCATTTGCCCGATAATAAATGTTGGAAGTGTAAAGAAAATGAAGGAACATTCTTTCACCTTTGGTGGACGTGCCCAAAGATTAAGGCTTTCTGGGAGATGATTTATAACGAAATGAAAAAAGTATTTAAATATACCGTACATTCCTTAAGAAGCCAGAGGCCTTTCTCTTGGGCATGGTCGGCCAATTGGTGCCAAAGAAGGACAGAACTTTCTTTATGTATGCAACAACAGCAGCAAGAATTCTCATCGTAAAGTATTGGAAGACACAAGAGCTACCCACCCTGGAAGAGTGGCAGATGAAGCTGATGGACTATATGGAATTGGCGGAAATGACTGGCAGAATCCGAGACCTGGGAGAAGAGTTGGTGGAAGAAGACTGGAAGAAATTTAAAGACTATCTTCAGAAATACTGTAAAATTAATGAATGTTAAAATTATGCTTGGATTGGTAATAAGTGGTAACTAGTGACAAAAGTTAATAAGATTATGTAAAAAAATGTATTGATAAATGGTTGAAAATATTGAGGTATAATATGTTATGGCACAAAGTTAAGATATTTGAAAAAGGGTAAGAATTTGCTGAATTAAGTATGTAAATGGGAACACAAAAGGGGGGAGGTGTGAGGAGGTCAAGGATACAAGCATATGAATTTGAGGATATTGAGAAAAATGGACTTGTTTTATTTCTTTTTTCAAATTTCTTTTTTTTCTTAATTAGTTGTTTTTTGTGTATTTTGTGTGTTTTCTTTTTTGTAATGTCTATTTTTATCTGTGGTCTCTTTTTTATTCTGTGAATTTTTATTTTTCTCTTTTATAAAACTCCAATAAAATTTATTTAAAAAAACAAACAAACAAAATGGGGGAAATCGCCTAAAGGTCCTTGGAGATGTATATAATAATAATAATAATAAAGAATGAATGAACTTCAATGTTTGGTGGCAGTGTATTTTTATTTAATTTTTTAATACCAGGGATTTGGGGGCTGAGGGGAACAGCAGGTGAAGGCTATTTATTGGCGGTTGGTGTCTATTGAGACTGGTGGGGTGGAATGCACAGAAGCCAACAAATTCTGGAGCCAGAGCCAATGACAGGTGGACCCACCTGATATGAGTGTTGTCCCCACCTTCCTCTTCTTGAGTTCTACAAGGGCAACAGTGACACTAAGGAGGATGGAGCCAGCAGGCAGACCATTCACTGGACTGATTGTAAGTAAGAAGGCAGGCAGTCTGTAGGAGCTGGCTAAGGGCAAATAGAGGTTCACGGGGCAGTGGCCCCTTGCCCTGATGAACCAGCTTCCACTGTCATCCTATCCTGCTTGTGAGCTTACCTGAGATGTTTGCTTAACCTCGGTAAGGAACATGATACTCAGATAGGAGGTATTTGGTTCTGATTGGGCACTTCTCACTCTCTCTCTGTGACTTCTTAGGTTCCTCAAATTTCAACATGTAATTAATTTTTTTAATTAATTTTTATTAAATATTACAAGAATATAAAAAGAAATAGAAACAATACATAAAAATATCTATCTATGCATTCTTCAAAATGCAGACTGGAAAAGAAAAGAAACAAAAGATAGAAGGAAAGAAACAAGAAAAAGAAAGAAGAGAAAAAACACTTAATAATCAACAATACCAAATTCGTATTTCAAACATTACAATATATAAATCCTAGTTAAAATATTATAAAATTTTAGCATGTAATTAATGAGTTAAAACAGAGGTAGCTAACATATGGTATCACTCCAGATACTTTCGGGAACTCCGCTAAGCCCCTTGACCAATGGCCACTAAACAATAGGAGATGTAGTCCAACATTTTATGGAGCACCACACAGGTGAAAGGCAAATGCCTTTGGGGCTATGGGTAACTTCCATTTCAGTGAAACAAGGATCCTCACTGGAAGCCTCTGCAGTAGTAAATAGCCCAATAGGCATGATATGTGGGTCACATATACCTTGGAGCCAGCCATCTGTTTGGCTAATGCAGCTCATAAGTCTAATATATGGACTCCTGGAACACAAATGACACTTAATTTCTTAAAATTAGAGAGACTGCAAGGGTGTGATGGTGAGCCCAGCCTAAACCAAATTATCTTTCCGAAAATAAGGGAAAATATGTGGGTGCTAATTTTGGCCTTCCGGTTTATTAACCATCCACATGTACACTCTATACACCCAAGGGAAACTCTATAAGAAAGGTCAGCATCGCTGAGAACTCTCAGAAACATCTCGATGATTTCTATCAACCGTGATCCAGGTAAGTCCACTTTTGATTTATCTTACACAGAGACATGTGAAGAACATATTTAACTAAATCAATGGACCTAAGTTTGCACCATAGTGAGATACCTTCTTGAAATCAGCTAAAAGGCAGTGGGGCCAACAGATTTTAGGGAAAAGGGAACCGTCAAGGATGAATGGAATTGTGGCAAGGAATTAAGGGAGGAAATTTGAAATTCAAAACAAGAGAATTTTAGTTGCCTGTGTTGTTGTTGTTGTTGCTGTTGTTGTTGTTTATTGTTGTCATCTTCCTCCTCCTCCTCATTGTGCCTGATACATTAATGAACAACAAACACAAACACCATCAGATAACAAACTCAAAGAAAGATATGGGGTAGGGAAATCACAGTGTGTTTACTCAAAGCTAATGTGACTAAATTGAGCTTTATTCTCAAGTAAGTGAGTGTAGGATTGCAGCTTCAGAGCTGCATGCAATGTTGTGGCTTATCTGATGGGACGTGGGTGGTGCTGTAGTCTAAACCACTGAGCCTCTTGGGCTTACCGATCAGAAGGTTGGCAGTTCAAATCCCTGCGAAGGAGTGAGCTCCCGCTGCTCTGTCCCAGCTCCTGCCAACCTAGAAGTTCGAAAGCATGCCAGTGCAAGTAAATAAATAGATACCGCTGCTGTGTTTCCTTGCACTCTGGTTTCCATCATGGTGTCCTGTTACGCCAGAAGCAGTTTGGTCCTGCTGGTCACATGACCCAGAAAGCTGTCTGTGGACAAACATTGGCTCCCTTGGCCTGAAAGTGAGCTGAGTGCTACAACCCCATAGTCACCTTTGACTGGACTTAACCATCCAGGGGTCCTTTACATTTCCCTTTTACCTTGTGGCTTATCCACTCTTACCTTTCCTCTGCTCTTTCCAGGCATGGTCCATGATTTAAAGCCCTGCGTCCAGGTGCCCTTTATTTTGCTCCAGAGCATGGGTAGGCAAACTAAGGCCCAGGGGCCAGATCCAGCCCAATCACCTTCTAAATCCGGCCCACAGATGGTCCAAGAATCAATGTGTTTTTATATGAGTAGAATGTGCCCTTTGATTTAAAATGCATCTCTGGGTTGTTTCTGGGGCATAGGAATTCATTCATTCCCCCCCCCCCCCTTCAAAATATAGTCTGGTCCCCCACAAGGTCTGAGAGACAGTGGACCGGCCCCCTGCTGAAAAAGTTTGCTGACCCCTGCTCCAGAGCTTTTCCTGCAGAAACTCACTCTTTAAAGCTCAATTGGAGCAAACACGAATCTGTGGAAAACCTGAATGGACATTTGTTTCAATTCAGCTTTAATTGACATTTGCTCTGATTCAGTTTTTTTGTGGGGAAAGTTTGGGGCAAACAAACAAACAAAGGCATGCTGGGACATGCAGCTGTAAAGTGCAGACATTTGCCTGGAAAGAGCAGAGCAAAAAGTAAGTGTGGACAAGTCCTTTGTCTCATCTAGAGTAGACCAGCAGAAATGAATAGAGATGGCTAACTGAAGTGCATCTACTGTGAGCAGAATTTAGTTGGCTATCACAGTCTGGTTCTTGTCCCTGTCCTTCCACATTGGCTCAGCTATAAACCCATGCTGTCCCCATTTGCAATAATCTCAATTAACTTCACATTTAATTAAATAGAGTAATAATTGATAGATGGCAGTTAGATGCTAGGTAGACGATAAGTAGATCTACAGAACTATCTTAGGGCTGCCAGACGTCAGGAATTTATTGGACATACCCAGGATTCATCAGCCAAAAATTGATGCCCGGGCGAAATTTACGAAAATCAGTCAAAATGTCCAGGAGAGCCTGAGTGTATGGCAGCCCATTTTGGATGTATTGATTTGGCAAAAGAAAAAAGAAAAGAAAAACGAAGAAAAGCTTTGCCAAAAAAAAATAGAGCTCAACAAATTTAGTGTCCATATTTTCTCTTTTTGAAATATGGTAACCTTAATATCATCTATCTACATTTTTACATGCCTATTTCTATGTACCTCACTTTTGCTCTAAGAAAGAAAGAAAGAAAGAAAGAAAGAAAGAAAGAAAGAAAGAAAGAAAATAAATAGATGTATTAGATAACTAGACCTCTGTATCTATTGATCTCTCTGAGCTGAGAACTGCATCAAGGCAATTGGATAAACCAAACCTTGTGGATAACTTATTTCCAAGGCACACATTAGTCTAAGAGTTGACAGAGACACTTCCTTCTCAGCCCTGAAGCAATTGGTGAACCTGCACAGCAAATGGGAGTGGGCTTGATTGCTGCTGCTCCTGTTGTTCCTCTTCTTGTTGTTGTTATTCTGGTTAATAACAACAAGAACATAAGAACTAGAAATGTGGGAGACATCTGTCCATGCTGTTTCTACAAGCAAAGGACTTTCCTCTCATTTCGCTTTCTTTTACACCATTCCAGATCCACCTCCAAACCAAGAAGATGACTTGCTACAGACCCCAGGATTGCTGGAATCCATACAGCTCGAATTGGGGAGGCAACCGGGTGAGAAGCTACTGCCGCCCCTCGGGGAATAGTTCTGGCTGCCGCTACCCCCCTGGATATGGCTGTGGATCTGGATCCAGCTGTGGCCCTACTAGCTATAACTCCAGTTCCAGCTGTTACGCACCTCAGTATAGTTCCAGCTGTTGCTCGCCTCGCTACAGTTCCAGCTGCTGCCCGTCTCGGTACAGTTCCAGCTGTTATGCACCTCAGTACAGTTCCAGCTGTTGCTCACCTCACTACAGTTCCAGCTGTTGCTCACCTCAGTACAGTTCCAGCTGCTGCTCGCCTCGCTACAGTTCTAGCTGTTGCTCACCTTGTTATAGTTCCAGCTGTTGCTCACCTCGCTACAGTTCCAGCTGTTGCTCACCTCGGTATAGTTCCAGCTGTTGCTCACCTCGCTACAGTACCAGCTGCTGCTCTCCCTGCTGCAGTTCCAGCTGTTGCTCACCCCGCTACAATTCCAGCTGTTGCTCACCCCGCTACAGTTCCAGCTGTTGCTCACCACGCTATGGCTGCTCTTCAGGAAGCTGCTGCCACTCTGGTGGATACTGGAGATACCGCCGTAGCAACTCCTCCCCATGCTAAATTGGGACCGGAGCGTCATCAAGACAGGAAGACACAACACAAATAGGAACAAACGATCTGTAACAACTGAGGACAGCTTTCAAAGAACATGGGCTCCCAGATTATTTCCAATGAAGTCAGTTTTTGTGTGTGTCTTCAGTACCTCTGAAAGTCAAGAATTAAGTTTCTTACACCTTTGAATAGAGGACAGGTTCTAGATCATCCTTCACCAACCTGGTGTATTCCAGATGTTTTGGACCACAACTCCCACAAGTCCTAGCCAGCTGGGACTGTTGAGAATTGTACTCCCAAACACTTGGAGGGCATCAGGTTGTTGAAGGCTATTCTAGATGTTCTTTATTATATAGCCACTGCATATAATACAGTATATACACATTTTTCTCCTTACTAGTCTTGAGCATCCAAGAGATGCCAATAAATGATTCTGCTTGTTTCTTTTTGAGGGAGGGGGGAATAAGTATTGTACCGTGGTTTTCAAACTGTGTTCTGAGGAAACTTGGGGTTTACGGGCATTTAAAAAACAACAACACACAACATCAACCTCTGTGAGTAGAGCTAAGAGGGCAGGGAATCACTGAAGAACCAATAATTTGAAATCTCATTCTAAGAAGAAAAATCTTTTTCAGTTCCACCCCCACCCCCCTTCTATTTCGATTCACAATTCATTCACATGTTCCTTGGCATATTCCCCCCCCCCCCCAGCTTTCACAAGTTGCTGTGCTAAAGGCCCTCTCCACAACAGACATTGGAAGCACTGCTAGACAACTTTAACAGTCATGTCCCCACCAAGCTTCCTAGGATGTGTGGTTTGTGGAAGGTTCTCTCACTCTCAGAGGTACAATTCCCACAGCAACGTAACAATCGATCATTCTTCCCAGGGGACTCTGGAGGGGAATAGGAGTCTCCCAAGAAACTCCCAGCACCCTTGACAAACTATACTTCCCCAAATCATTTGAAGGAAGCCACAACTGTTTAAAGTGGCATCATAGTGCTTCAGATGTAAGGTGTGGAGGTGGCCAAAGGATAAGATATAGTTAAGAGGAGTAAGGAAACATCAAAATACACAGTGTAATGTGAACAATTGTTTTATTTTTTCCCCTCCGACAACTATGACATTTGCGCTGAAACAGCAGCATCACTTTTCATGTAGTTATAAATGACAAATGCAATGGACACACACACACACACACACACACACACACAGTGTGCAATTCAGAGATTTTCTTTGAATTAGTTTCAATGAATTGGTTAAATCAGAATTAGTTCACTCCAAGCACTCTGCTGGAACAGTGAAAATATAATTACAGCTCACCATTTAGAAGCATGTTCTTGTTGCTGTCGCCACTGTCCCAAAACAAAAGACAAAGCAAATTTAAAAGGGGATGACAAATGGTTTTCACACCACTCACATGAGAGCCAGTGTGGTATAGTGGTTAAGAGCGGTAAATTCGTAATCTGGGGTACCAGGTTCGCGTCTCCGCTCCTCCACAAGCAGCTGCTGGGTGACCTTGGGCTAGTCATGCTTCTCTGAAGTCTCTCAGCCCCACTCACCTCACAGAGTGTTTGTTGTGGGGGAGGAAGGGAAAGGAGATTGTTGGCCGCTTTGAGACTCCTTTGGGTAATGATAAAGCGGGATATCAAATCCAAACTCCTCCTCCTCCTCCTCCTCCTCCTCCTCTTCTTCTTCTTCTTCTTCTTCTTCTTCTTCTTCTTCTTCTTCTTCTTCTTCACACCTGCTCCTCCAAAACTATTTGAAAGTGTTCTCCCCAAGATAGGAACCATGAAAACCACTGCTTCTCAAACCCATTTATGGGATGGCCACCAGCTTAGGGCTATTTTGCACATTATATTGAGTAGCAGGATCATGGCAGCTTTTGTGGTTGCTCCACATCCAGCCAGTAATGTGCAGATCTTTAGCCGGTGTGAGTTTATCACATGAATTTCTGGTGAAAGCACATTCTAGAATGGCCAGAACAATTTGCATTTATGCTATCTGGCCTAAACCGCATAGCTAGAATGTGGTTTAGGCCAGTGAATGGTGGTATGAGGAAGATATGTATTGCTAAGAGGGAAAGAAATCCTCCCCTTTTTGCTTGTTGAGATTGTTCATCATGGAACAAAGGGTGGGGTGTCAGAAGAAGCCCTCAACATGATCCAGACAAGTGGCTACTGTTGGAAAGAAAATGATTTCTAGGACACAAGAGGGATCTTTGCATGTTAGTTAGGTAAGGTGGTTGTGCATGTTAGGTAGGTCAGTATGTGAGTGAGAAGGAAAGATTCCAGAGGTCAGGAGATGGCCATTCAAGATTAGATGGCATTTTGGGCACATCTAGATTGATCCATGGAGGAGAGATCTAGCCACAGCTGTTCAACAGAATAGCTAAGAATTGCACCTCTATGTTCAGAGACTATGGGCTGTATTCAGTTTACTCCTACCTAAGAGTGGACCCATTGAAATACATGAGCATGAACATCAAAATCAATCCACCTACTGTGAGTAGGAATTAGTTGTGTGCAACCCATCATATCTCTGATTAATAGATGTTCCTGGAGACTAACCACAAGGGAGTGTATTCTGCTTTTCCACACAACCCTTGTGTATTTCTCTGGGGAACATGGTGAGCCTGTAGGAAACAGGGTGATGGATTGGATAAGCTCATAATATTTTTGGTCTCATCCATCATGACACATCATGTTCTTAAGTATCCTTGATATTATGTCTTATGCTTTGTAATGAATAGTTCTTTCCTCACTTTCTTATTATCATTAAAGTATGCAGTGAAGCATTTGCCTGTGTTCATCTTTTATCACCAGGGTGGGGGACCTCAGAAACCATGACTGAATGTTCCCTTTTCATCTAACCCTTTGGACCAGACCACATACCTTCCCTCTGGCCTGGTTGCAACTTTATCCAGCCTTTCTTCACAACCTCCAACATCTTGTTCTCACAGTGACCAATCAGATCCCTCCAGAAAGTCTGAAAGCGGGATCTGAGTGCAACAGCCCACTTGTGATTCCCAGAAACTGACATTCAGAGGCACACTGCCTCCATATCAGTCTTTGGAGAATAGGCTTCGTCCTCCACGGCTGTAAATGAGCAGATAAAATTAAAGGGAATTCTTACCAGTTAGTTTCTTTAATAAACACTGCGAAGGACAAAAGAAAGCATCTAACACAGGGGTTAGCAAAGTTTTTGTGGCTTCGGTCGGTTCACGGTCCCACAGATGCTGCACTGGGCTGGAGTCCATGCACACACTCGCTCACGCATGCGCAAACGCTATTTCCGGCACTCCTTCTGGCGCGGAGGAGGCATGCGCATCTTCCCATTGGCTGCAGGAGCTTCCTGCAGTCAATGTGAAGCCGGCAAGCGTCATGGAAAGCGGTCCCTGCTCTGCCCCGCACTGGTTTAGCACGGGAGCCGACCAAGCGGGCGGTGGGGGTCTTTGAGCGGGTGGCAGGGGTCCATGGGCTGCTTAAACGACCCCCATGGGCCGCTTGTGGCCCATGAGCCTTAGGTTGCCGACCCCTGATCTAAGCAGAATGGCGGTGCGCCCAATTCATTTCACTCCTCCCCCCTCCATCCCTATTAATATACGTCACTCCTACTTCTTGTAATCTGAGCTTGGAGCATCTGTGTTTTCTGTTCTGACACTTTCTGAGCTCTTCTTGACCTTCGGCTGAGCGGAGGAATGCTGTCTAGAGACTGCGAATCTGTTAACTCTCTTTCTTCTAGTGCTTCTTCACCTAGCTGTTCCCCAGCCAGTATTTCCCAGCTTCTGCCTTCTGAAATATGTCCCTCTGCAAACCAGTGTTCCAAATCTATACTGTCCTCCTGTTCCTGAGAAGATTCAGGATCAGGAGGAAGGGGAGAGGGAGAGGGTGGCTCCCACCATTCTTCCTCATTGCAGCCCTTTTCAGCATGACCCCTGACATCCCAACAGCATCATGGGTGAACATAATCCTGGTGGTTGGTAGCCACTGATAGTCTCATCATTTATGAATTTGCCTAATACTCTTTTAAAACTCTTTTAAACCTACCCAAGTTGGTGGTCACCACATTCACAATTGCCTCACGGTTGTGAATGTGGCCCTCTAAGCCTCTCAGTCTTGCTCTCAAAACTCTCCCCAGGTGGCACTCTCTATTGACTCTGCTTCACACCTTCTTTAGTGCAGCAGTTCTCAACCTGTGGGTCCACAGATGTTGTTGGACTACAACTCTCATCATCCCTCAGCTCTGGCCTTGCTAGCTAGGGGTGATGGGAGTTGTAGTTCAACAACATCTGGGGACCCACAGGTTGAGAAAGGCTGCTTGTCCTTGAACACTGGAATTCCTGGCTGGAATTGTCCTTGAACACTGTCTTGCTTGCCTGCATGAAGGCTAGCGAGAGAGGTGTATGAACAAACCAGCCTTTTTACGAAAGAAAGAAAAATCATATATATTGCTCCACCTACTTTCTATTATGAACCCAGCCAGTATTGGCATGCAGGCCCCAATGCACACGACTTCCATGTGGATTTATTTTTTAATGCAAATTTATGTTGAATTTGGGGCAAACTGTAATTAAGGTTAGGGGAGTGGGGTGAACAATGGAGCAAAACTGGAACTGACACATTTGCCCATACTATTTATATAGGGGTTATACACTTAAAAACAAGAAACACGCTATTACACCTACCAGACAAGAACTGGGATTACATTTGGCACTGAAATGTCACCTTAAGGGAGATTTGAAAAGCTAGTTTGGGTGTTCCTCCTTTGGGCAAAACATCTGCAGAATGTTAGGGGAGGCTAAACCTTTGTTTTCATAAGACCAGTGAAGAGAGAAGGGAAGGAGGTGCCAGTGTTCTCACCAGATTTCCTCTAAAGCAAATTTCAGCACCTGTTATATCATTCCATTGCTGTTAACCTCCCTTCCCTTCTCTTCCGCCCTCGCTCTTTGAGGTCAACCACTTTGAGGGTTTTGTTTGTTTGTTTGCATAAATTTTATGGACTAAATAAGTAAATTAACTCTTCCCTCACCGCCCCACATTTGCTCAAACTTGGGCTTAATCCCATTGAACCATTTGATTTATTTGTTTATGGCATTCATTCCTCTTTACTCCAAAAAGGCCTTACAAAGTGCCTTACATGGTCCCTGCCCCCAGGCTTGCAATCTAACTTAAGAAGAGGAGTGAGGAGTGAAAAGCAATCCATTGAATGCATGCTTAAATGTACAGTTTTTAAACTCAAGTCTATGCTGGTAGTGGCTTTGGCTGCCTTGCCCTAAGGCACTCTTCATCACAGGTCACAGCTGGTGACAGTGCCCAGGCCAAAAGGACAGGGCAGCTCCAGCCATAAAGTTCTTCAGTTGGAGCTTGGTGGATTTGCCTTCCTCCCTCAGTGAAGTTCTGGCTGCCTTACCCTCCCCAAAGGCAGTCTTCCCCCACAAATGACCTGGCATATTTTATTTTATTTTATTTTATTTTATTTTTTTATTTTATTTTATTTTATTTTATTTTATTTTATTTTATTTTATTTTATTTTATTTTATTTTATTTTATTTTATTTTATTTTATTTTATTTTATTGTTGGCATCCATCTGTCTTGAGACAATGGAATATGCCTCCGGGGATGAAGTTGTATTAGCAGCACTGGTGACCTCCTTCGGGGGGCGGGGAGCCTAGGCAGTGTGTTTGGAGGTCCTTGCAGAGGCAGATTTAGGACAGTGGACGTGGTGTGGTCTCAGGAGGCATGCAGCCAAGAAGCATGCCTGGCTTGGAGAAGGAGGAGTGAGGGCTCTGACAGGGTTCTAGACTTCTCCTTCCTTTCCCCCAAAGTCAGGCATGTGCTTGTTGGCTGAAGACCCCACAAGCACATTTTATAATGAAATGATTTTAGAATGTTGTATTTATTTTAATGTTGTTAGCCGTTCTGAGCTTGGCTTTGGCTGGGGAGGGCGGGATATAAATAAATTATTATTATTATTGTTATTATTATTATTATTATTATTATTCAGGCCTCAATAATGTAGACCCCAAAAAAAGCGGAGCAATATGTTTAGCACTAGCTTGGCAGACACTCTTAAATATTATGAAACCAAAGTGAGAAGGGAATAAAGGCCATAATGAGCCAATGAGCCCGACAGCAATGAGGACAATAATGGGCAGATGAAGTCAAGGACACTGAGGGTATAATGGGCAAATGGAAAAAGAGAGAGAACAAGAGTAGAATAATTGCCTCGACTCTGTGTTCTTGTGCTTCTGTAAAATATGCATTCAAATGAATAATGCTGAACTTTGAAGTAAACATGAGCGTCTTTGCCCCAGGGGCTGTAGGAACAGCACCAACGTGCTGGGGCAGATCCGGGAGCATACTAAACAAATTAGTTGTTGCCTTTCAAGATGAAGATGGATAGCTTTTGCCTTTGGCTTTTACAGCACAAACAGATATTATAAATACAAGAGGAGGCATTATTGGAAGCGGCAGACTTCCAATGGGTAGACATTAGCCACAAAGTGTGTGTGTGTGTGGCACGTACACACATGTAATAACAGACTTGTTTGGGTAGTAGGTTACCTGAGCTTCCTTCCTCTAAAATTAAAACGAAAACAAAATCTTGTTTTCCATCATGCCCTCAACGTTTCCTTTTGTTGCTTTCCTCTCAGTTACAGAGCATTTAACACCCCACCGAGATGACAATATTGATGAGCGGGTTCCACAAATCTAACTAAATTGCTTGATCATAGAATCATGATGAGTTGGAGGCCACCTCAGATGTCATCTAGGTAAGAACAGCCCTGCTGCTGGATCAGGCCAGAGGCCTGGGCAACCGGATACCTTGTGATTCTCAGCGACTGGAATTCAGGGAGGAATAAAAATTCTTTTGTGTGGGAAAAGAGGACTCTTATTTATGTATGCCACTACAGCTGCGAGAATGTTGATTGCACAAAATTGGAAGACTGGAGAAACATCAGCTAAAGAACAATGGCAAGGAAAGTTGAAGAATTATGCAATTCTGGCAAAAAATGACAGACAGACTATGAGAAAATGACAACAGTGACTTTGAAAAAGAATGGGAACCATTTCTATTATGCTTGCAGAAGCAAAGAAAGTCTGTAGACTTGATAGCAGGATTTAAATAAACATTCACATCATTAGCATTAGAAAATGTGTAGAAGATATAGAAATAATATGGTGTACTTATTTTCATCTTTATGTTTTTAGGTTAGATGTTAGTCTATAAATATGTTATTAGTAACTTTTTCTTTTAGGAGGTAGGAAGGTGGGTGAAAGGAGAAACAAACCAGAAGCGGAAGTTGGGGGGAGCCTAGGAAGGGAGGGAGGAAGGAATGCATAGTAAATGTTATGGATATGAGATGTATGTAATGAATGAAAAAGAAAACTGAATATTTTTTTAAAAAAAAATCTTTTGTGTGCGGGCCTTTATCCATGCCATGTATAAATTTATACAAATTTAGACCTAAAGGAACCAACATCCAGCCTCACAAAGCTAAATATCTGGAGAGCACCAGTTTGATGAAGGCTGCCTTAAGAACATAGGAAGAACCCTACTGGATCAGAGCAATGGCCCATCCATTCCAGCATCCTGTTCACATACTGGCCAACCTGAAGCCCCAGTGAGAAGACTGGAAGAAGATCCTGAGGACAACAGCAACTCCTTCTCCTTCCTAGCAAATTGTATATCAGTTTTATAGTGGAAGCCCATCTTTTTCGGATAAAAGGCACCAAGGAGAATAAAGCTATCAAATGACTACGGTTAGCCAAGAAGGCCACCAGATGCCAATGCCAACTTGGCTTTGGGACGCCTGCAGAGCCTTATTAGCAGCCAGCAAGACAAGTATCCTGAAGCTGTGCACATCATTGCGGGAGACTTCAACCATGTAGAACTTAAAACAGTGCTCCCAACGCTCTATCAGCATGTGAAATGTCCCACAAGAGGGGACAAGACACTAGATAAAGTTTATTCGAATGTAAATCACGGCTATAGGGCTTTACAGCTGCCACACTTGGGCCAGTCCGACCATATGTCTTTGTTCCTGGTACCAGCATATATCCCACTCAGGAAACGGGCTCCCACAATATTAAAATCTGTTAAAATCTGGCCTGAAGGTGCTATTCACCAGCTGCAGGACTGTTTTGAGAGAACTAATTGGGATATTTTCGATCGTTCAGACCTGGAGGAGCACACGGCGGCAGTTCTGTGCTATATCAATCACTGCACAGACACTGTCACAGTAAACAAATCCATCCGGTTTTATCCCAATCAGAAACCCTGGATGAATAGAGAGGTCCAGGGCCTGTTGCGGGAAAGGAACAGGGCTTTCAGGTCAGGCGAGGTGCAGCTTTACAGTGTGGCAAGAGCGAACTTGAAGAGGGGTATTCGACAGGCAAAACGGGATTATAGGCTGAGGATTGAGGATAATTTAAGGAGCAACAACACAAGACAGATGTGGCAGGGGATTCAGCACATTACCAACTACAAACCTAACCTTGGTGCTGTCGACGGTGACCCTTTGCTGGCGGAGGAGCTTAACCTCTTCTTTGCTCGCTTCGAGAAGGAGCCACCTGAGACGCCGGTATTACAGCCACCAGCCCTTAGGGGCCCCTCATTCACGGTAGAGGAGCATGAGGTGAGAAAGGTATTGAGGATGGTGAATCCGAGGAAGGCGGCTGGACCTGATGGCATCACTGGAAAGGTGTTGAAGGGCTGTGCGGATCAGCTGGCGAGGGTCTTTACTAAGATCTTCAACAAGTCCTTACACCAGTCTATTGTCCCACCCTGCCTGAAGTCGTCAACTATTGTCCCTCTGCCCAAAAAATCCACAATCAGTAGTTTGAACGACTACAGACCAGTTGCACTGACTCCAATCATCATGAAGTGTTTTGAGAAACTGGTGCGCCGTCATATTATTTCCTGTCTTCCATCAACTTTTGACAACTACCAGTTTGCATACAGGGCAAATAGATCCACAGAGGACGCTATCACCACCACTCTCCATGCTGCTCTGTCCCATCTGGAGCAGCCGGGGAGTTATGTGAGGCTGCTGTTTGTGGATTTTAGCTCAGCTTTTAACACTATTCTCCCCCATAGACTGGTGTCCAAGCTAGAGGCGATTGGACTCTCCAACTCCACCTGTCTCTGGGTTTTGGATTTTTTGTCAGAACGTTCTCAGAGGGTTAGAGTAGGGTCACATATGTCCACAGCCCTTAGCCTTAACACCGGCTCACCACAGGGTTGTGTGTTGAGTCCCCTGCTCTATGCTCTCTATACGTATGACTGTACAGCCATCTATTCCAGCAACAAAATCATCAAGTTTGCTGATGACACTACGGTGGTAGGGCTCATTTCAGGAGGGGATGAGTCCGCCTATCGGGACGAGGTGGAGCGGCTCTGTGTTTGGTGTGGAGAGAACAATCTGGCTCTTAATACGGCTAAGACCAAGGAATTAGTGGTGGATTACAGGAAAAAAAAGGCGGACATTCAGCCCTTGCATATCAATGGGGAACGGGTGGAGAGGGTGGCGGAATTCAGGTTTTTGGGAGTAACTATCGATCAGGGCATGACTTGGAGCGCAAATACCACTGCTCTGGTGAAGAAGGCCCAGCAGAGAATTTATTTCCTCAGACTTTTAAAGAAGAACAATCTGAGTGAGAGACTGCTGGTGTCCTTCTACCGAGGCTCCATAGAGAGCATTCTTACATACTGTATTTGTGCTTGGTTCTCCAGTTGTACAGCTAGGGAGAGGAAGGTGCTCCAGAAGGTCATAACCACAGCACAAAGGATTATTGGTCAACCTCTCCCATCCTTGGAAGAATTGTACGGTTCCCGTTGTCTTAGGAAAGCAAACAACATCCTGCAGGATTCATCTCACCCGGGATACAGTCTGTTTGCACTACTGCCGTCTGGCAGGAGATATAGAAACATCAAGTCAAGGACAAATAGACTGAAAAACAGTTTCTACCCGAGAGCTGTGGCCCTTTTGAATGCTGTAACTCGATAGTGTGACTTGGGAGATTGATGGGTGTGGGTGTGGGTGTGGCTGGAATGTGGTTTGTGGGTTGTTGTTGTTGTTTTGCTTTTGTTGTTTTTAAGGGATGGCATCCAATTTCGTTGCACTTGTGCAATGTTGCACGTGTGTAATGACAATAAAGAATCTATCTATCTATCTATCTATCTATCTATATATATATATATATTCTCTTCAGGGTGAATAAGGGGTGAGAGGTTTTTTTGTGTTAATATCCTGCTTGTGTGCATCTCATTGACCACTTTGGGAACTAGGATGGTAGACTAGATGGGCATTTGACCACATCTAGTATACGGTTGCTGTTTAGTTCCATTCACGTGTCTTATATAATTGTTTAAATTCGTTT
Source organism: Podarcis filfolensis (assembly GCF_964270895.1). Taxonomy (NCBI): domain Eukaryota; kingdom Metazoa; phylum Chordata; class Lepidosauria; order Squamata; family Lacertidae; genus Podarcis; species Podarcis filfolensis. The sequence goes on from NC_139620.1 coordinate 6,478,012, forward strand.
TTATAATTGTCAGTTATATTATTGAAACTCAGCCTGGAGAAGGTCCATAGCTCAGAAACAAAGCATCTGCTTTGCAAAGAGAAGGCTCCAGGTATAATCTCTGGTGTCTCCAAGAAGGGCTGGGAAATATTCCCTGCCACAAACCCCAGAGAGCTGTTGCCAGTCAGTGTTGATGGAACAAGGCAGCTTCCCATCTTCCTACCTGGGGACATTGTGGTGAAGGTCAAGTAAGAAATCTTGGGTTGCATCCAACTAAGTTCTACTCCGGTAGAATGTCTACTCATTGGAATTAATGGACCTAAATTAGTCATGCCTTCAGTGGGTCTACTCTGGGGAGGACTTAGTTGGGGGGCAATCCCTTATTAATAAATAAAAAATGAGAGTTTCATGGAAGAGGACATCCACCTATCTGTTGGGTTTGAACCCTGAACAGAAGCACTCCTCGCTGTCCTGATAAGTTACCAATCCCATGTCTCTATGGCATAGGCAAATGTGTTTCTGGAAAATATGCAACAGTCACCATATGATTATCATTTTGAGCCCTCCCTGCTTAAAAAAGCACTTCCACAATCCCTGCCCTGTGTCAAAATGAGGAACCATACATCAAGTATACACAAACAGTAAAAAGCGTTTTTACTAATTTGCTGTTAAGTTTGAGTTTTATTGAATGGCACAGGAAAGTGTGACAGTGAGAGAAGTCTTCATCATTCCACACGGGCAACCTTTCAGCCCCGTCTTTCCTTTTCCTTCAACCAGCTTCTGCCCACCCCTCCAGGAAGAGTCACAAGTCAAAAAGGCAAAGGGGTCAGTTTCACGTTGAGTCTTGAAAAAGATGCAGTTGTCACTGGGTGAAAATGATGGCTGTCAGGTTTTGTTCCCTCAGCATGGGGGGGGGGGGAGAGTCCTGGCTCAGTGTTTCAGAAGTGCCGAGTGCCCAAACCACTCATGAAACCAATGAAAGGAGTTTGTTGGTCCTCAGCCTTTCTGAAGCCATGTTTAGCCCTGGATTTGATGCTCCACCTTTGATCCCATGGGTGCTCTTGCTGGGATTAGCAGGGCCATCCACAACTTCCGCCATAGCCTCCTCCATAGCCTCCTCCATAGCCTCCTCCGTAGCCTCCTCCGTAACCTCCTCCGTAACCTCCTCCATAGCTTCCACCACAGCTTCCTCCATAGCTTCCACCACAGCTTCCTCCATAGCTTCCGCCATATCTTCTTGAAGGAGAGTTGAGCCGAGCTCCGTACCCCAACCTGTAGGCCCCGGGGTCATAGCATCCCCCTCTTCGGCTGTACCGGTAACCATAACTGCACGGTGGCATGCAAGCTGGGCCATAGCCATAGCCACCGGAACCATAACCACCGCAGCCAGAACTGTAACCATAGCCACAGCTTGTGCCACTGGAATAGCCAGTGCCACCGCCATAGCCACAAGGTTGGTAGCATGGTTGATAACAAGGCTGATAGCAGCTTGCTTGCCTATAGAGCATCATCTTTCTATATGGGGAGGTGGGTCTGTAATAGAAGGGAGAAAGTCAACAGAATTAATTTGGGTGATGCTTAATTCATTTTTGAATATATTTTATATTCCGCCCTTGCCCATTGATCTCACAGCAGATTACGGCAATAAATACATGCAATCAAATAATAATAATAATAATAATAATAATAATAATAATAATAATAATAAAAAACATAGGCCTGGGTTGTATCTACCATAGGTCACACTCACACAATGCATTCAAAGCACAATAACGATGCTTTTAAAACAATCGTGGCTCCCCCCCCAAAGGATTTTGGGAGTTTTAGTTTGATAAGGGTCTAAAGGTTGTTAGGCGAGTGGTTTAGCAAGCAATCCCTCTTCCCAGGGAATTTTGGAAATTGTAGCTCCGTGAGGGGGATATACTGTAGAGGTCACTTAACAACTCCCCAAACCCACAGCAAACTACAGCTCTACTGCTGCGCTTCCCTGAAGACCCTGTCATTCTGGTCCAACCAACACAAAACCCTTCTGTGAATATATGGTGAAGCAGACAAGCAGGAATCTCCACTATTACTCATTATAATTGCAATTGTAGAAATGCAATTAAAGCATCTTAAACATGTCAAGCTTCTACAGTTTATGTTCAAGCTATTTTGCAATGATTTCCTTAGGAGCTCCCCTCTCACTGTAAAATTTCTGGTTACGGTTCCAAACATGTGAAGTACAATTTTTCTTAAATGCATTGTGCAACCCTATACATGTCAACTCAGGTATTAGTCCCGCTGAGTTTGACAAGGCTCCTTGGCAGGTTATTCCTATTGAGTTCAGTAGGACTTCCTTCTAGCTTCAAGACACACTTAGCATGGAGTAAGTCGCATTGACTTGAATTGGACCCACTTCTCCGTATATGGGAATGGGATTGTGTTGTGCACCCTAAGTATCTGCAAGATCTCCTGCCCCTGTACAGACCTATAGGACAATTTAGATCAGCTGTGGAAATTCAACTGGGGGCACTACATCCTGTAGAATATCAAATGGCAGCGACCCCAAAATTGGGATTTTCAACAGTTGGCCCTTCACTTTGGAATATTCTCCCCTCTGATCCATAATAGATTTCCCAGTAAGTCAGTAAGGGAACATTTCTGTAAGTCCTGTTTACCTGCATTTATCCATCTCTTATTGGACCTATGCTTTTCTTTTTTCTGTGTTTTACACATATGTGTTTTATGTTTATATTGCAATGGCCATAAGCTACAAACAGCAAACTTTGGGTACCAGCGACTCTGACCCATAAAATTAGACTGTTTGTTATCTGTTTGAACCCCCCCAAGTCTGTTTCATTTTCTTTTAAATACTGTTATGCTTTCTTCTTTATTGTTTTCATAATGCATTTTTGTTTTGCTTGACGTGATGTACACCACTAGAATTTTTTTGAAACATTACATTGCTTAGAAATGCTTTCAAATAAATAAAACACTATAAATAAGTACACAGGAAGCAGGTATGAAGATCATTAGTGATCTTTTCAGTTCAGATCACACCATGGGGATCTATGGGTCTCCCTCCTTTTGGCTTCAGATCATGGCGTGAAATTGGAGGACTCATTTATTTCTTCATTTTCATTTTCTACAGTCATCCAAGAATTCACACTCCATTTCCCCCTAAAGCAAAATTCTAGGCAATTAGGAAGTTTCCTGCTAGGGTGGCTAGAAGACAGGGCTTCTTTACCTTTGATGGTGGACTAGAATGAGGTGTAGCTTCTCATTGAAACTCCCTCTTCAACACAAAAATGTTCAGGAGCCCTCTCCTCTTTTCCACCCTCAAATGAAACACTGAGGATTTTATTTTATTTTATTTTCAGAATGAGAATATTGATGAGACAAGCAAAAGTTTCTCTGGTAAGGTTTCCACACAGCCATGGGTTGATAGTTGAGTTTGCTGCAACGTAACATGAAGATTACTCTGTGGGCGAGACCTGAAGGAGGACTTTTGAGCAAGCCAACCCATTTTCAGTACAATTCAATCCTACATCTCAGGGACATTGTCTTCATAATCCACTCCCCACCCAAGGTGTTCAGACAGCAAAGCAACATTTTAAAATATTTTGTCAATAAATCAAGTCAAATTGCACTTACCGACTTCAAGGAGTAGATGAAGTTGAGAGGAAGAGTTTTTTTTTGTGAAAATCATAGTTGACACTCTTATATATGTTCCTAATGCACCCTTAGGGGGCTGTGAGGCAGCCTCTTTGTTCTACAACTCTTAATTATCCAGGCAACCAGAAGATGCTACGTGTAACTTCTCAAACTGCTGTAATTATTTTCCCTTCTCATTTGAAATTATTACTTGATCATCCAAGCCCTGTGTAATGTAGCATTCTGGTCACACCCCATACAGATTTAATGCAAACTTCTCGATTTCAAAGCAATACCAGAAGGTATCAAAGAACTTTATAGTCAACAGAGCACAGTAATCTTCAAAGCATCTTTGCAGCACAATTTATTAAAAAGCACAGGCAGAGATAAGAGCTGAAATAAAGAAACGTAAATGAATCAGGGCTTGGATTGCAAATCTTTACAGACAATGCATGTCTACATTTCTACTTGCTTGTTCCACATATGGTTGCGGTGTGTGAATAGCAGCAAGATATGTGAAAATGTGATGCACATGACAATTGCTAACTGTCACAAAAATCTGATTCCTTCTTATCCCAAGATTGCTTCCTAAATAATAATAATAATAATTATTATTATTATTATTATTATTACCCTGTTTCTATCACCTGTCATTCAACCAAACCATTGGTAACTCACTCTGAAAGTTTTCTTGCTGCTAATGGTTGTCTAGTGAATTTATATACTGCCCTATACCCAGAGGTCTATTGAATGTGACACTGAAAACATTCATGTTCTTTATTCTTTTTTATTGCATTTATATCCCACCTTCCCTGAGGAGCTCAAAGTGGAGCACATGTCTCCACCTCCTAATTTAATCCCCACAACAACCCCGCAAGGTAGGTTAGGCTGAGAGATAGTGACTGGCCCAAGGTAGCCCAATGAGCTTTGTAGCCAAGTGGGGATTTGAACACTGGTTCCTTAGGTCCTAGTCCGAAAGCCTAACCACTACACCACGCTTGTACTTGTAGGATAAGGCTCCCAATTGCTACTAAACCTGTTCTCCCTTCACCGTCAGAGGAGGGTGCTGTTGTTCTCAGCTCTTGCTTGTGGACTTCCCAGATTCATGTGGCTGGCTGTGAGAACAGGAAGCTGGACTAGATCATGGAATCATAGAACTGTAAAGTTGGAAGTGACCCTGAAGATCATCTAGCCCCAATCCCTTGCAATGCAGGAATGTGCAGCTGTCCCATACAGTGAGCGAACTTGCAACCTTGGCATTATGATCACCATGCTCTAACCAACAGAGCTGGGCAACTGGTTTGATCCAGTAGGCTCTCCTTGCTTCAAATGATTCCAAAAAGGAAAGGCCACCTCTTATTTAAATGCTTGAAAGCATTAAGAAATGTTGGCAAACCTCAACTACAAGGACCCTTAAATTGTCAGTGGTCAAATCTGACCAGCGCGTTTCTCTAAGCCCTTTTAAAAGCCATTCAAATTGGTGGCCACCACTATTTCCTGTGGCACTAAATTTATGAATGAGCACTATGAACAAGAGCTTCCTTTTGTCTGTTCTCAGCCTCCCACTATTCTTTTGATGACCCTATTGAGTTCTAGTAGTGTGATGAGAGTGACAGGTGGTGGTGACAAGAGATGAAGTTCTAGGCCAGAGATAGGAAACCTCCAAATGTTCCTCTACTCCAATTTCCATGAGCCCTAGTTTTCGGGGCAGCTTCCAGATGAGGAGGGACTCATTAGGTCCACAGGTTGCAGGTTATCCAGCCCTGGTATTGAAGGATAAGTATTGCCGAAGAACAATGGTTTCTGGATTAGACTTGGAATTAAGCAGTTGGTTTTTTGATAGGGGGGGGTGGGTCACTCAGGCAAAACTCAGTATGTGAGGTCGAACACTAAGCTAGGATTCCTCTCCCCTACATCTAGTTTATAGATGATGATGATGATGATGATGATGATGAAGATTAAGGAGTCATATAATTTCCCCACCAGCACAGTTCAGTAATTTGCAGGCAACTTCAGCCTTTTCAGATCCAGGGCCCTCTTTTAACACACATACATTTGGGATCCCAATTCTTAATCTTTTTACCATATATTTGCTTGGCGGTAGTGCTCCTTTTCTAATTGACTCACTAGTGGATCCTGGCGCAGCAGTTGAAAACTAGTGCTTTATTACATATCCCTGAAGTAGGACCCAAATTTCCTTCACTTTCTGCTCCTTTCCCAAAGAGACAGCCTCTCCCATCTCATTCTCTATACTAGAAGGCACAGTTGCCCTCTAGTGACACCTCAGAAGAGCAACTGGTTCTTCTTCCAGGGTATGTCAGCTAGACTCCCTTTGCCACCTTGAGACTGACACACCAAAGATTTGGTGGGGGCTGCGAGATATTTTCAGTACAATACAGCCCCGAGGGCACTCTTAGCATTGTCATATAAAGAGGATGTTGTTGGGATCTCTTTCTCCATATTAATATTGTGGTGATTCATGAAGCTGCCCCATCAGGAAGCCTCCTAATCTCCTGTCACATCCCCAGATGTGTCATTTGCAAATATGATATGATTGGTGTGCTGTTGGAATGACACCTCAGTTGTTGATTTAACTTTCCATCACTGATGAAGGATGATCTATATTTATTTAACATTTATACTCTGGTTTCCCAAACATTTTAGAGGCCATACGTTTTACAAAACTAGGAACATAAGAAGATCCCCACTAGATCAGTTCCGCTTTCCATCTTCCCTCTGTCACCCACTAGGATTTCTCTGTCTTCTTCTTGTTTTCCCTCTTGCTTCAAACTTAGCTGAAGACACCCTTTTATTATGCTTAACCTCTCTTGCAAGCCTGAGCTTATTCTGAGCCTTGGCCCACCTGGCCTTCTCTCTACAGCTGTTGGCTAATCATGTATACTCTTCCTTCATGATTTCATCTTTTCCCCATTTCTTATACATGCCCTTCTTAAATCTCAGCTCATCTGTAATCTGCTCATGCATCCACACTCCTTTCTTTAGATGTCTCCCACTTTTCTTTCTTGTTGGAATTGTCTGCATTTGTACCTACTATATTTCACCTTTATTCATTATCCATCCAGGATATTGGACTAGGTGGGCCATTGTATTGAGGCAGCAGGCTCTTCTTATAGTTCTTATGACTACAACATCATGGAGAACATGCCCCTGTTATCACCAGAGAAATAAATACATCCCATGCTTTTGGCTCTATGGATCCATCTTGGGTGGCCCTGCACGGCACAGCTCATAGCTTCTCTGAGTTATTCAAGCCCCTTCGCCACAGCAAGGCAGTGATCCATGAAGGGGGTCATGTTTCCTACTGGAATCAATTAATACCTTCCAGTGATCGGACATCCAGTAATTGCAAACGGAGAAATACAGCAATGTCCATACCCCATTATAATTGTATTACATTTATAACATTAGCCAATTCATTTATAATTGTAATAATTATACTATTGCCATGTCCGTGAGGTGCGCTGTCATGCATATGAGTGTGCTAAGCTATTCTCTGCATGATATGCACATCGGTTCTGAAAGTGTCAATTGTGGCTATGTTCAACTCTCCAGCCATCTATATAATCTCACAAGGTGAACATGAACCAATCAGACACTTCTCTGCAGCTTCACCCACCTCACATTGCTGTGAGAATATAATGGGATAGCCTCTAAACAAGTTTTAAAGTGGATGATCGAGGTATTATTCACAAGGCTTTGAAGTTTGCACATGCATCCAGGTCATTACTTGTGCAGACATGTGAGCGTCTAGTTTTGGACTGGCGAAATTAATATTCGCATATCCAACCATCCATCTGTCTTACTGGGTAAGTGAGAGCTGGCGTAGCTGTTGGAGGGCTGGACTAAGCCCTGGGAGAGGCCAGGGCTCAATTTCCCACTCAGACATGAAGTGGTACTGAAGTGATTGAAACACTGATGTTTTTAGAAGCACCCTGTTAATATTTCCCAATGGATTTGAGTCAATGGAAGACATAGAATGACAGCCAGTAGTGGTGAAGTGGTTTGAATGTTGGACTAGGAGACAAGGGTTCATGCAGCTGTGATGTTCAATGGGTGACTTTCGGCCTGTCACTGTCTCTCAGCCTAACCTATTTGACAGGGTTGCTGTAAGGATAAAATAGGCCAAACAATTTCGATACTGCCTGGATGAAGACGTCAGCAAGGCATTAAATGATAAGAGAAAAAGGAATGACAATCATGAATTGAATATGCAAAGCACATTCTGCACAATTTGTCCTCACAGTAACCTCAGGAGGTAGTTCCAGTTTGGAAGGTTGTTCCAGTTTCCTGACGCAAGGCTGGAAGATGTTCTCAGAGTGAGATGAAAGTGAAAGACAAAGAGATAAAGATCCAGAACATAAGAACATGTAGATTTGGCATCCTTCAATAGTTTCAATTGGTTACATTCATTCTTGAATTGGACCACCAGCACATGAATCACTCAGAGCCCTTGCTGGTATTTTCCAGATTCCAGTTGGCTGAGTAACTCCAAGTGAAACCAACTGAGATTGAAACGAGGCTGTTATGAAAACATAATTATCATCCCCTGACAGGGAAAAGATCCCGGACTGAGTGTGACAGTGCTCTGGAATGTTTTCCTCTCTTCACAACACACCATTCCTCCAAGGTACTCCTTGCCTCAGGAAGTTGTGAAGAAATCACTTACATACATGATTGTAAAACACCGCTTGACTAAATCCTTGGGAGATAGGTCACTTATAATTGCATTTTTGTGGGGCTTTCCCCATCCACTCATCCATGCATCAAATTAATTTCCTCAAATAGTTAGCTTGTTTACACTTTAACATTTACTCCTGCTCCAGTGTGCTACTCCTGCTGGTGTTTTAAGCTGTGTACACATGAAATTAGACACAGCCCAACCCCCTGTAGGTTTTTTTTTAAGCTATACCGTGGTACCTCTGGTTACATACTTAATTCGTTCTGGAGGTCCGTTCTTAACCTGAAACTGTTCTTAACCTGAGGCACCACTTTAGCTAATGGGACCTCCTGCTGCTGCCGCGCTGCCGCCACCCGATTTCTGTTCTCATCCTGAAGCAAAGTTCTTAACCCGAGGTACTATTTCTGGGTTAGCGGAGTCTGTAACCTGAAGCGTATGTAACCCGAGGTACCACTGTACTGCTGTTAGTTGTGTTTTCCCTAAAACTGCTTCCATTCAATTGGAAAACGTAACTCACATTCACTCTGGAGTTCAGATAAGGAGTGTACATTTGAGGGAGTCATTGTGTATGCTCAGATCACAGTTTGATGCCCATGATCACTGAGATCAGGTGTCCCAGAGCATCAACACCCCACCCCCTACGCCCTGTGTAGAACCTACCCCAGCCATTCTGTTGGCTAAGGCCCACTCCAAGGGCAGTCCTGAACCTATCCCATAAATACAATTTTTTGTATAACAACTATGGAACAAACAGCAAACCAATAGGGAGAAAAACACAATTTAAAATTACAGACGGATTAAGCATTAAAATCATCTGTGGTCTAAACCACAGAGCCTAGGGCTTGCCGATTGGAAGGTCGGTGGTTTGAATCCCCACAACAGGGTGAGCTCCCATTGCTCAGTTCCAGCTCCTGCCAACCTAGCAGTTTGAAAGCATGTCAAAGTGCAAGTAGATAAATAGGTACCACTCCAGCGGGAAGGTAAACGGCATTTCCATGCACTGCACTGGTTCACCAGAAGCAGCTTAGTCATGCTGGCCACATGATGTGTAAAAACTGTCTGCAGACAAACGTTGGCTCCCTTGGCCAGTAAAGCGAGATGAGCGCCACAACCCCAGAGTCGTTCGCAATTGGACTTAACTGTCAGGGGTCCTTTACCATTACCTTTTAAAGCATTAAAAACAACCACAACCTAACTAAAACAAAACAAGACAGCTAAAACATGAAACCCCGCAGATTAAAAACTGCTCAAAAATGTTTAAAAACACTTTAGACACTTGGAACAGTGAAACAATAGCAGAATCACACACAAACACACACACACACACACAGCACTGCCTCAGGAGTTCATGAATAAAGAACTATATGACTGGCCAAATATTGAACTGGGAAATTGAATATTGACCTCTAGGTGCTCTCCAAGGTTTCAAATAGGGGTCTTTCCAAGCCCAACCTGGAGTTCCACTGAGTTCTCTGAGCTTCGTAACAGCAATACATCTGCCGGTCTCTCAGCAAAACAGCTGACATTAAAATGTAAGAAGAGCCTGTAGGATCAGACCGATGGCCCATCTAGTCCAGCACCCTGATCTCACAGTGGCTGAACCAGATGCCTCTGGAAAACCAGCAAGCAGTAACCAACCACAAGAGCATCTCCTCTCTCCTCTTTCCAGCTATTGGTTTTCAAAAGCATTGCCACCTCCAACCAAGGAGGCAGAGCATAACCGTCATGGCTAGTAACCATTCATAGCCTCCTTCACCATGCATTTGTCCAGTCTTCTTCCAAAGCCATCCAGATTCGTGACCATCACTGCCTCCTGTGGGAACAAGTTCAAAAATGTGACTATGTGCTGCATGAAAAAGGGGTTTCTTTTATTTGTCCTGAATGACTTCTAGCAATGTGAGAGAGGTCTCCACCTCCTTTATGCTATGAATAATTTTATAAACTTCTATAATGTCACCTCTTATATAAAGGTAAAGGGACCCCTGACCAGTCGTGAACGACTCTGGGGTTGCGGCGCTCATCTTGCTTTATTGGCCGAGGGAGCCGGCATACAGCTTCTGGGTCATGTGGCCAGCATGACTAAGCCGCTTCTGGCGAACCAGAGCAGCGCACGGACAACGCCGTTTACCTTCCCGCTGGAGCGGTACCTATTTATCGTACTTGGACGTGCTTTAAAACTGCTAGGTTGGCAGGAGCAGGGACTGAGCAACGGGAGCTCACCCCGTCGTGGGGATTCGAACCGCCGACCTTCTGATCGGCAAGTCCTAGGCTCTGTGGTTTAACCCACAGCACCACCCGTGTCCCTCACCTCTAATATACCTTTCCTCTAAACTAAAAATCCCCCACACTGCAACTTTTCTTTATATGTGAATTTCATCCCCTTGATTGTTTTCGTTGCCTTTTTCTGAAACTTTTCAACTCTGCAATATCCGGTCTTAGGTGAGGCAACCAGAACAGTACATAGCATTGCAAACGTGGTAACATCGTAATCTGCATAATAGCACTGTAATATCGTTTTGTTTTCCTTTCCTAATGATCCGTAGCATGGAATTTGCCTTTTTCACACTGGGTTGACATCTTCTCCATGGGTAACACTGCTCTGCAGGTCTTTCTGATAGGTTTGAACCTCTTTCTCCCTGTTCTTGAGGGCTGAGCTTCACAAGACTGGATGAGATATCCTTCCATAATAGGTTCAGGGACCCTCACGCACCATAGGTTGAATCCAACAGGAGGAGGGAGCCATATCTTGAGTCTACAGCACATGAACCGAAGCCTCACTCTACTACAAATGCATAGATGGAATTATGCAAAAACAACAGCACACACTCTGTTTAGCACAACCTCCCATTTCACAGGTTTGGTGGTTGATTTTGAACTGTTAAACAGCATAACAGGTCTGGGGACAACTGTGCTTGTGCTGGTGCACCTCAGTACTTCAGGTTTTCTTCCTTGTTTTCCACTTGTGGGACCAGTTCCAAGCTGAAGCCACCTTGATGCTTGCTTGGCTGCTTGAACATCAATTACTAGAGCACCACTTCTGTTCCTCCCCAACCCATGACTTCTTATCTAGATAGCAAATGATGCTGAATGTGTACTGAGACCCAGCTATTCTGTAATAAGCCCAAGAAGATTGCGGGGGGAGATTAAGTCTTTGCAGATCAAGTTTATTTCCCCTATCCTCAAAGTCATCATGGTTAGGTTATTAAACACACCTGACTTTGGAAGAACACAAGACAAGCTATTCCAGGACACAGGAAGTAGACACTTTGGGTTGCGTCCAACTTTAGTCCCACTAAGAGTAGCCCAGTTTAGTCCACTAAGAGTAGCCCCGTTGAAATTAAGGAGCATGTCTAACATACAGGTATGCCAAATCATTTCAGTTTACACCTTCTAAATATTCTGCATTGTATCCAGCTGAGTTATTCTAAGTAGAAGCATAGAAGGTGCATAGAGACACAGGGAATATCATATTAGTTTTCCTGCTTATAATGTTAGTTCTTCTGCCCTGTTTTCTAATATTCCTTTCACATGGCAGTACCTGTTGTGTTATGGAAGGGTGGCTTTTGATCAATATGTCGGCATGTTGTGCTAACCAGTGGGTATGGTGTGGCACAACAATCATCACTGGCCACCCTTTGTTTGTGTTCCCCTATGATTCCCCCATGAAAACAGCAGGAAATAACTTTATGCTAGTATACTGTCCCAAATTCTGTCACATTTCATAGAAGATGGCGCAAGCTTGTTTTCTACTGCTCCAGAGGGTAGAACCCAAATCAATGGATTCCAGGTAGTGTAAAGGACCCATGGACGGTTAAGTCCAGTCAAAGATGACTCTGGGGTTGCGGCGCTCATCTCGCTTTCAGGCCGAGGGAGCCGGCATTTGTCCACAGACAGCTTTCTGGATCATGTGGCCAGCATGACTAAACCGCTTCTGACGCAACGGGACACCATGACGGAAACCAGAGCACACAGAATCACCTTAGCAGTACCTATTTATCTACTTGTACTGACATGCTTTCGAACTGCTAGGTTGGCAGGAGCTGGGACAAATCAACGAGAGCTCACCCCGTCGCGGGGATTCGAACCGCCAACCTTCCGATCGGCAAGCCCAAGAGGCTCAGTGGTTTAGACCACAGCGCCACCCGCATCTCTATGATTCAGGGTACAAGAACAGAGATTCCAACTAAACATTAGGAAGACCTTTCTGGTGGTAAGAGCTGTTCAGCAGTACAATGGACTACCTCAGAAGGTTTTGGACTCTCTCTCTCATCCAACAGAGGTTGGATGTCCATTTGTCAGGGATTCTTTAGCTGTGATTCTTGACTTCCAACTATGATTCTATAATAACCCCCAAAAAATGTTGCAAGAAAAAATAATATATTGTCAGTATTGTCAGTATTTCCATCCTTGATGACAACACTTTAGAAGTTTGGACTCCTCCATCCTATTACCAGATGAGTCAGCAAGGAGTTGATGTTCACTTTGAGGAAGCTCAACTTCACATGTTCCCGCTGATTTAGACACGCGGGAGGGATTACCTGATTAAAGGGTGTGGCCCCAAGACTTCAAAGATCTCCGGTGCATGAATCATATGATACTCAAAGCCCTGGCAGCGCAAAATATCGTATTAAGAACCAGTTGTTAACTTGTATTTATACATTTCCATGCAATATAACAACTTTGACCTTAAAAAAATCTTGATGGTGTACAACGACACGTTCTGTAGCACAGATTTTCTTTATTTCTTTTTATTGCCTTGATAGTGCTTTCTTTCTTTCTTTCTTTCTTCAGGGAGCTCAATGGGGTGTTTATGGTTCTCTTGTTCCTTATTTAATCCTCAAAAGAATTTTGCGAGTTAGATTCGGCTGAGAGGTGTTGATTGACCCAAGGTCTCATCGCCTCTCCCAAGTCCTAGTCCAACAGGCTAAGCAATATATTTCTTTGAGGGTTCCTCTCCCCCTCAATCAAGCAATTTATAAATTTATGAAATAAATAGAATAACAACTTGGGACTGGCAGCCCGGAACACAGGGGGCATTTCACCCTGACAACCCCTGTGGAGATTGCCTGATTTAAAGCAAAAAGTGGCATTTTTTCACCTTACAAGAAATTTTGATAGCTTAACTCCACCCCACTCCATTTCTCTTTTTAATTTATGTATTTGTTCTTTTCTTTTCTTTATCTGCCTAAGGGCCAAGGGTACATCACAACCGTATCAAAATGTGGCCTCCAAATCACTCAAAGCAATCCCCATTTGAAATTGAATTATGCATTTTTCTTTGAAAGAATGAGCAGTATAGGTTGCATCCGAGTAAGACCTGCTCAGAGGAAACCCCTTAAAATAAATGAAATTGAATTTAGTTATTTCTTGCTTTTCTCTCCATAGAGCTCAAGGTGGCATATACAAAGTGCTCAAGGTAGCTTGAGGGAGGTTGTTGCTGGATTTTATTATTTTTATTTTAGATCTTGAGATTCATGTGGAAATTATTCAGTCCGGTTGTGATGTTCTATTTATTGTTTATGACTACTTTTGTTATGTTGCAGTTATGTATTTCTTCACCTATCTGGACCCTGCAATCATCATAGGAGGCCCTTCTTCATGTGCCTCCTCTACGAGAGGTCAGGAGGATGGCAAGAGAATAGGCCTTTTCTGTAGTTTCTCCCCATTTGTGGTATGCTCTCCCCAGGAAAGCTCACCTGGTGCGTTCGTGATAGGTGCCAAGCAAAAACATCCCTCTTCAACCAAACCTTTGCCTGATTAACATCCTATATACTTTTAAATGTGTTTGTGGGACGGCAGGTTATTGTTTTGTTTTGTTTTTATTATGCATTTTGTGTTCTTATCTTGTATTTTTCTGCCGTGGGAACCACCCTGAGATCTTTGGATGAAGGGCAATATACAAACGTAATTAAATAAAAAATGAAACGAAATGTTGTAAGCTGCCTCGAGCATCGCTTGAACTGTGGAAAGGTGGCATACAAATAAAATTATTACTATATAAAATCTATTATTGCTATATAATATAGTATATATAATTTGCTATATAATTTATATAGTATATATAATTATATAATACATATAATTTATTTACTATATAAATTATTACTATATAAAATCTACTGCATATAGATACGTGGCTCTACCCATCCTCATTTAATCCCTACAAGATTACTGTGAGGTAGTTTAGGCTGGAAGGCAGTGACTGGCCAAAAGTCACACACAGTGAGCAGGGGAACAGAGTGGAGTGCAATGAGTCTTTTTAAATCAGCATCAGCATCTGATTCTGCATCTGAGTCTAATTTTGCCCCCCCCTTTCTAAAATGTATTTATTGGTGTGTGCTTTATTTTGTAAATCTACTAAAGAATAAAATAAAATAAGGATTAAAAGGTGTTCTCAGGACAGTGGAGGGCATGTGTACTGTTTCTCGTTGGTGAAGTGGTGGTGATACTCACCATTATTCTGATAGGAAATGCTTTGTGAGTGGGGGGACAAAAAAAATCGTAATACAGGATCGTTGCTCTCCCTTTTGTGCTAGCGGTTTCGCTGCCTCGAGATCTTCCAAGAAAAAAAAAACCCTGAAAAAACAGCTGACCGCATCCACACGGCTGGGTATCTCTCCCCCAAGGGTCTCCCCCTTGAGATTTTTGGGGGGCGCAGTGCCTTTGCGGCACCCCCAAGCCCCTGTATTACTTGGAAAACTCCTCCAGAGATTTTCCTCACTCCCTGCCTGTTCACGACAAAAACCGGAAGCCCAAATAAAATAAGGATTAAAAGGTGTTCTCAGGACAGTGGAGGGCATGTGTACTGTTTCTCGTTGGTGAAGCGGTGGTGATACTCACCATTATTCTGATAGCAAATGCTTTGTGAGTGGGGGGACAAAAAAATGGAGGGTCGAGGAGGGTCAGTTGGGGAAGAGTGAGAAATGCCCCTATTATCATCCAAAGAATGTTGGAGGGTATGTTACATTTCGCTCACACAAGTGACAAAGCAGCTTCCATACAGTAAATAACGACATAGTAGAGCATCACAATTAGGTACAACATAAATAATATAAAATAATTAACAAACAATCAGTAAAACAATTGCAAGTCATCAGTAAAACAGCCACCTTCTATAAAACACTATTAACAAAAGAACTTTTTGAAAATAGGCCGAACGGCACAACCACAAGTACTATTATAAAATTCACAAAGCATTACAGCCCTCATAACCCACAAAACGATATTAAGAACATTAACAAACTAACAAGCAAAAAACAAATTAAGCACTGCTGAATTCACACACTCTCTCTCCCCCCCACCCCCATGACTCATAGTCTTCCATAGAACTGGAGAGTTGCCAGGGACCCAAAGGTCCAATTCCTAATGAATTACCTGCTACAGTTGCCTCAAAGTGATGTACAGTAGAAACAGAAAAGAAAAAGATTTAAACAACAACAAAAAAAACAGCTGATACACTTTATACAAATCTAAAAGGTAAAGGTAAAGGGACCACTGACCGTTAAGTCCAGTCGCAGACGACTCTGGGGTTGCGACGCTCATCTCGCTCTATAGGCCGAGGGAGCCGGCATTTGTCTGCAGACAGCTTCCGGGTCATGTGGCCAGCATGACTAAGCCGCTTCTGGTGAACCAGAGCAGCACACGGAAACACTGTTTACCTTCTAGCCAGAGCGATACTTATTTATCTACTTGCACTTGACATGCTTTCAAACTGCTAGGTGGGCAGGAGCTGGGACTAAGGAACGGGAGCTCACCCCATCATGGGGATTCGAACCGCCCACCTTCTGATGGCAAGTCCTAGGCTCTGTGGTTTAGACCACAGTGTCACCCGCGTCCCCAGTACAAATCTAAAACAATGCGAAATAGACACCAATGTCAAGGAACCATTTATCCAGCTGGAAAAGGCTGTTTGAACAAAAATGCCTTCGATTTTCACTCCCTGGAAACAGTAGATCTAATGGGTGCCTCACATATCTTGACAGGAATGCTGTTCCACAGAACAAGGGCAGCTACACTATCAGCTCTGCTTTGGATTATTGTGGAGTGGGCTTGTGAGATTAGTCAGCCACAGCTGTTGATTTCAGTGCATCTATTCTCAGTAGGTTATATCTGGACAGAACCTTATATTTCTTTTAAAAAAGAGAAATGGAGCAGGGAATAGGAACAATGTCACATAAAAAACACAATACCCCTACTGAATCAGAACAAAAGGTCCATCCTGCATTGCAAAGTGGTTGGCACAATGATACCCAGAAGCCAATCAAGACTGCACATATCCTTCCCTTCCATTTGCTTCCAATATTAAATATTCAGAGGTGGATTGCTTCTGAATGCGGCGAATCCCATTGAGATATCACGGTTGTAAGACATGGCTAGACTTATCCATGCCAGCCCAATGGATGCACGGGCATTGCTGCATCCTTTAGGAGACACACACACACTGAATGAGGAGACATTTCTCCCAGTCCTGTGGTGCTGACAAAGAAGGGCCCTTTAATCCCATTCTGGATGCATAAGAAGTGGCCTGCTGGATCAGACCGAAGGTCTATTCTAGTCCAGCATCCTGTTTTCCACAGCAGCCAATCAGATGCCACTCGGAAGCCCACAAGTGGGGCAGGAAGAAAACAGCCTTTCCATCTGGTTGTTCCTCTTCAACATCTGGTATTCAGAAGAGCACTGTGAATACAGAACTTCCTTTTAACTAGTGTGGCTAAGAGCCATTGGTAGACCTCTCTTCTTCCTCTTGAAGTCCTATTAAAGCCACCTAAGTCAACACCTCTGATTTGATTTGATATCTAATATGCATGCACTATGTAGATGTACCTACATTGAGACAATGTTAATATAATGTATAAGAATAATCACTGGGCATCACTTGTCAACATTGGGAATAGTTTGCTCATAAATGGAACCAACTTTATGATGGGCACTGACCACACATGATGGTGATGATAGGATCTCTTCTGGAGTTGGGCTCCATGCTATAATATGGCAACTGGATTGGGTCTGAGGGCAAACTGGTTTTAGGAAGAAGCCCTGAGCTCCTGCTGCAGCCTTGCTGGGCCACCCCACAAATGAAAGGGAGCTCCTCCTCTCCCCACTGCATTCAGTGGTGGAAGCTGGTAGATCTTTATAAAATCTTCAGATAAGTCATGGCTGCCGAATGTATGAACATTGCCTAGCCCTCATCTTCCAGACTTTAAATTTGACTGTATTAAATTCACTCTTCATTAGTGTTAGGTGCATACCCTCCAACATTTCTCCAAAGAAAATAGGAGTACCCTATTCCATAATCTTATTAATATTATTGTTTATATAACACCCATCTGACTGAGTGGCAGCTTCCAACACATATGAAAGTATAATAAAACATTAAACATTTTTTTTTAAAAAAACTTCCCTATACATGCCTTCAGATGGCTCGGCGGTTAAATAACTCCATACCCTCCAACATTTCTCTGGTGAAAATAGGGACATCCTAGGAAAAGTGGGACATTCCAGGATTAAATAAGAAACCAGGATGGCTTTTGTAAATCCAGGGCTGTCCCTGGAAAATAGGGACACTTGGAGGCTCTGTTAAGAGCTTTGAGCTTGAATCGGTTTAGTCCATCTTGTTGGTGTAGTTTAAAGGTAGGTAGTGTGGTCTGATCACTTTAACATAAATCTAGTGGAGGGGATTTCATTCCAGAAAATGGCATTCCCATTATAAGCATTATCTTCTTTAAAAAGAAAAAGAAAGATAGAATTACAGAATAAGAGAATTATAGAGTTGGAAGGGACCCCATTTAGTCTAATGCCTTACAATGCAGGAATCACAGCTAAAGAATCCCCGACAGATGACCATCCAACATCTGTTTAAATATCTCCAGTGAAGAAGAGCCCACCACCTTCCATAGTAATCTGGTCCACTGTCATCATCAGAAGGTTTTTTTCGGTGTCTACAAAACCCCCACAACCATCATAAATTAGATTGGGCTTGTGGCATGCCACTATGTTGATAAAGGCCATTGGAGGTTTGGCCCAGGCATGTGGGTCCAAATTGGACCCTTTCCTCAATTGCAAGTCACTCCTGCTCAATGGTGCATCCCTTGTCGATAGTGTGAGCACACCAACATGAAGCACACCAAGATACAATGAGGAAAATGATGCATGCTTTTAATTGTGACACATGTGGACTAGAAGGAGGGCATGGCTGACCAACTGGGATTTGTCAAGCTCTTCCACAGTAGGTTTTGTAGAATGCTGGGTTCACCCAGTTCAGCATGACCATCCCTACCCAAAATTTAGCAATGGCCATCCAAGGGTAGCATTATGTCTATCCCCCAGCTTGTTAAAATATGAAAGAGCAGGAGGGTGTTGACGAGCATTGCATGCTGAGTTGACACTGAGATGCCTTTGATAAACTAATAGCCCCAAAGGAGGGAGGAAAAGACAATTAAAGCAATTAGGATGTTGCATCTGTGTGAGTGAGCGTGGCCTACCTGGGCTGATAATTAATTAGGATTTGAAAATCCTGTGCACGAGGGATGTCTCATAATCAAAAGATTGCCCGGATAGGGTATAAAAGGGCAAGGCATCCAACACTTCTCCAGCATCCTCACTTGATATCCATCGTTCAGAAGTCCAAGTAAGTCCTTGCAGTGATCCAGTCTTTTAGTGATGCTTCAGAGCTTTATTTGATTCCTATTGTTTTCCTAATGTGGCAGTGGTGGTTGGCTCTCAGAAGTACATTACTTGACTTTGTCTTTCTTTCATATGATTCCTCTCCTAGTCCTTATTTACTTATTTGAAAATATCTTGGCTGTAGGTTTTAGAACAGATGGTGCTGGACTCCAGTGTTGTGTTGTAGGAAGAGTGTTGGACTAAGACCTGGGAGACCAGGTTTCAAGTCCCCACTCAGCCAGGAAATTCACTAGGTGACCTTAGGCCAGCCACTGTCTCTCAGCCTAACATACCTCAATGGATTGTTGTGAGGATAAAATGGGAAGCAGAGAAGCATGTACACCGCTATGAACTCCTTAGAGGAAAGCGGGGATAGAAATATAACAAACGAATTATCAGCCTTGGTCAGCATTGCCAGATACCAGGAATGATGAGAGGTGGAGTCCAACTTCCTCCCTCTTGCCTTAGATTAAATTCCTCTCGATTTCCAGCTTAGGGAATATGGCACTTCTGCTGTTGCTGAAATATATTTTCCTTCATCCCTGGCCATTGGCTGTGTTTGGTGTGGCTGGCAGGAGTTGCAGTTCTCCAACAAAACTCAGCTCCAGTTTTCAACCATCTTAATACCCGGTTTGTATCCATCTACATTAGATTAGGTCAATTCATGTGGTTAACGTAGTAGAGTCTATTAATTTCAGTGGGTATACTCTGAATATAGTTGAGTTGTCTGGAAGCTGTACGCCAGCTCCCTCGGCCAATAAAGCGAGATGAGCGCTGCAACCCCAGAGTCGGTCACGACTGGACCTAATGGTCAGGCGTCCCTTTACCTTTACCTTTAACCCTCTAATGGCAAAAGGGTTTGGAACCTTCAGGATTGTATGCAATAATTCTGGGAGGTGTAGTTTGTTAAAAGTGCTGGGAATTGTCAAGAGACTCCCTATTCCCCTCACAGAGACACAATTCCCAGAGTTCCCTGTGAAGAAGTCTTGTTAAACTACTCTGAGAACTATAACTCTGTGAGGGGAATAAGAGGCAGACTTCTGACAGCCTTAACAAACCACAGCTCCCAGAATTCTTTGGAGGAAGCCATGATTGTTGCAAGTGATGCCACAATGCTTTTACATCTATGGTGAGAATGTGGCCTTAGTTTGATCCAGCCCACAGTATTGTGTTCCCCTCAGTGTTACTCCATTCCAGTACTTGACCCTTTCTGAACTTCGCTCTGCCTAGTCTGAAGTTCCTCCAAGTTGACTCTGCTCTGCACTGTGTTGTTTCAGATCCAACTCCTTCTCCAAGCAACATGAGCTCCTTCAAGCACCAATCCCAGTGTGACCCAGGTTATTGCAGACCCACCACCTCCTCCAGCAGCTGCTATGGAGGCTCTGGGCATGGCTACAGCTCTGGGCATGGATACAGCTCTGGAAGTTGTTATGGAGGCTCTGGGCGCAGAATCCGCTATAGCTCCGGAAGCTGCTATGGTGGCTATGGTGGCTACGGGCAAGGAGGTTACGGGCGAGGCTACAGCTATGGCAGTGGTTGCTATCAGCCACTGAGCTATGGCGGTTTTGGTTCCAGAGGCTGGGGCTATGGTGGTCAGGGTTGCGGACGTATTTGCTACCAGCCAATAAGTTATGGCGGCTGGGGTTACGGTGGCCGTGGTTGCTACCCACAAGGCGGATATGGTGGCTTGGGCTATGGTGGGTACGGATATGGCGGCTGCGGTTATGGGGGCCTCTATGGCCGTGGCTCTAGCTGCTATCAGCCATGCTATGGCTACGGATCCAGGCGTGGAAGCTTCTCTTACCCCATCGTCCGAAGGAACAGCATCTGTGGACCCTGCGGACCCTGCGGACCCTGCTAAGCCCTGGAGAGGACCTTCTAGTGGAACGTAAAGAACCAATGCAGGCGCAACAAATGCATCATTAAGCTTTGCCGGGCTCTGCTTTCGGAAATGCTGAGCCCTGAAGAATCCCAGAAGGAATCAGTGGGTTCTCAGCACTTCTGCAAAGCAATCCTGTACCTGCTTCTGTTAAACTGCTCTCTACTTGCTCCGGACTGTTGTCTCTCTAAAGGCAGATCCAACGATTTATGCTGTGGCCACTTATTGTGATATAGATATATTTTGTCTCCAACGTGACAATAGAAACATTCTTTAGATCTCTGCCTATGTCCTTTCACTCAGATGAAAGCCAGCAGTTTTGCAATGATACAATCCAGTTTACGATCCAAAAAATTCAAACGACAAGAATAATAACCAACCCAATAAATAAAAGCTTGCTTTGCATCATAATTCCAGTCTTCTCATGTTGTTTTATTGTCCACACACCCAGCATTTGGTCCTTCCTCCACACAAATGCAGATAAATACTACAAACAGAAAGTCAAGCTTATATCTGACACTACACAGCATTCTGTCACACTTGACTGTGACCAATAAATAGAACCCAAGATGTGCAGATGAAGGAAGTGGGATGCAAACGAGAGCCCACTCAGGTCTTGCAATGTCACTGAGCTCCATAGCACATAACCAAGGGGATATAACATGCAACACAGCTGGTTGGGATCAAAACCAGCCCACATAGTAGTAGTGGGTTATTTTGGGGTTCCACTGCTTTCACCGGGAAACCCCTCAGTTTAGTGCTGAATTGGAAGAAATGCCAATCTTTTTTGCGGATTGACTTTTGTTCTGATTCAGTGCTAAACCACAGGCTTTTTCTAGGGAAAGCAGCAAAACCAAATAACCCCCACTTGGACCGATGCCTAGAAGTCATGGACGATCGAAAGAAATCTCATACCAAAAAGAAATGAGAATGAGCCTTAAGGACAGTAACTCAATGGTAGAGCACCTGCTTTAGATGCAGAAGGTCCCAAATTCAATCCCAAGAATCTGCAGGTATGGCTGTGAATTTCCCGAGTCTGAAACCAGGGAGAACTGCTGCCAGACAGCAGAGGCAATGGACCAATGGTCTCACTTGGTATAAGACAGTTTCAGATGTTCTGCCCCAGGTGGTGTAGGACTGAGGATGTAGCAATGACTCTGCTACTCCACTAGACCTTGCCACAGGCCAGGCAGGCTTTGGATAACCCATAAGGCACTAATCATTTAATGAAAATAGGGGCACTATTATTTTAATTGGCAACAAGAGCTTTCATAGCTCAACACTGGGGGGAAACTGAGGTGTCCACAGAAGTTGAGTGGGAAATTAAATGCTGGACTTTAATTAACTTTGTTAAATTGGCTCATTGGATTAAGATTAGGGAGGGAGGGAGTAAATACTGCAGTAGAATGAATTAATCCCTTCCAACTCTACAATTCTATGGTTATATGATTCATCTAGGTGGAATGAAGTAGACTGAGCAATTAACTACAGAGGGTTCAGACAACACCTCAAACCATGGTTAATAAGAAACAGAAGCAAAGGGTTTCAATCTCTACCTTGCCACCATGCCACAAAGGGACATTTAGAAGACACCACATTGTCTATTCCTGAGCTGGACCTCAATTGGTGATTTTAATGCTTGGACATGGTCACTTCAGAGGAGAAAATCCACCATGGGAAAACTGGCTTGTGAAGAGTGTCCCTATGTTCCTCTATAGCAGGTCAGAAACAAAGGGGCGGTGGTTTTTCAGAACATAAGTAGCCAGACCATAACACCCTGGACCATTAGTCCATTGAGCTCATTATTTCCCAAACTGAGTGGCAACAACTTTACAAGGGCTTCAAAGAGGAATTCTTTCCCAGAGCTACCTGGAGATGCCGAGGATTGAACCTGGAGCCCTCTTCATGCAAAGCAGATTTTTTATTTCTGTGTTATGGCATTAAAATGAATGTCAAGTAACCAGGAACATAGCAACACAGGAAGCTGCCTTAAACTGAGTCAGACCACTGGGGTCCATCTAGCTGGGGTCTACATCAACTGGCAGCAGCTCTCCAGGGTTAGAAGCATTTCCCAGCCCTACCTAGAGATGTTGAGGGTTGAACGTGGTACCTTCTCTGTGCTAAGCAGTTGCTCTACCATTGAGCCACTTCACTTCCTCCATAACATAGAGACTACCACTATTAGATGGGGCAATCAGTGAGTTTGCACATAGCAGCAAACCAACCTAATTACTTTCAGAGGTCCAGCGGATCTAGTAGATCAGGGTCACAGGCAGCCGAAGATCCCCAGCAGGGGATCAGAACAAAAGGGAACTTTTTAGCCACTGAGAAGAAGTCTTTCCACTCTTTGCGCTGATTGCAGCCAATCAGCGTGAGAGTTGGCCACTGAGGATGGGTTCCTAAGGTCCCTCAGGAGAAGGTGTGTTGAAAGAACACCAAGGAGGAGTTGTTCTATGTGCTCCAAAGCTGAGCATTTAGGAATGTTAAAACACAAGGTGCTCCTGTTTCAAGGGAATGATGTGCAAGTTCTCTCATGTACTGTGGAACTTCAAGAAAAGAACAACTTAAGTCACTTGAAAAGAAGATATTGGAAAACTCCAAATCATCTGCCCATATTCATGCACAAAATATAGTAGATCAAGTTGAAAGGCAATATATGGAGATCTGCATTGATCATTGCAACACATCCCTAATTATTATTATTATTATTGCATAATTATATTGCATAGATTTAGAAAGGAGCATGGCTGCAATTATCACGAAGAGGCACTGAACTTCTAAACTCACCATTCCACTACTGGATGCTTTTGTTATTCCTGAGCAGATAAGCTATGAATGACAAGAGAAGGAGCTCTTTAGAGCGTGTCCAGATGAGGTGCGGGCCACCCTGGGGGATATCATCAATTTGTCCCTTGGCACCGGGACATTCCCAAGGGAACTGAAGGAGGCAGTGGTGCGCCCGCTCTTAAAGAAAACATCATTAGATCCCTTAGATCTATCCAATTACCGCCCGGTTTCGAATCTTCCATTCCTGGGTAAGGTGATTGAGAGAGCGGTTGCTGAACAGCTGGGTGGGTTTCTGGATGAAACATCGGCTCTGGATCCATTCCAGTCCGGCTTCCGTGCTGGTCATGGGACCAGTGGCGTAGCGTGGGTTGTCAGCACCCGGGGCAAGGCAAGTAATTTGCGCCCCCTAACCCGTGGATTTGTGCCCCCTAACCCGTGGATTTGCGCCCCCTAACCCGTGGATTTGCCCTAACCCCAGATGTTGCGCCCGGTGCGGCTGGCCCCCCCCCTGCACCCCCCACACTACGCCACTGCATGGGACCGAGACGGCTCTGGTCGCCCTAACAGATGATCTCCACAGGCAGCTGGATCGAGGCGGGTCAGGGCTGCTGATTCTTCTAGACCTGTCAGCAGCCTTCGACATGGTCGATCACGAACTCCTGGACCACCACCACCTTGCCGACGTGGAGATCCAGGGCACAGTCCTTCAATGGCTGCGCTCGTTTCTCTCTGGTCGGGAACAGAGGGTGGCCCTTGGGGGGGAATTGTCATCGCGCCACTCCTTGGTGTGTGAAGTGCCTCAGGGTGCGATTCTCTCCCCGATGCTTTTTAACATCTTTATGCACCCCCTCGCCCAGCTTGTCCGGAGTTTTGGGCTGGGTTGCCATAAGTATGACGATGACATCCAACTCTATCTGTTGATGGATGGCCATCCTGACTCAGCCCCAGACAGACTGATCAGATGTTTGGAAGCTGTGGCTGGATGGTTACGTGGGAGCCGGTTGAAGTTAAATCCTTCGAAGACAGAGGTCCTCTGGCTGGGATGGGATGATATGGGATTGAGGGGGCAACTCCCATCTCTTGCGGGGGTGCAATTAGTGCCAGCACCGTCCGTTAAGAGTTTGGGTGTAATCTTCGATACCTCCCTCTCCATGGAGGCGCAGATTACAGCTATAACAAAGGCAGCATTTTTTCATCTCCGCCAAGCTAAGCAGTTGGCTCCTTACCTCTCTCGCCCTGACCTAGCCACTGTGATCCACGCGACGGTCACCTCCAGACTGGATTATTGTAACTTGCTCTACGTGGGGCTGCCCTTGAGACTGACCCAGAAACTCCAGTGGGTGCAGAATGCCTCAGCGAGACTCTTTATGGGGTCCTCGCTGCGAGATCACATTCACCTGGTGCTATACCAGCTGCACTGGCTCCCGGTGGAGTACGGAATCAGGTTTAAGGTGCTGGTTTTAACCTTTAAAGCCCTATATGGCTCAGGACCCTCGTACCTACGGGACCGCCTCTCCTGGTATGTCCCACAGAGGAACTTACAGTCTTCAAATAAAAACATCCTGAAGGTCCCAGGCCACAGAGAGGTTAGGCTGGCCTCAACTAGAGCCAGGGCTTTTTCGGCTGCGGCTCCAATCTGGTGGAACGCTCTGTCACAAGAGACAAGGGCCCTGTGAGATTTGACATCTTTCCGCAGGGCCTGCAAGACAGAGCTGTTCCACCAGGCCTTTGGTCAGGGCGCAGCCTGACTCCCTCCTTTGGCAATCTTCACAGAACTTAAGCTTAATGGTTGCCATCAATTGGATTTTAATTAATTTTTATAATGAAATGTTTTTAGAATGTTGTACTATTTTATTGTTGTTAGCCGCCCTGAGCCCGGCTTCGGCTGGGGAGGGCGGGATATAAATAAAATTTATTATTATTATTATTATTATTATTATTATTATTATTATTATTATGTAAGGTGGAGTGAAAATAATAAAAGAATTAATGATAAATGTGATAATGCTGACTGTATGGAATGCCAGTGAGAGCAGGTGGAGAAGTTTGTGGGTTCCTTTAATTGGCTATAAAGAAGGGCTAGGACATAGAAACATGCTTGGGGTGATGCCAGGTGACACAAAGCGATGTGGGAAGGAAGCTACGATCATAAGTGTTGCTGAACTAGACTTTTTTCGCCACTGTATTCCACCCAGCATGCAATTTCTAAAGCGCCTTTGAGAGTTGGAACATACCAGGAATGTTGAGGTGTGACCCAAAAGGTCTGGTAGAACTTCTTCAGGGTCAAAGCAGTTTCCTGCTATAATAAGTGGATTCCCAGGGAGAGTGGTAGACCAAACAAGCAGTTATAATCACCTTGGTTTTAAAATGAATTGAAAAGAAAAGAAAAGCTGAAATTGGGGAGGAGCTGGTGATGTGATGGAGTTGCCCTCTGGAGAAATTTTTGTGTTTATCTGTGGCTGTCTAATCCTGTGCCAAAAGAAACAACCATTCAGGTTGTTCTAGCTCCACTGCCAGGGGCAGTAATATGCCTCTGAATTACCAACTGATGGAAATCACAGCTCAGGAGAGGGCTGCTGGATCTGAAGTCTGCTTGTGGGTCTGCTTGAATAGATGGGCCTTTGGTCTGACCCAGCAGGGCTCCTCTTATGTTAATATCCATGATAGTTAAGAACATAACTTCTGTGTCATAAGGCAGTGTACCTGTGGATGCTAGATCCTGGAGACAAATGGGGGGGCTGGTGTCTTAGGGCCCTTCCTGGGGGCTTCCCATAGACATCTGGCTGGCCACCATGAGAAACAGGATGCAAAACTAGATGGACTTTTGGCCTGATCCAGCAGGGCTCCTCATTGCAAAAATCAACGTTTGGGGCTGAAGAAAGACTCTACGCAGCGAATGAGGATAAACAAAAGGTTTAATGTTGGCTTACTGGCCAGCAAGCTGACTCAGAGGAATCAGTTTCCAAAGTCTGAGCCCCCTCCAAAGGGAGGGGCTCCTTAATATACATTTCTGTTATCTCTTAAGGCACTACATATGCATAGACTATATGCATATACAGTGGTACCTCGGGTTAAGTACTTAATTTGTTCCAGAGGTCCGTACTTAACCTGAAACTGTCCTTAACCTGAAGCACCACTTTAGCTAATGGGACCTCCTGCTGCTGCCACGCCACTGGAACACAATTTCTGTTCTCATCCTGAAGCAAAGTTCTTAACCTGAAGCAATATTTCTGGGTTAGCGGAGTTTGTAACCTGAAGCATATGTAACCCGAGATACCACTGTATATATCCATTAGGTTAATCTATATCTATATCTATATCTAATCTCAAAAGGTTGATGATTCAATGTAAGCTTTAACTGAGAAAAGCAAGTTGCAATGAAAGAAACATGTGGTCTTACTTTATCAGTTCAAACACATACACATCTGCACACATTAGGTCTTAGGTCTTATTTATTTTAAAAAATGAAATATGAGGTGTATAGAGGATCTTCTCTTATCAACAACCCACCCACCCCATAACCAATGTGGGGTGCAGTTTTGAAAAACAGGGTTTGTCACACTGTTGCACGGTTTTGACTTCTTTGAGCATCAAATGCATATAGGTGAAATGGTTTGGGCATTGCTTAGTTTTCCTCCATAGTTCTGGTTGTGCTGGTGTCAATGTGGGAAGTGAGAGCTGGTGTGACGGGAAGAGTCCCATGGTAGTTTAGGAATGGGATGAGATGAAGAGTTATCATGAGTTGGGGCAGGTTTCTTTTATGCTGCTCTATAAAGCAGGGCTGGAACTAATGGGCAGAAACTTCAAGGAAGCAGATCTTGAATTGGAAAAGCTCCTTAAACGCCAGAGATGATCTGTAGCAGAACAGACTGACACAGGAGGTAGTGGAGTCACTGACATGAGGTATTTAAGCAGAGGCTGGATGACCACCTGTGCGTCAGTTGCACACTGCAGTGCATTGAGCAGGGTTATGCAACATCCTTGAAGGTATCTTCCATGAGTATAGTAAACAAGACAAAAATAAATGTTGAGCTAGTTGGTGCCCTCTAGAGTTTGGTAGACTACAACTTCCACATCCTATCATAAATAGGACTGGGAAAATTCATGGGGTTTAAGTCTGTCAATGGCTACTAGCCATGGTGGCTATGCACTGTTGGGGGCAATAATGCTTCTGAATACCAGTTGTTGGAAGCCACAAGAGGGGAGAGGGCTCTTGTGGTTGAATCCTATGTGTGGCTTCCTCAAAGAGTCATCTGGCTGGCCACTTTGAGAATGGTTAGATGTGTTATTGGCCTGATCTAGCAGACTCTTCTTATGTTCTTCATATGTTGGTCAAGGATGAGGGGAGTTGTGATCTGACAGCATATGGAGGACATAATTCTGGCCACTCCTGGTGCACACTTGATTTCTGAACTGCATAACTTGACAAAGAATGACGAATAAATGTGTGATTTAATTCCATTAAAATGCTTGGTGTCTGAGTGGATATGGAAGTTCTATCAATCATTGTCTCCTACACACACACACACACACACACACACACACACATATACTAAGACAGGGTTTCCCAAACTTGTCCCCAGCTATTTTTGGACTACAACTCCCATCATCCTTACCTAACATGACCAGTAATCAGGGGTGATGGGAATTGTAGCCCCAAAACAACTGGAGACCCAAGTTTGGGAAACCCTGCACTAAAGTAATCAACTGATGAAAATGTACATGTGCATGGAACCTCTTGGCGGACTACAATTCCCAGCATCTTTGTCCATTGGATATACCTGGGATGATCAGTGTTGTAGTCCAACATCTGAGGACCCAAGGTTAAAGAACATTTCCATAAAGAGATTATTTCCCATTGACTTCAATTGAGATTGGTTCATATTGGCAAGTCCTGATCTGTACCATCATAATCCTAAAGGCAATTAGCACGTGGCTCATGGATTACATTGATAAGAGCAGCTGGCCAACGACCTCCTGAAATAACAAGGAGATGAGCAGCTGGAATGGTATCTTCCTTCATAACTGTAGCCTCCACAGGGCAGAGCTAAGCAGCTACCATAACATGGTATGTTTGGTGCCACAGCAACTGCCTCACAGCTGGCAGAAAGAATCAGCCCTGGAGCAGTCACAAGGAAGGGTGGAGACTATATTGTGACTTCCAATGGTGGGACCTGTGAGACACAAGCAACATTGGTGCCAAAGAGAGCAAGGGGGTAGGTAGCTGCTGGTCATCTAGATGTTGCTGGGCTCTGTGGCATTTGCCCGTTTGTTTGAAAATGTATGTACAGGGGGAGAGAAAGGGTTAATAGGTAGACCAACAGAAAAGTGAGAGGCGGAGCCTACCTGTTTATAAAAGGGCTTAGCCCGAGGTTTGGTGGGTTGGTTGGTTGGTTGGTTGGTTGGTTGGGAAAAGGCAGTTGGGAAAGCAGTTGGCAGACAGATGGAAATAGAGAGACAGTTAGTGCAGTCGGTTCTTGTGTGAGGGGAGGTAGAAGAGTTAGAGACAGAATAAAATATGACTAAGAGGGTAAAGGGCAACAGCGTTTCGAATGCAATTAAAGTTTATTTGTGTTTGTAATAAATTAAAACCTTCATTGTTAACTTAAAAACCTGACTGAGACTAAGTGATTTACCGGGGAGGACTTGGTTGGTGGCAGAGGATTAGTGGTGTATGGGTCAATAGTCCATGAGACGACTGGGGGCTCCATATGAACGCACAGGCTCCAAGTCCCATAACCCCCCACCAGAATGGTCAGTGGTCAGGGATGATGCAGATTATATTGCAGTCATATCTCCAAGGAAGATTTGAGATGTAAGTCTTTGTGACCACCAGTTAAGGCAGAGATGGGCATCTCAGATGCTGTGGGACTCTAGCCCCCATCAACCCCAGCTTGCATGCCCAAAGGTCAAGGGTGATTGTGGGAATTGTGCTCCAGCAGCATCAGGAGGGCTACCTCTGTTAAGAGACGTGCTTCTGCAGCTGGAGCTCCAATAGCAAAATCCAATACTTCACTTAGAAACATTTTGGACCTGAAATATCCTGGCTTTTTAAATCACACACCCATGCACCACACTTCCTTTTCTCCTTTGCTGTGATCTGAACATATTGCGCTGTCAGGCTTTCTAATGAAGGTATCAGCGTGACACCTGGTGGAGCAACTGCATGAAGTCACTTGCTCCTCTTCTGTACTGGGCCAATCAAATGTAAACTTCCCTGGCATGCTATGCCTTACAATGGGCACGAGGGGGCAGCATATGATAAGAAAAAAGTGGGAGCTTCTGGGTAGTAGATTTAGAAATGGAAGCAAACAACCACTTAGAAAACTTACTTCCATCATCACCACCTCCTTACAAGTCCATGCTCTAAAACACAAAACATTATAAACGTTCCGACACAGGGCTGCCTTCAGATGTCTTCTAAAAGTTTTATAGTTATTTATCTCCTTGATATCAGATGGGAAGGCTTTCCACAGGAAGGGTGCCCTGCTGAGAAGGCCTTCTGCCTGGTTCCCTGTAACTTCACTTCTCACAGTGAGGGAACCACCAGAAGGCCCTTGGAGCTGGACCTCAGTATCTGGGCTGAACGATGGAGATGCTCCTTCAGTCATAGATGATGATGGAAGCTCTACTCCAATATATCTGAATGGTACCAAGACCTCAGCCTACCAACAGTGCAGCCTTATGCATTTTTACTCAGGATTTAGTCCTACTTGCTTCAGTGGGGCTTTTCCCCCCTTACAGTTTCTGTCATAATTTCCTGTCTAAACTAAATAGCAATAACCTCTTTAGCATTTCCACACAGAGAGATTTCTCCAAATGCTTTGCTTGGTTCTATTTCCTCTTCCTGCTCCTGCAATGTGATAAAAGCAATGATGTCATTCATTTCTACTTACCCACACTTGGGACCCACTTTAATTATACGTTGGCAGTCAGCCTCCGAATATTCTAGTCTGTTCATAGGAAGGTGTCCAAAGAGCAGGACCGTGTAGAACTTGTCTGAGGCTCAGGGCAGGATTCTGTTAGAATAAAGTTATACAATAGCAAAACTGATGGGATCAGTTAGAGGAATAGCGAGACAAAAAACAACTAGAGAATGGATAATATTTAAGAATTATGTAAAACTTTATTGTACAAATAACTCCATATTAGCAGAAATTGAGTGATATTTGTAAAGAAAAAGATCAACGGAATGTATACAAAGCAGAAAGAAAGGATATTATATAATGTAAACCTGTGTAAAAAAGAATGTTATATCAAATAGTATAATGAGAAGGTTTGTGTTGATGAGTACTTATACTATGTAAATAACTCTTTTTTATTATTTCTTTGTTTCTTATCTTTGTTACTTCTTTATTTTTTATTTTTTCCTTTCTTTATAAATTTTCTATTTTATATAATTTTCTCTTTTTTTACCTTTTAAGAGATAGTACATAATGTTTGTATAGACATGCAAATTTTTTAATCAATAAAGAATATTAACCAAAAATAAAATAAAATAAAGTTATACAAAACCCCAAACAGAAGCTGATCCCTGGTGCCCTCACCCCATAGGATAGCCCTCAGAGGCCCAGTAGAAATGTACCCCACTTCCCTCTCCATGGGCCTACTGAAGACAGCCCTTAACCCAGTAATGCCTCAGGTGTTAAACCAGCTCTTCAACACA
Source organism: Podarcis filfolensis (assembly GCF_964270895.1). NCBI lineage: Eukaryota > Metazoa > Chordata > Lepidosauria > Squamata > Lacertidae > Podarcis > Podarcis filfolensis. The sequence continues at coordinate 6,509,320 of NC_139620.1, forward strand.
AGAATGGGCCTTTTTCTTGCAGTGGCTCCCCATTTGTGGAATGCTCTCCCCAGGGAAGTTCA